>NC_082648.1:42271548-42583528 GCF_028023285.1 Balaenoptera ricei
GGAAACCTTAGAAAAATCACTTAACTTCTTTGGGGTTAAGTTTTCTCATCTCTAAGATGAGAGGCTTGAAGTTTCACTAGACCCCTTTTTTAGTCCTGTCCAGCCCTCAGCTTCTGAGCCTGGAGGCCATTTACTCCATAGATATTTACTGAGTGCCACTATGTGCCATGCACTGTGCTCTTCCTGCTGACTGTGGCATCCTGGGCACACAGCACACACCTCACACATTGTAGGTGCTCAATAAAGACCTGTGGAAATGAATGAATGAATCTACCACACCCCCATTCCTGGCTCGATCCCTATCCACACCCCCAAAGTCTCTGCTCATAGTTCTGACCCCCTATTTTCCCCCCATCTCTGCTCCCCCACTCTGTCAGCCATAAGCCTCTGGAACATGTGATGAAGCCCAGAACTCTGACCAGACTGAGTTGAGCTGAAAACACCAGGGAGGGAGAGGAGAGCCTGGTCACTGCTCCCGCTGGCAGTGTTTACCTTGGATGCCACCCCACCCCGCAAGAGGATGTCACCAACACACGCTTGCCCTGGAGCACCATCACATTCAAGTGCTGGGAGCCCACTGAGCAAAGGGCCTGTGTTGGGCTGCTCTAGGCAGACATCTGCCCCTGGTCACCTTCCATCTCCTGGGCATCTGCCTCCAGCCACCCCACTCCCTTCCCCACCTAGCCTCAGACCCTGAGTTGGGCTCTGGGGCCATCTGTGCATATTCCCAGTCTAACCCTCCACTTCCTAGGATGCTGTCTGCTGTCTGCAAGTCATCTAAAGTCTCTGAGCTTCAGGCTCCTCACCTTAATCTGAGAACAACAGAACCTAGTTTATAGAGTTATGGTGAGGATTCAGTATATGTGCAGAGCTTGCTGTGGGAGAAGCAAGTGCTCAATAAATACCAGCTATCATTGTTATCACAACCATAATCATCATCATTCACACTCTCAGTTTGGTGAGGACAGCCAAGGACAAGCTCAATCTAAGTGCATCTGTCACAGGGTACCTGGAATCTCCCCTGCTCCAAGAAGCCTTCCCAGATTACTCCCAGCAGAGCAAGGACTAACTTAGTCAATGCGGCTGGGACACCCTCACTCTCCCACTCCCACAGGCAGCACTGAACCTCCCCAGGAGCCAGGGGTACCTCTTCCCAGCTCTGTCTAAAGCATCAATGTTGTTGTTACAACCTTCCTTGCCCCTCTGCCCAGGTCAGCTGGTCTGTCTTAGAGACCTGAGCAGCACTGAGCCCCTCTGCGCCCACTGGTCCTTCACAAGGGTTCAGAGGAGAGGACTATGAGGAAGATAGGGATGGTGGAGGGGCCTGAGGAGACGGTGGGAGGCTGAGAAGGCAGGGTCCCCAGGAGGCCACACTCACCAATGTAAACACGCCTGCTCCCAGCACGGCATACACGGCATGGAGCCAGGGTACCTGTGGGGCAGACAAAAAATGGGCTCAAGGATGGCGAGATGGGCAGTGCGGCAGAGGGGCAGGGAGAAGGGATCAGTCCGAGAATGGAGGGTGTGGGACAGACCTTCCCAGTGGGGGCCCCCTCTCACCCCCCAAAACCCAGCCCCAGACTGAGAGGTCCTTAATCCCCTGTGTGCTCACGGTGGGTGGGGGAGCCCCAGGATAACAGTGATCCTGGAGGGGCTGGCAGGGGAGGTCCAGACGGGCCAGCGCTTCTTTCCTCCACACACAGCCCCAGGCTCAGGCTGGCCCAGGGCGACTCATCCTATGGGGTCCCTGCCATCCTCCCAGCCTGGGTCTGGCCTGAGGCTGCGCCCTTCTCCCAGTGTGGACTCATCCCTGTGCTGTCTGTCCCCATGTCAGGAGCTTCCTGGCTCTGCCTGTGTGGGTAAAGGGGCTCAGGTAGAAGGGGACAAAGACTTAGGTCCAGGGGTTCGTGGGGGGGGGCATCTGGCATCCCTGCCAGCTGTGCTTGATGGGATT
Organism: Balaenoptera ricei; assembly: GCF_028023285.1. Lineage (NCBI taxonomy): Eukaryota > Metazoa > Chordata > Mammalia > Artiodactyla > Balaenopteridae > Balaenoptera > Balaenoptera ricei. The sequence continues at coordinate 42,273,503 of NC_082648.1, forward strand.
GCCTGCAGAGGCTGGAACAGCACCCCTTCCCAACCTCTGCCCACCCCCAGGCCTCAGGGGCACCCAGCTGAGTGTGGGAACCTTGCAAGAGGTGCCAAACCAGCCGTGCCCTCTGAAGAGCCTTCCCCCAGAAGATTCCTGGAAACATAGGCATTCCATCAGCCTGACCCGGGTCAATAAAGGGTTCTTTGAAGCTCTGGGGCCCCTTCCTGTACCCCGCCCCCCCCATCCTAGATACACAGAGGGCCCCCAGGCCAGCTCCGGCTCCTCCCTTCGTCAACAGGATCCTGGGAAGAGCCAAGGAAATGCCAGAACCAATCCTGATGTTCTGGACTGGGAGGCAATAATCTGGGGCTGGGCAGCATGGGGTAGGGAGGGGGAGTGAGGAATACTGCTCTCAGCCTGGCAGAAAAGGGGCAGTGGGGGACCCCCGTACTAGAGGTAGCTAAGAGGAGCCCGCGGCAGGTACAAGCCCTGAGCCCTCAGCACGGGTCCAACAGCTGCTCTCTTGGGTTCCCAGGGTTCAAACCCCCTCCTGTGATGCCCTCAGTCTGCCCCTTCTCCACCTGCAGCAGCCTGAGTGCCTGGAATGGGTCACTGAGCCCTGAGCAGTCTTAGTGGGATGTCCCAGGCAGGCCGGACACTTCTTAAAGAGCTGAGATTCAGCTGTCCCCACGGACACCCTCAAGAGGCAGGGGTATGCTCGGAGCCCCACTGTCCCATTTCCCGCCTGCCTGGACAGCCAGATCCTGCCTCTCTGGACTTGACTGATTCCCCAGAGTCCCAAGAAGCCCTTCCTCAGGGCTCCTCTGGGCCTGGTGGCCCCATGGAGCTCCGGAGTCCCCTCCCTGGCCTAGGGTTTAAGTGATCCGAGCCCTCCCCCTCAGCCTCACCTCCCCCCTAGTGGAGAAGATGGGAAAGGTGAAGCGGATGTGGCTTGTGGAGTGGGCAGGTGCCCAGACCTGTCAAGAAAAGCCTCGCTTCGTTGTTTGCTTACACTGCCAACCAGCCCAGGGCAGGTGCCAGGAGAGGCAGGACAGGATGGCAGGCTGTGAGCCCTTGGCTCCCGGCCTTCCCTGGAGGGTGTAGGAGGAAACAGCACCCTCGGGCCAGCACTCCCCCCCCCACTTCCATCCCCATGGGGCCGGCTGGGAGACCTGGAGACTCACGTATTGGAAGGGCAGGAGGATGGCCAGGATGAGGCCACTGAAGAAGAGAGTCATGAGCAGCACGAAGAGCACACCCTGGCAGGACGTGAAGTCAAACTGCAGGGATGGGATGGGCGTCAGCTGCCGGGCCCCTCAGGCCTGCACAGAACGGCTTGGCGTTCCTGGGGGCCCCGGCTGGGCAGTGTGCTGGCCAGAAGGCCGAGGCCTCGGCAGCAGGCCACCTTCCTGTGCTCACCCCAGAACCCGGCGTTCCTCCCCCTCCCATCCCAGGTGGCCTCCCCAGACACTACTCACGCCTTTTATCTCCCCCAGCTAGGGAATCCAAGCTTGGAGCGCCACCCACCCCACCCACTGCCAACCTTCCTCGGCCCGAAGGCCCCAGGGCTGACCTTGGTCTGGAAGCTAAAGACGGTGACCGAGAGGCAGACGAGGGCCGTGATACCCAGGCACAGCAGCACAGATGTGGTGTTGTAGTAGCTGCAGGACGGGCAGGCCAGGGGGTCGGCTTCGGGCCAGGGCTTCTGGTCTCCCCTCGCCCTCCTCCCAGGCCCTCCCCCTTCTGCCAGGACCTGATCCCACGACTTCTGGCCCCCAGCCTCTCCCCTTTCCCAGGATCCCCCCTCTCTCTGCCTCCTCATCCTTTCTACTGGGACCCACCCTCCCCATCACGCTCAGACTCAAAATCCTGTTAGAAGGATCTTGAAGAGGTGGAAATGGGGGTGGGGAGGGGTTTGTGCTGGTGCCTGGAGGTGGCTTATAGGGAACTGTGTGATGGTGAACCTGGGGTCTTTTCAGCTGCAGCTTGAGAGGTGTCACCTTGCTCTCCTCCGTCTCCCACCCCCACCCACCACCCTGGCCAGGTCCTGGAGGCAGAGTGCAGGAGGAGCGTGCCCTAAGCCAACGTCTCCTGCCTGCCTGAACGCCCACCCCCCGTCCAAACGCTCCCCGGAAGGACTGTGCTTGGGGCAGCTCCCCTCGGGGTGTGGCCAGCCCCCTTCCGCCTGGCCCCTTTACCTGGACAACATCCCAGTGAGGTAGGCCATGGACAGGGTCTGAAAGGAGAAGCAGGATGAGGGAATGCTGGGGGCCCAGACGCCTTCAAGGGCCAGCCTGGGTCTCCACCCCTTGTGCGTACCCCTCAACTCTGAGTCTGCTTTGCTCACACACACATTTACCTCCAGGATTTCTCCCGGTGAAGGAGGTCCCAGCTGTCCCTTTCTTTTTTCTGCAGCCCTGCTCATCCCCCTTTCTAAGATTCACACCCTCCCCCCCGGCTCTTGTTATCCATAGCTCTAGGAGTCCCCATACAAACCTCTTAAAAACAAAATCACAATGGAAAGAGAGAGTGGATGGAGTGGGGAGAGAAAGGCCATTTGGAAAGAGAGGGTGGGGTATCTTTGCAGAAGAAGTGGGGTGAAAATACCCCTGCCTCCCCCAGTGACCTCACATCGGCTATCTCCAACTCCTAGCCCTCGAAGCTCACCCTTCAACCCTCCTCCCTCCATCCCCACTCAGCATCTGTCCCCAGACACTCCCACATCACTTACAAAGATGGTCAGGAGGATCAGGTTCCAGGGGAAATGCCTCCTGTAAGGCAAGCAGCGGAGTCGAGTTCAGAGGAGAGTTGGGGGGTGCCTGCAGCACAGGCTGGGTCATGCTGTACGAGGGCTCTCCGACAAACTCATCCCCACTCCCCGGAGCTTCTTCCTTCAGCCACATCCCCATGTGCCCCCATCTGTGCCTTCACCCTCCGCCCACCTCTGAGGTGCCAAGTAAAGGAGGGAGGGGCAGGCCTGCTTGATGGGAGCCCAGAGAAGGATGGGGCCCTCTTAGGGGTGCACTGGTGGCGAGCAGGACTGGGGCCAGAACTTCCAAGGTCCTGCTCATGTTCCCACAAGCCATGTTGCTCCTCAAGCCATCATCATACCTGGGTCCAGAACAGCAGGCCAGGGTCAGGTAGGTCGCAAAGAAGACAGCGCTGTGAGAGACAGATGGATGGGTGAGCTGGTCCTCCCTGAAGGCCCTCCACCCAGTCCCCTGCTCATTCCACTCTCTGCCACCCCTGCCCACAGGGCTCCAAGCAGGGTGCCACGGGGCAGGGGCAGGGGTTGGTTAAGCGCACGATCATCTTAGAACCTTGCAATGGGCAGGGTGATGGTATAATTCCAAAAGAAAGGAAGGGGAATAAGACAAGCCTGCTTCTAGAAATACTGAATCTTGGGTGCCATGTGATAGCTAACCACCCAATGCAAAGTGGTTCCCCCCAGACAATATCTTATTACTTATATATTTTTTGGAAAGCTCATATACAGTGTTCTCTGTATGCCAGGCAGAGAGCTACATGCTTTATGAGTATTAGCTAATATAATCCTCATATCTTCTCTATGAAGCACATTCTTTACTTTATAACTGAGGCACAGTGAGGCCAGATGAGTTGTCCAAGGTCACACAGCTACCACATGGCAGAGGCAGGGTTAGAACAAAGGCATTCTCCTCCAGAGTCCTAGCTTATAACCACCACCCCACACTGCCTCCTTTAGGCCTTTCCCTGGCCCTGTCACTACCTACAATGATCTTGTCTGTCCTGCCAGCACCTGGCACAGCAAGAAGTACCTGTGGCATGAATTTCTGGATCAGGTGGCCGTATCCATTGGGAAACTGGCAGGAGGCTCAGGTGGAACCCAGAGACAGGGCTTGAGGATTAAGGATCTTCTGGAGAGCAGTGGAAGTGGAGGCCAGTCCAGGAGGTGGGACATGAGGGCTGAAGAGCCAAGAGTGGGGCATGCTCATGTCTACCTAGATTGGTGCCAACACCAATGCATGGTCTCCAGCTCTCAGTGTGCCCTCAACACATGGCACCTGTCATCCTTCCCCATCTCCCTCCTCAGTTCTCTCACCCATCCCCTACAGCAACAATGCCAACCATCCTCCTTCATCTGCAAACCTCCCAGGCTGCCTCACTCTCCTGCCTGGTCTGGCCTGATGTGCCCCAGAAAGATTCGAGATGAGGTGGGGCTCCACTGGCTCCCTGCCTGCCGCCTGCAAACATCACGTCCTGCATCTATGTGTCCTTCCTCCTGTCCCTCCTCCCATCCCAGGTGAATCCCCCCAAGCCTCTGGGTCCCACACCATCCACTGCCCTGCCATCGACTGCTACATCTTCTCCCTCACAAACCTCCTCAGCTGTTCTCCATCTTTAACCAACATCTTTCCCGGCTCCAGCTACTGCCACTTTATCCACCTTCACAGCCAAGCTTCTTGAAAAAGTTGTCTCCACTCACGGCACCTTCTCCATCTCACAATTACTCCTCAACTTAACAAACCAGCCCCTGTCCCACTTAATGAGAGCTGGCTTTGCCACATCGCTATGACCTTGTTGAGTCCAACTGACACTTGTCCATCCTTATCTGACCTGGACATGCTGACATCTGATCTCTCACGTTGCTTCCCTGGTTCCACAATGACACAGCCTTGGGTCCCCTCCTACCTCCCTGGTCACTCCTTCTCCATCTCCTTCAGCACAGGGTCTCTCCCATCAGACTGTCTCCCTTCATGATCCTCTTGGGTGGGCTCACTCATTCCTGGGACTCCCTTTATCAGGCAGATGCTCGTGACACACACACCATATTTCTGATCTAGAATTTCCTTCTCAACCTCAGACCTGAATAACCAACTGCCTACTGGAAAAACACGGCTGTTCAGAAACATGCCAAATGCAGCAGGTTAGAGCCGAACTTGCCCTCTTCCTTGCTCCTTCTCCTGCATCCCCTATTGCAGAGGATGTCATGCAGCCTCCGAGTCACCCAACCAGTGACCTTGGTCAGCCTTGACTCTCACCCTGCCATGCCCAACTAATCACTTGAACCTGTTGATCCTCTACCCAGGCAGTTCTCAAATCTGTCCCCTTCTCTCCATCCCCACGACCACCCTTTTAGGTTGGGTCATCTCTGTCTATCTGGTCCTTCTGCCTCCAGCCCTGCCTTCCACTCTCCAAGCCATAGGCAGATCCCATCATGTGACTCTCCTGTTTAAAATTCCAAAGACCTGGTGATGCCCTGCGTGATCCGCCCCCGCCTACCTCTCCAGCCCATCCCGCACCGCACTCCGTCCCTCCATCTACCCTCTCATTGCCCTCTGCACCCTCACAGTGTGCCCACCGCTCTCTGCCCCTGCTGGAAAGGACCGACTGGCGAGGATGCCTGGGGCTGAGGTTGGCGGGGCTTCCTCTGTGCACCACGGGCATAACAACCAAAGCCTGCAGCCCACACCCCACGGGTCTGCTCATCTGATCCCCACCCAGATGTAGCATCTGGAACAACCTATCGTCCAACCCAGGGCCTGGCACGGGTTAGGCGATCTTTAAATATTTCTGGATGAAATGTGGAAGCACAGGGAATGTAGGGGCTGAGACAAGCCTATTGGATTTGGTGAACAGGAGCCCTCCATCTTCACCCTCTCCTATTCTTCAGTGGTTCTCAAATGATACATCACTGCTGTCACAGTGACGGAGGGGTTCTCAGTGCCAGGGCCAGGGCTGCAGGCCACCCTGCTCCATGAGGAACAGCGGAGTCGTCCTGCCCCAGTTGTTAAGAAATACCCCAGCATCTGCTCTCTTTTGGGCTCCCTTGAGTCACCAGTCACTTTGACAACAAGAATAATAATAATAATAATACCCTTGTCTATGTGTATCCTGGGTGTGGGGCCTGTCTCCCTGGCCAGACTGGAAGCCTCCTGAGGGCAGGGCCCAGCCTCCTTTTCTCTCTGGTCCAGAGCTCCTCAACCCTCAAGATGAGTGGTCGGGAGGAAGGGCAGAGGGACGGATGACCTGGAGCGTATGGGGCAGTGTGGGAGGCTGACCCTCGCATTTCACATCCCAGCTCTGCCATCGCTATCGTGTGACCTTGAACAGCTACTTAATTGCAGAGCTCCAGCTTCCTGCTTTGTGATAGGGGAATACTGGTACCAACTCACTGGGCTGTAGCGAGGACTGAATGAGAGCATGCAGTCCAGCCTTGAGCACAGGGCCTGGCACTGGGTAGGGACCTGAAGATGGGAGTTGTTATTATTATAACTAGAACCTGGCTAACTGACAGCTTCCTGGAGAGGCTCGGACCCACCTCCCCCAAGTCTGGTCTCACACTTTTCCTCCTCTGTCCGGTCCCCCCACCTCCACCCCACAGCCCTTACTCCTCCCCCGCACGGTAGGGAGGCCTGCAGTTCCTGCTGCCAAGGCTCAGAGGGAGCAATCAGACAATAAGGCGAGAGCCCACTGAGGGAGATGATTGGGGCCTGGAGAAAGCGTGGGCTGGGGGGAGGGGGGTGGTGCTGGAAGGCTGCCATCCCAGGGAGCGAAGAATAAGTCACAGAAGAAGTGAAAGACAGACTTGCTTGTCAGAGCCTGGGCCCCAGGGCCTGAGCTAGAGCCATGGTCTGTTTACAGAATGTCAAGACCGAAGCACAAAGCACGAGGCTTAGGTGGAGGCCAGGGTCCAAACCCAGTGTCCTCCCCCAACTTATGATGCTCCAGGACCAGTCCCAGGCTGTGGGGAGGGAGCAGAGCATGGAGGGGAAGTGCACGAGCTTCTCAATCAGAAAGACAGGGTTCAATCCTGGCTCTGCTGCTTAGGAAGCAACATCTTCTCTCTGAGCCTCAATTTTCTCACGTATAAAATGGGGATAATAACAGTATCTGCCTCGTAGGGTTGTTGTTAAGGATCAAATGAAGAATATCTGCAAATCACGTGGCACAGTGCTTCATACATAGAAAAAGACCTGTTTTATTCTTACTGCTATTAAGGGCTTGGTATTTGGAGGACGTGAGACCCACTAGGTGTCAGACCTGCTAGGTCTCAGACCCAGAGGCAGCCTCAGGACTGGATAGTGACGTGGGGAGGGGGCAGGGTGGGGCAGAGCAACAGGCTGGCTTTCTAGAGAACAGGGCAGCATCTTGGTGGTGAATTCCCAAGCACCTTTAAGGCTTTGCGACGCTCCATGGAAAGCACACTTCCGACTTCTCTCCGCACCCACCTACCCCTGAGTCTGGGACAGCATCTGTTTTCTGCCTGGAGATGTTGAGGAGGAAGGACCTCTCACCATTCAGAGGTCAAATTCTCACACCACCCTCAGTGGGGTGGACTCTGCCCTCAATTCTAGAGCCTGCTTATTCTTGGACTGTCCCCCTGCCACCATCTGCTTAGGACACAGAGTTCCAAAGACCCTCCCGCAGGAGGCCTGATGAGGGGCCTGGGGCCGCATTCCCGAGGTGGCAGGGGGCAGAGGCTGCCAGGTGGTGCTGACGTGCCGGGAGCCATGCCAACCCGCCACGGGGGCTGGCCGGGGTGGCAGTCTCTGGGGCCTCATTAGCTTTCCCCCACAGTGCCCCCCGTCCCCCAAGACGCCCGCCTCCCTGCCTGGTCTGCAGACAGGCCCTCTGTCCTGCGCCCTAAGAAAGGCTCTGGGTGTGAATGTCTCCTCCCCTGGGACCCCCAACTTGGCTGAGCTTCTCCTCCACCCCTCCGCTCCCCTGGGGAGCCCCAGAGGCCAGGATGCCTCCTTCCTGTCAGCCTTCGGCTGGCTTCTGTTAACTGGAGGCCCACTCTGGGACTGTCCTGGGCTCGGGTGGTCCAGGAGGCTCTGGGCTGAGCCTACGTTCCCACCAGATCCCCATCCAGGAACAGGCCTGGGACAGGTGTAGTGCGCAAGCTGCTTGGGTGGACATTCAGAACCTCCACCCCAGAAGGCCTCGCGGCTCCCTGGGATGTCCTGATTCCCCTCACGGAGGCTTGCTGTGCTCCGCCAGCCCGGTCCCTAATTTACCCAATGTGCCACGTGTGCTCCCACTCCCATGCTTTTGCTTAAGTCACCCCGGTCCCCAGGCCTCTTGGCTCACCCTTTGAGGCGCACCCGCCGACATGGACTGAGGGCTCCCCCTCCTCTGAACGCTGCTCTTTCACAGGCTGCCTTGTATGCCCACTGCCTCCCCCTGCAGAGGCCTCCTCCCCAACAGCTCCAGTTCTGGCCTGGGCTCACAGTGGGTGCTGAAGGAGACTCTGCTGACAGTAGTTCTGCTTTGAACAGGGTGGTCCGGCCTGGAAGTATCCAGAATGACTCCTTAATTGCCCACATAGGAGGGTCAGAATAACCTCTCAAGTTACCTGCCATGTTCCTTAAAGAGTATAGAACAAGCAAGAGCCAACTGCTCGAGGGGAAGGGAGTCGGCCAAGCAGAGGGATTAAGAGTACAAGCCTCAACCTGAATCTTGGGTTTGAATCCCAGCTCTACCACTGCCTACCTGTGTGACCTTGGGCAAATTAGTCAACCTCTCTGAGGCTTAGTTTTCTGAGGAGTGAATGCAACACTGCATTAGTTTTCTGAGGAGTGAATGCAACACTGCACATCAAGCACGTAGAACAATGCCCAGCTCTTATTAGGCACTTTATAAGTGGTAGCTCTTATGATAAATAATTCACAAGCATTAATAACAACTATGTTAATATTGAGTAGCAACATTATCATTAGTGTGGGCCAAGGTGTCCCAGCCCCCCTTCTCCTCCAGGCCAAGGTCTGGGTCTCCCTAGCCAGTTCCACCCTTCCCTCCTTGTGCAGGCACCAGAACCAACGCCCATCTCCTCCCCTCCCCCTCAGCTCTAAACACCCCAGAAGGCCCCTTCTGGCCATGCTCTTGTGAGGCAGTTCCTATGGGATGGGGAGAGGTCATGGGCTGGGATTCTGTCAGTGGAGATTTCCCACCTTGGCTGTGGAGGGTGTTCTGGGAAGGGGCCTGGGTATACTTACTAGGATGCCCAGTACCAGCCTGGGTTGGCCTGGACATAGTCCTTAACGGGGTCACTGCAGAGAAGGGAGGGAGAGAGAATCAGAATTTACCCTCTGTCTCCATTTCTGGTTCAACATCTGTACCTGCCCCCCCCCCCCGCCCCGCCCCGCCTTCCAGTTCACAGGACTTGAGAGGAAGAAAGGAGAGACCACACCCCTGGTGGGGGAGGGAGCTCCAGCCACAGTCTCCCAGTCTCGGGCTGAGACCTGGATGCGCCCAGGTGTAGGGCTGCTGCATCTGAGAGGAACGACTGCTTCACAGACACCTGCAGGCTCAGAAAGCACGGGGCCACCCCCTGCTGGACGGAGAACCCCTCCCTGTGCACGGTCCAAGGTTCTTCCCAGTATGAGGTGGGCCGCTGCCCTGCACCAACATCTTCAGGCAGACGGTTCTAAGAACAGTCTGACTCTGGACCCTCCTCCCCAGGCCAAGACCTGGCGCCACCACCCGTGGAACGTGCTGGTCCACACAGCCAACTCACCAGAAGGTAAAGAGAGCCACGACACCCAAGGTCACCAGCAGCTGGATCAGCAGAATGGTATAGACCTGGGGGTGAGAGGGGGGTTCCGCTCAGCTTGGGGGGCCCTGTTGGAGGCCAGGGAGGCTCAAGCCCCCAGCAAGGCTCAGGGAGACCCCAACTTCCTGGCAACTCGATCTACCCTCCAGACCCGCATCCTGGGCCTTCCACCCTCCTTCTTAGGGGGCATCGGAATGAATCCAGGACAAGGCGAAAGGACAGCAAAGACGCTCCAGAGCCCACACCCATGGGATCTGGAGAGAAGAGACCACGTGTTCAGCCACAGCAGGGGGCAGTGGGCACTCCAACTTCCCAGTAGGTGCCGTCAGCTGGGATCACAAGGATGGGGAGAGGGATGGCCTCTGGGCAGGAGACTGGGCCAGCGGCTTCTCGAGAGGCTCCCCCACCCAGCTTCCCAGTCTGGGAGAGTTGGGGGAGGCAGTTACCTTTCTGATGAAGACTCTGCGAACGTTCTGGTCGTCCCAACTGAAGGTGGTGAAGAGCTCATGGTCTCCAGTGGGGAAACCACTCTCATAGCTAGAGCTGCTGCCTGGGTGGGCAGGGGGAGGGCCATGAGCGCTCCCACACACATAAACCCCACCCCCAACGGCTCAGAGCTACCTTTTGTCAGACTGGTTTTCCGGACCAGGCAAAGCCCTTCTCTCCAGCCCCAGTCTCAAACCTCCTCCTGCCCCACCCCATCCCATCCCACAGAGATCCCAGATCTCTCCCAGGTTGCCCCTCACCTTTCCTGTTCCGAGTCTGAGAAGGAACTGTCATCTCTCCTTCCCACCCCAAGCGGGGGCTCCCTGGGGCCCAAGCTCTGCCATACAAATGTGGCCCTTCCCCCTTGTGCCCCCCATCCCCCTTCCTGGACATTCTGGCTCCCTTGTGGCTGAGAATCAGAGAAGGACAGCCACTTCCCCGGGGCTACCTCACACATCCCAGAGTCAAAGGTCCTACCCCGGCTTGCTCTGAGGCCCCGGGGGTGGGAACTGGGGACTCGTTGGTGGGGTGGACCTTCTGGTGCTCCAGCTGGGAACCAGAGATGTGGGGAGGCTGGAGGGGAAATAGAGCCAGGACAAGGGCAAGAAGTGGCGTGTGGGTGTGGGTGAAGTTTGGGGGCCTGGTCCCAGAACTCAGGCTCTCGGAAGGGCATGGGCTCTGTAAGCAAACACGTGGATCCCTCCCCAAGACTGACTAGCTGTGTGACCTTGAGCAAGTCACCAGCCTTCTTTGTCTCTTCTGTGATATGGGTTGGTGATACCCACCTCATGGGGATGAAATGAGATAAAAGTGAAAGCTCTGTGCCTGATGCTGACGACACCACCCTCTCTCTTTCATCCCTCGTCTGGGTCATTCCTAAGGCCTCAGATGTGTCCACTCTGCTCTCCACCATCCCTGCCAGTTCTCCATGACCTTCCCCTCCACAGCAATAGCCTGTCTTGGTCTTTCAAATCTGACCTCGGCACTGTCCTGCTTCAAACTCTTTGATGGCTCCTCACTGCCTTTTACTCAAGTTCAAGTTCCTTAACAAAGCCTCCTCAGCCTCCCACGAGCCCTCCAGCCCCACTGCACACTACTCCCTTCTACTTTCCTCCAGCCTGACTATATTTTTTTCAGCAATGTGCTCTCTTGCCTCTGGGCCCCTGCACATTCTTTCTTTCAGCCTTGGACACTCATTTTCCCACCTCTTCACCAAGCTAATACATGCCATCCTTCAGGACTCCCCTCATGGATACCCCTTCCTCCAGGAAGTCTTCTCTGACTGTCAGGCGGGTTAGCTGAACTGCCAAGGCCTCCATCAGTGCCTTTCACCATGTGGTAATCATCCATTTACTTGTCTACACTGTCAGCTCTGTGAGGGAAGGGCTTGCAAATCAATGCATCCCCAGAAATTAGCTCAGTGCCAGACACGGTGCCTGGTGCACGCTTAGTAAATGTTTGTCACATGCTGACTGAAATGAGCTGCCTTCCTCTGCCCTGACAGTTCATTGGAAAACATTCCTTAAGGCAGCCAGTCCTGGCAACCAGGATATGGGAAATGAGGAAGGGGGAGGGAGGTGGACCCACTGCCAACCTGGGGCTTGGAGACCCTAAACCTCTTATCCTTCACTCCTTCACATTCTGTCCACGTCCCCCACCAAAGCCCAAATGGCCAGGCCACAGAGGGGGAGAAAAGGAGAGAAAAAGCAGTCCTGTGGGTGTCAGGGGCAGGAGGAAGGGCTCCCATGAACACCAGACCTTCAAAGGCCCTCCAGTAGGTCACGGTGGGGTGGGTCTGCTTGGATTTGGGCCGAGGGGCTTTGTGGTGGGAGGTGTGGACCATGGTGGCCGCTCCTTGTGAGTAGAGACTGTCTGAGGCATTGTCCCCGGGATGCCTTCTAGAATTCTGCTGGGGGTGGGGGTGGGGTGACAAGGTGGGGGAGGGGGTCGAGGGGCTGCTGAGGGAGGCCGAAGGGGCTGAGGAAGACTTCCCTGCAGCTTGCGGGAGCTGTACGTTCCCAGCCCTGAGGCAAAGCTCCCACAGGCTGCCACACCCAACAGAGGGGCCCCCACCGGCCGCGATTCTTAGTCTGCAAGGAGCTGGTGTAAGCCACGGCGGGTCGGCCTAGGAACTGTGCCTGGCCGTGAGGGACGCTAAGGCTGGCATCCACACACCTTCCCCACATCGTGCTCTCCCGCCCCCAGTTAAGGCCTGGGGGAGGGTAGAGAGACAAGGAGAGTGATGGGTGAAGTGGATCCTCAGGCCCCCGCCCTAAACAACGCTGGGGCCTCCAGGGGGACAGGATTCAGATCAGCCAGCATGTCGGCAAACTGTACCCACACTCACAGGGAGCCAGCCCCAGCTGAGGCCACAGTTAGCTGTAGCCTCGTACTACTCCTTCCTGTGTCCACTCTGACCTCTCTCACTCCCTCTCTGCATCCCTTTCTTCTAGACCAGCCCCTGGTTTTTCTCCCCCATCTGTCCCCTCTTTTTGCCCTAGCTTGGTGACTTGAAAAAGCCCCTCTTCTCCATCCAAGAGAACTATGACTGCAGAAACTGTATCACTCCTTCTTCACGGAGCTCTCCTTGCCCTACCCTCAGAACAGTCCTCCAAATCCCAAGCCTTTGACATCAGAGCCTCATACAACAACCACACAGTGTGTCTATTTCTGGGCAACTTCTTCCTACGCAGGTTTTCCATCTGGGCCCACCACTCTCCCTGATGCTCCAGCCTCCAGGAGCTGAGAGACTTACTAGGGTCCACATAGGCCCAGCTGGGGTGGAGAGGCACAGCCGAGGGAGCTGGCGGGAAGACTCCTGCCTTCAGCCCCTCCCCAGAGGTGGCCTCCTCGTAGGAGGGTGGGGCCGAAGGCACTGCTGGGGCCTCCTTCTTCTCACCATTCGCCTGCTGCTGCCCCTCTGTCCCGGGGGCCTTGTTAGCCACAGAGAGCTGTGGAGTAGAGGCAGAGAGAGACAGTCATCGGGGAGAGGGCACCTTCTAAGTCCTCTTCCCCAGCCCCTCAATTTCTGGAACTTCCATGGGTACTTTCTCACCTGCACTAGGAACGGCGGTGGTGCAGACAAGAATCTCCCTATTTTATGTGGGGTATATATACAATGGAATATTATTCAGCCTTAAAAAAGAAGGAATTCCTGTCATTTGCAACAACATGGATGAACCTGGAGGACATCATGCTAAGTGAAATAAGCCAGACACAGAAAGACAAAAACTGCAGGATCTCACTTGTATGTGGAATCTAAAATTGTCGAACTCGTAGAAGCACAGAGTAGAATGGTGGTTGCCAGGGTCTGGGGGGTGGGGGGAATGGGGAGATACTGGTCAAAGGGCACAAAGTTTCACTTACGCATGATGAAAAAGATCTGGAGATCTAATTACAGCCTGGTGACTATAGTTAACAATACTGTATTGTGTACTTGAAATTTGCTGAGAGGGTAGATCATAAGTGTTCTTGCCACACACACACACACAGAAGGTAACTGTGTGAAGTGATGGATGTGTTAACTAGCTTGATTGTGGTCATCATTCCGCAAGTTATATGTATATCAAAATATCACACACCTTAGATATATACTATTTCTATTTGTCAATTATACCCCAATAAATCTGGAAAAAAAAGAATCTCCCTATTTTACAGATGGGAGAACTGAGCTCCAGGGGGGTCAGGGCTGGCCAGGGGCACACACTGGAGCTGGCATAAGAACTGAGGAAGGAGAAAATTCTTAGGAGAGCCCACTATTGGTGGTCACTGTCCCCGGGGCAGGGACTGGCGCCATATGGTTCCACCTTTTCCCTGGGGTCCAGGGAAGGGCCTGGCACAGAGTAGTAGGCCCTTAAAAGTATTACTGAATGGAAGGTCCTCTTATTGAATCTCCCTGTTACCTTGCTCGTTGTATTTTGATCCCTGTTTTTAAATGAAGGAACTGAGGATCAGAGAGGAAGAATGACTCAGAGCCACACATGGCCCACCGGGCTGCAGAGCCCAGGCACCGTCCACTGGGACTGGCCTCCTTCTGCTGGGCTGCAGATGACCAAGGAGGGTGGGGATGGGAGAGCAGGGAAACAGAAAGGGGAGAGGAGATGGAAAAAAGAGGAAGAGGGGGACTTCCCTGGCAGTCCAGTGGTTAAGACGCCATGCTTCTACTGCAGGGGGCACGGGTTCAATCCCTGGTAAGGGAACTAAGATCCCGCATGCTGTGGGCGGCGCAGACAAAAAAAAAAAAAAAGAGGAAGAGGAATGGGGGTTGCAGGGGAGCGGAGGGGCAAGAGGCTCCTGGCTAAGAGTCCATTTTGGCCTCATGCTATTGGAACCTCAGCCTCTCCCTCAAACCAGAACAGAATCAGACTGTCACTGATGGAAGGGAAAGCACCTCCTCATTCAGCCCTTTCCTTCATCTTACAGATTAGGAAACTGAGGCCCAGTGGGAAATATCCCATGGCAGGTTGAAAATTCAAGTCTATTTACACTCAGATATGGTCCCGGTTCCACAATGTGCAAGTTTAGCTTTGGTGAGAAGATAGGGGCTGGGAGGGCCCGAATGATGCCGCCAGGGAAGGGAAGACTGGGGAGGCGGGGATGGTATGAAAACTGAAACGTCACCAAAAGGACTGAACCTCAGAAAACAAACGGGATTTAGGTCTGGTTCCAAAAAGAATGAGTTAAACCTGCAGGGCCACTGAGGAAGGCTGCAAAGTTCCTTCTTTGAGGGCAGCGTCTAGCTGAGGCAGCCCAGAGATGGACGAGCACCGGAAGGTTCCTGCTTCCATCCAGCCCTGAGGATGACTGAACTGGAGGGGTCTTTTCCATCATCAGAAAGCCTGGGAGCAAGCTGGGGGTGAGGGGCAGAGGAGGCAGGGGCAATACATTCACCTCAAGACAGGAAGCAGCGTCAGCAAAGTGACTGGTGGAGGTGGAGGTGGGAAATGGAGGGAGAGAATCCGCAGAGTGGGGAGCTCTTCATTTTCACCATGGTGAACCCCACCCCTGCGTCCTTAGGGAAGGGCCTCAGAACCCAGGCCTGTGGGAGTAGGGCCCGGGCTCATCCCTCCTACTCCCCAACCCCCTTCATCACCCAGATCAGAAGGGTCATGCCCAGGAGAATCCATTTCAGCCCACTGGAACCAAGGTTCTCTGAGCCCAGACCCAGGGCTTGTGCCTGGGAAAAGGATTATCACCTCTGACTTCAGCCCGGTCTAGACTGGTCCTCCTCACCAACAACCACCCTGCTGACCCTAGGCCCTGGCCCCCCAACATCCGGCATTACCAAGTGAAGTCTGTCCAAATGGCACGAGGTGGTATCACCCAATGACATCATTTTGAGGCCTGATGAGCTTAAAAAACAGTGAAAGGAGTGTCTGAGAGCCCAGGAAAGATGCCATTGGCTCTGAGGCTCATCTCTGAGAAAAGAAGGGGGAGTGGAGGGGAGGCCCTTCTTCTGTTTTCTCTGCCCAATCCTTAGCACCCCCAAGCAGAGGGCCAGAGGACCCTCCTTCTTTGCCCCAGGCCCTGGTGGTTGTATAATTCCACAGGCTATTGATGTTACATAACCCTACTAGGCCAGCCAAGTCTCTGCCCCAGCCCCTCCCCTACACTTCAGGCCTAAAACAGGAACAAAAAGAGAAGATGTTTTATCCGGTCCCATTCAGTCCTACGTCTGGCCAAAGCCAAAACAAAAATTAGAACATCCTGAAGCAGGGTTGCCATAGTAACCCCCCAACCACAGGGGCTGTATCCAGATATGGAATAATGACAGGGAGTTGGGTGGGGGGTGTTCTGTGGAGGGTGTAAAAGATGAGTATAATATGGTTGGGGTTGGGATTGGACAGAGTGGGGGGTGCCCCATAGGGACTGCCCCTCAGGGCTCACCCTGGGGATGCGTGCGCGCACGCACACACACACACACACACACACACACACACACACACACACCAGCCGCCTAAGCTGACTCCTTAAGGGGATGTGGGCGTCTGTCTGTGAAGGCTCCTGTGATGCCAGAGCAATTGGTGGAATGTAGATGGGAGGAGAGGTGAGCCTGGTGGGCAGGAAGAGGCCACAACCCATTCCTTGAAACAGGCTTTTTGGGCCTCTGACTTCAGCAAGGACCACGCAGGACCTTCGCATAAGAGCCAAGGGAGGATGCTTACAGTGGTCCTGAGAGTTTGCTTAGGATGACAGGGAGGTGGGGGAACCAGAGGATGGAGGATGATGCAGGTGGGGGAGATGCCGGTACCTTTCCCTGTGTCATGGTGCCGTCTCTCCGGGAAGAGGTCCCTGAGGCAGGGGCGGCCGCTTGGGTCACCGCAGCCTGCCTGCGTCTCTTCCTTCCTCCGCGTGGGTTCTAGCAACATCCACTGCAGCCGGGCCAGGAGGACCGGAGCGTACCATCCAGGCGCAGGGAGGGGGGCGGGAGATGGGGGGAGGAGCGGGCCAGGGTGGGCCTGGAGGCTGCGGCGGAGGCCTCTGCGGATTTGCAAGCGGAAGAGGAGGAGGCGGCGCACAGCCCTTTCCTCCCGCCCCCTCCTTCCTGGTATCCTCACCCCTCAGGGACCAGGCAGCTCTGCGCTGCGGAACTGCCCAAGTGGATGGGTCCAAGCGGGCGGGAGGAGGCGCCGGGAGTCCGTGACACCCGACCAGCTGATGCTGCCTGCCTGTAACTGGAACTGGGTGTCAGGGCCTTATCTCTCCACCATCTTTGCCGCTGACAGGCTCCGTTGTACCTCTGCCTGTTTCCCCTCCCTCTTTGGATGCGGCCCTGGTTTCCCCATCACCACCTCGCCTCTCATCATCTCTATTTCGTCATTCACGCTGGAGTGGGGGAAGTCTCCGATGTCTTGTCTACCCTACCGGCTTCTAAAAGGCCCCCTGGGCCCTAAGTTCCTGTGGGCCTTTGGGCAAGCCATGTGGGCACCTCTCCTTGCCTCCCTTTTCCCACGTGTGAAATGGGAGCAAGAGGCCCCTCCCTACCTTGTCACAGAGACATGGGGCTGGGAGGATGCAGCTTCTATTTTTTTCAACCCTGCTGGCACATTTTACCAGATCTTTCTGGAGAGGCCTCTAGGTCTGTCTCAAAACCTCTCCAACCCCCTACACTGCTCCCTTTTTGCCTCCATTCTCAGCCTCCACCACCCCTGTAACCATCTCCTCCCCATTCCAGAGCCTGTCCCACCCCCTTTCCCAGTCTTATCCTTGGGACTCGGCCATCACCGGGCCTTGTTTTCTGCAGTTGATGCAGTGTTACTGTGGGATTTGCAATCTCAAGAGCTGGGCTCGAGTCCCAATTTAGTCACCCACTGGCTGTGTGACTTTGACAAAGACTTAACCTCTCTGAGCTGCAGCATCTCCTATGGAAAGGAGGATAACAGCGGAGCTCTGTCCATCCTAGATTTACTGTGAGACACAGTGGTTATGATGGTGGAAGCACACTGAAGACCACAAAGGGTTGTGAGTATTTGAGTTATTATTATTTGAGGAATCTCCTGGAGCTGCCCCAGGGTGAGGACACAGAGATCTACCTAAAAGAAGGATCTGAACCTTGTAGGATGGGATGAGAAACCAAATCTGGTGCAGGTGGGGGTGGCCCCCTACCTTCTGCTTTCCTGTCATCTCCCAGGTGGACCCACCTAATGGCTGGTGAGATAGCAGGGCCCTGGGCCAGCAGGTAAATTGCTGAAGTCTTTTTATCACCTCTACTCACCTGGTATCTCCCACTCCATAACCACCAACCTCCAACACAGTTGCTTAAACCTGGGCCTCCCTGTGCAGATGCTCTGTCAGTCCCCACACACCCAAGCCCTTCCCCACCCCCTCCCCATCCCATCACTTTCCTCCCCAAGCCCTTCTCCTTGACCCCTTCCTCCCACAAGCTGCTCCCTGGCCCTGGCACTGCTGCTGAAGCTCTGCCCAGCATTCCAGGTTCTGGCCTTCCCCTCCCTCTCCACATCTGTGTTCTGGAGCATTTTGCTTCTCCTGTTTGGCAGCTCAAGTGCCGTCTCCTCCAGGAAGCCTCCTTGGTCCCTAGTGTGGGTTAGATGCACTCTTCTGTACTTTCATAGCGCCCTGACATAGCACCTGTCACCGTGGCACTGTGGAGTTTGTCTGTTTCCCCGTTAGACTCTAAGAGATCCTGTCTGTAGCAGTTTTTGTGTTGGCAGGACTGAGGACAGTGCCAGGCATGTGGAATGAATGAATCCTATTACTGTTACCCAGACGTGCAGTGTTACACAGAGCCTGAATTTATGTAGGCCTTGGCATTTTCCTGTGTTTGTGACTCTTGCTTACTCCTTCTCTCCCCATTCCCTCTGCTCCAGCCACGCAGGCTCCTTGGCTGTTCCTAGACTGGGCCAAGCGTAGCTCAAGGCCTTTGCACTTGCTGTGTCCTCTGCCTGAGATATCTACACGTCGCTGCATGGCTCACTCCCCCACTTACTTCACTGCTCTGCTCAGACTTCACCTTACTGGGGGGTGGGGAGGGGGGCTTCCTGATCCTATAAAAGTAGCCGTGCCACCAATGTAACCCCACCCAGCTCACTGGACAGTCCCTTTTTCCTAACTCAGCTTTATTTTTTTCCATGACAATTGTCACCTATGACATATAATTTTTTTTAACATCTTTATTGGAGTATAATTGCTTTACAATGGTGTGTTAGTTTCTGCTTTATAACAGAGTGAATCAGCTATACATACACATATATCCCCATATCTCCTCCCTCTTGCATCTCCCTCCCACCCTCCCTATCCCACCTCTCTAGGTGGTCACAAAGCACCGAGCTGATCTCCCTGTGCTATGCAGCTGCTTCCCACTAGCTATCTATTTTACATTTGGTAGTGTATATATCTGACATATAATTTTTGTTTAGTTTTTTGGTCTCTCTCTCTCTCTCTCTCTCTCCCCCAACAACTATATGAGAGGACACATTTTTGCACTACACCCTTGGGTTAAAATAGTGCCTGGCATGGATGTAATGGGTGCTTGGTAAATGTTTGGCTGAGTAAAGGGCAACATTATATACAATCCTTATATTCCTCAGACATTTTGACATTGTCAGTGCTATGGTGTTTCTCAGACGTTGGACTCTATGACCCTGACATCACTTATATGTCCTGTTATGTGGTCTTCAGACATCACCCAGATGTTGGAATGTTTGTCTATCACTTTGCTGGCCTCTGGAGACAGTGAGGTCTGGTTATCAAGAGCACGGACTTCAGAGTCAGGTAGCCTCAGTTCTGATTCCAGCTTCTCTACTTGAAGGCTGTATGACTTCGGACAAGTTAGTTCCCCTCTCAGAGCCTCAGTTTCCTCATTTATAAAATGGGGGATAGTGATAGTACTGACTTCACAAGGCTGCAGAGAGCTTTAAATGATAATATATATGACGGGCTTCACACAGTGACCAGCACATAATAAGCTCTCAGCATAAGTGAGCTATTAGCCTTAGGGGTTCCACAAATGTCGTTTAATGAAATAATTAATTTCCACCCTCATAAAGCAGCTTGGCTCCACTGTTATTCATTCATCACGTGTGTCGTACCTATCTCTGTGCAACACACTGTGGTAGATGCTCTGGTGGTTCAAAGAGGAATCAGACCTGCAGCCTTTCCTCAAGGAAGAACGATCCATCACACATTCAGAACTCACCCCCGTGCAGTGCCGGGGCCAGAACCGGTGCCGTCAGGGAGGTTAGAAGACAGGGTGCCTGAGGGGAGCCGGGAACAGTGAGGGGCTCCCCAGAGGAGTTGGGAGCTCGTTGGGGTCACATCCTTGAATCCCTAGCCCAGGGAATGGGCTTTATTCTGTTAGTATGAAGTAGGGAAATGGGGCTGGGGGAGAAGGGGAAGGTTTCAAGGTTTTTTGAGCAGGGCATGCTCCAGAAAGACCACACTGCTGGAGTCACTTTTGTCATTAAAGCATTTTCTTAAACGAGAAGGGCAGAAGGATGCATCTGTGAGCAACACGTGAGAGGGACTGAATGAGGAAGAGACTGGAGGTGCAGAGACAAGCAAGGAGACTTCGGGAGAGTTCCCGTGAGGGGCGCTCAGAGCCCAGACTTGAGAGCAGGCTGCCTGGGCTGAAGTCCAGGCGCTGGGTAAAATGCTTCACTTCTCTGTGCCTCAGTTTCCTCTTCTGTGAAATGAAGGTTATGAGTTAGTATTGGTAAAGCACTCAGAACAGGACTAGGCATATAACAAGTGCTCCATGTGTGTTTGGTAATTTTAAAGTGAGACAAACAATCCAGGGGCAGAAAAGATGGAGAGAGGCAATTGGCTTGGGGCAGGATTGACAGGACTTGAGAAGAGACTGGACATAGATAAGGGGTGAAGGGACATCAGAAGAGATGGGGGCTGAGTCTCGGGGCGAATGGTGCCATTATGAGAAGGGAGGAAGGTGCTGATGTGCTCAGATGGGGTCAGGTTGAGTTTGTGGTGCCCGTGGGACATCCAGGTGGAGAAGTCCCGTAGGCAGTCGTCAAGAGGTCCAGGCAGGGCCTTACGCAGCTCAGGGGGCAGCATGCACTGGATTCTAGGGGAACACCACTGCCCCTTCTGTCCGGGAGCCCAGCCCTGGGGCCTCACGGAGTCGAGCAATATGGGTGCCGGGGACTGAATGGCCACTGGCCATTATCAGAATGTGGGCAGTGGCTGAATCACAGAGTATGTGAGGACATCCCTGGAGAGCGAGGCCAAGGAGGGAAGGGGGGTCGAGCAGGCCTGGAGCAGCAACTGGGGGATGGGGGAGATGGAAGGAAGTTCTTTCCTGCCTCCAGAATCCCCGTCACCGTCTTCAGCCACCAAGCGGAGGTGGGAGTGGAGAGGTTCGAAGACCATGCCTCAGTGTCTTCAGGGCTGCTCCTCGGGCAGGGGAGCATGGGGGCTCCAGCTGTTTCCTTTCCCTCCCTTCAGGCTCACACTGTGGCGGCCCATCCCGATCCTTGTTCTGCTGTGGTTGCCACCTAGCTCCGTTTGGGGCAGGTGCCAGGGGAGGAGGCCGATGGTGTGGACAGAGGCGTCACTTCTCATTTTACAGCCGTAGAAGCGAAAGGCTAAAGAGGGTGAGTGACTAACCCAAAGTTACATGACATGTTGGGGGCCAAGCCAAGGTAAGAGGAATGAATGTACCCCAGCAGGGGACCATCAGCCCAAGAGTGATTCAGTGGCAGCACTTAGACGGGGTGAGGGGGAGGAGTTGGGCGTTCCCAGTCTTCCTAGGTGGGCAGAATCAGAGCTAGCCAGTCACCTCTCCCCAGACCCTCCCCCGTATCCCCCATACACTCAAGCCTGCACACCCAGCTTGCAGCAGCGCCTGCGCCCGAGGGTGAAGAGAGAACCGCAGAGGCAGAGTCTAGAGCCCAGTGGCTCGCAGCAGGCAGATTTCAGGCTGGGCTGCAAGAGGTGGTGGTCCGGGCCAGCTCTGGTATACCAATGCACACCCTGTGTATACCTGGGCCTCAGCTGTGGTTGCCTCCCACAGATTTTGAAGCCTGTCACTGCCCTGCAGGTCCCTGGCCCCCTACCCCTCTCATTGCTATCCTTATAGGCCCTTTCTACCTCCCCTCCCCCCTTCCCATCCCCCCCATCCCTACAGCAAAGAGCCCTACATCCTGTCCTGGCCAGTCATAACCTGGTTGCACAACCCCTCTGTGCTGGGGTGTCCATTCCTGCCTTCCCCTCCCCTCACCCCAGGACACACTGCCTCCCCAGATACGGTCTCCGAAGCTCAGGGACACGAAATCTTTGGCAAGCATCAACACCCTGAATCACCCTTCTTCCAAGCTGCAAGCGTGGCTTATGGAGTGAAACCGTATTCTTGCTGCTCTTGAGTGCCTTGAGAAGTCATTCCTTCCCCTGGGTCTTGGTGTGGGCGCCCGCCCTCCCTGATTCCTGGGATGGTCACAGGTTGTACAATCACTTGTGTTCCGTGTGCTGCGCGTGTGCATTTCTGCTTCTCCTCCAGACGGAAAGCTCCTTAAAGGTAGGACTGTGTTATCTTGATCCTTTCAGCACCCACCCCATCTCTTCCACCTGCTAGAGTTCAGTGGTGAAGAATACAGGTTTTGGATCCAGGTCCATCTGGGCACAAATTCTGACCTTGCCACTTATCACATGAGTGACCTTAGGCAAGTCATTAAACCTCTCGGAGCTTAGTAATGGACATCCATTAATTAATTCACTCATCCAACCAATATTTACTGAGGGCCTACTACATCTCAAGCACTCATATATATATAGCAGCGAAGACAAAAGATGCAATTCTCAGCCCTGCGGGGTTTACTTCTTAGTGGGGAATATTAGTGCTTATCTCATAGGGCGACTGTGAGGACTCGATGAGCCGCCATATGGAAAAGGCTTAGCACAGTGCCTGACACAGTAGGCATGACACACAGGAGCTGTTGTTGTGAACATGCATTCAAGACGATTTACCGAGAACTTACTGTGAGCCAGCTCCGTGCTGGGTGTCAGGGAGACATAGGTGCAGAACACCCATCCGTGCCCTCAAGGAACTCACAGTCTAACACACCTACTATGTAACAATGGGCACCATCTCCATCATTGTTCAGAAGCCTGTAACCAACACCGGCTTATATTGCATACCACAAAGAACCATAAAGTTCTAGAATGTCAGGTACAGCAGAGACTGCTGTTTGTCCCCCAATATCCTTCAGACAGAGCCATGCATGATTGATGGTTATCAACACTATGGTTTGGGGAGGTTCAGAAAGAGGTGTGATTATATTTGGTTGGGAGATCAGAAGGGATTGGGAGAGGTGGCTTTTCAACTGCATCTGGAACAAAAAAGTAGAATTTAATAGACAGAGACCGTGGTGGCAGAAATAGGAAGGGAGGCCCTTCAGCAGAGGAGAATGGCACACAAAGGCATGGAGAAAGGAAAATGTGAGGCACCAATTTTGTGTTAATCCCAAGATGGCCTAGCCTAGGGTGAGGTTGGAGGCTGATCTAGGGAAGGCAGCTGTATTCACAGGCACAAGGACAACTTCCCAAGAGGTGGGGTTTGACGGACCCCCGTCCCAGCCTGCCCTTGGCCAAGAGGACACCAGGCTCAATATTCCACCATTAGAAATTCATTTCTTGGGGCTTCCCTGGTGACGCAGTGGTTGGGAGTCCTCCTGCCGATGCAGGGCACACGGGTTCGATCCCTGGTCCGGGAAGATCCCATATGCCGTGGAGCGGCTAGGCCCGTGAGCCACAACTGCTGAAGCCCACTTGCCTGGAGCCCGTGCTCCGCAACGGGGGAGGCTGCCGCAGTGAGAAGCCCACGCACCGCAACAAAGACCCAACGCAGCCAAAAATAAATAAATAAGATAAATAAATTTAAAAAAAAAAAAGAAAAAGAAATTCATTTCTTTTGGTAAGCATTCAGCCTCCAGGAGGTTGCTAGCAGGAGGCAAATCATCCCCACAGGAATAACATGGAAAGATGGTTCTGGGCCATGAGAGGAATGGTGGGGAAAAGAGACCTAGGAACAGTGGAGAACAGGGTGATGTGACTGGGGGAATAATAATAATAGCTAACTCTTGTTGAGCACTTAAATGCTAGGCACTGAGCTAAGTGTGCTACATGGATTGTTTCATTTAGTCCTTGACAACAGAAGTAGGTCCTCTTATCTCCATTTTACAGATGAGGAAACTGAGACTTGGAGAGGTGAAGTGACTTGCCCAAGGTCTCCCACAGCTGGCAGTCAGCAGCCAGACCCCAGAGACCAGCTCTCAGCCACATGGGGTCCTGCCTCAGATACTGGTTTTCTAACCAGTTAGATGGGGTTAGTGGCAGCTCCTCCACTGAGCCAAAAGTAAAGCTCCCTGAGTGGTGTGACATGCTGTAGGTCTTCACATGTGCCGTGTCCCTTCCCTTTCTCCTGAGTGGAAAGCTCTGTTTCATGAGCCAGGAGCCTCGTAAATATTTCAGTGGTGTCTGTGTGGTCGAGGCTGTGCAGCCTGTTCTCTGCAGCGCTTGTGATAGTGAGGTCTGGGAGATGTCCCAGGCCTGCTGCAAGTATTTGATCAGCCTCAGTTAAAAAAAAAAAAAAAAAAAGACCTGTTCCTGGAACAGCTGACAGAGATGATAGTCACTAGCGCAAGACAGATCTGCAGACTTTTTCTGGAGAGAGTCCAGAGCATGAGCCGGCCCAGGGTCCCGTTTCCCAAGCAGGGTCCCATTTCCCAAGCAGGGTCCCATTTCCCAGGCTGTCTGGCTGCCAAGCCCGACAGCCAGCCGTGGGCTCCTCCTTCCAACCCGGACACTGTGCCGAGGGCTCTGTCGTACTTGGGGGAAGGGCTGCAGCGAGCCCAGAAAAGAAAACAAGGGGCACAGGTGGTGCCCCTACAGCAGGGGTGGAAGCTAGAATTGAGGGCAAGTTGACCTGGGTCAGTGCCTCTGGAGCACTTTGACTTCTTTTTAAAAAAAAAAAAAAAAAACTTTGTTGGGGTAAGAACACTTAACATGAGATCTACCTTCTTAACCAATTTTTAAGGGTACAATCCAGTGTTGTTAGCTGTAGGCACAATATTATATAGGGGATGTCTAGAACTTATTCATCTTGCATAACTGAAACTTGGTACTCATTAAATAACAACTCTCCACTGCCCCCTTCCCCCAGCTCCTGGCAGCCGCCATTCGACTCTCTGCTTCTATGAGTCTGACTTTTAGATACCTCACAAAAGGGAATCATGCGGCATCTCTCCTTCTGCAATTAGCTTGTTTCATTTACCATAATGTCCTCAAGTTTCATCCATGTTGTCACATATAGCAGAATTTCCTTCTTTTTAAGGTCGAATCATAATTTACTATATATATATATATATATCGCATTTTCTCTGTCCATTTATGCGTGGATGGACATTTAGGTTGTTTCCACATCTTGGCTATTGTGAATAATGCTGTAATGAACGTGGGAGTCTAAATATCTCTTTGAGATCCTAATTTCAATTCTTTTGGATAAACACCCAGAAGTGGGATTGCTGGATCATATGGTAGTTCTAGTTTTAATTTTTTGAGGAATTGCCATTCTGTTTCTATAGTGGCTGCACCATTTTACATTCCATTCCTCCCAACAGTGTACAAGGGTTCCAGGTCCTCAACATCCTAACCAACATTTGTTATCGGGTTTTTTTTTTTTAAATAATAGCCCTCCTAACAGGTGTGATGTGGTATCTCATTGTATTTTTGATTTGCATTTCCCTGATGATTAGTGATATTGAGTATATTTTCATATGCTTTTTGGCCATTTGTATGTCTTCTTTGGAGAAATGTAAATGTCTATTCAATTCCTTTGCCTATTTAAAAAATTTTTTTATTGAAGTATAGTTGATTTACAATGTTGTGTTATTTTCTGCTGTACAGCAAAATGAATCAGTTATACATATACATATATCTACTATTTTTTAGATTCTTTTCCCATATAGGTCATTACAGAGTATTGAGTAGAGTTCCCTATGCTATACGGTAGGTTCTTATTAGTTATCTATTTTATATATAGTAGTGTGTATATGTCAATCCCAATCTCCCAGTTTATCCCTCCCCCCCTTTCCCCCCTACCTTTGCCTATTTTTTAATCAAGGTTGTCTGGGGCTTTTTTGCTATTGAGACAGTATGAAAAACGAATGTAAAATATCTTATTCATAAACTTTTATATTGACTACATATTGAAGTGACAATATTTTAGGTATATTGGGTTAAATAAAATATTAAAGTTAATTCCACTTGCTCTTTTTGCTTTTTTCATGGGGGTATTAAAACAATTGAAATTACAGATGTGGGACTTCCCTGGTGGTCTAGTGGTTGAGAATCCGCCTTCCAATGCAGGGGACGCAGGTTCGATCTCTAGTCAGAGAACTAGGATCCCACGTGCTATGGGGCAACTAAGCCCATGCGCCACAACTACAGAGCCCATGCTCTCTAGAGCCCACGCACCACAACTAGAGAGAAGCCGGTGCACCGTAAGAAAAGATCAACGAAGGTCCTGCGTGCTGCAACGAAGACCCGACGCAGCCAAAAATAAATAAATAAATAAATAAATTTACTTATTTATTTTTGGCTGCGTCGGGTCTTCGTTGCTGCACGCGGGATTTCTCTAGTTGCGGTGAGCGGGGGCTACTCTTCGTTGCGGCGCGCGGGCTTCTCACTGCAGTGGCTTCTCTTGTTGCAGAGCACGGGCTCTAGGCCCGTGGGCTTCAGTAGTTGTGGCACACGGGCTTAGTTGCTCTGCGGCATGTGGGATCTTCCCGGACCAGGGCTCGAACCCGTGTCCCCTGCATTGGCAGGCGATTCTTAACCACTGCCCCACCAGGGAAGCCCAAATTTTTTTTAAGTAAAAAAAAAAAAAAATTACAAACGTGCATTTGTGTCTCACATATTTCTTTCTATTGAACTGTGCTGATCTAGACTGAACCATTCCCCACTGCCCACTCTTCTGAGAGAAAACCCATGGGGAGATGTTATGGGGGAGACTCAGATGGAGAGGGATCGTGACGTGTTGAGATAAGATCCATCCAGACTAGGCTCGAGATGGGGAGGGATGTGCAGGGGGAGAGCTGTGCTGACGAGGCTCCCGGAAGAGGGGAGTTTGGAGCAGGTATTTTCTCTTTCACATTCATATTTCTCTGTTCATATGTCTGCCTCCCTAGAAGACTATGAGCTCCCTGAGATAAATAAGAGCTTGTTTTTGTTTTTGTTTTTTTTAAAATTTATTTATTTATTTACTTTTGGCTGTGTTTGTTTGTTTGTTTATTTATTTATTTATTTATTTATGGCTGTGTTGGGTCTTCGTTTCTGTGCGAGGGCTTTCTCTAGTTGTGGCAAGCGGGGGCCACTCTTCATCGCGGTGCGCGGGCCTCTCACTATCGCGGCCCCTCCCGTTGCGGGGCACAGGCTCCAGATGCGCAGGCTCAGTAATTGTGGCTCACGGGCCCAGCTGCTCCGCGGCATGTGGGATCTTCCCAGACCAGGGCTCGAACCCGTGTCCCCTGCATTAGCAGGCAGACTCTCAACCACTGCGCCACCAGGGAAGCCCAAGAGCTTGTTTTATTCATCTTCATATCTTCAGTGCCAAGCACAGTGCCTGCCATAGAGTGAGCGCTTGAAAACAGGCACTGCATTAAGGAATGAGGCAAGGGATAGGATGGGGAGAGAATCCAGACAGCAGAGGATGGTGCTGAGATGCTGCCGGGCCCGCCTGGGTGGCTACAGCACTTGGAATATTTGGAGATTTTAATTCTTAAATCTTTTAAATTATAATCTCCAGAGAACAGCCAGTCCGAACTCGTATATACTCCTTAGGAGCTGAAGACAACTGGGAACAGCCAGTGAGGACACCCCGAGGTCATTGCATCCAGCCTCCTGCCTCTTTACTCCCTTCAAGGGAGCAGATTCCTCCCCCTCCTGCAGTCAGCCCTCTAGCCCTGGCCTGGTGCTTCCCCAGGTGTGCACACGTGCCTGGGGTAGAGTTCAGCAGGTTCAGCTACTCCTGTCTGGCACAGCTCTGCCTCCATCTCAAGCCAGGGCCCCACCCTTGCCCAAGTCATGGATCAGTGCCTTTCTCACACACCTCAAGTCTCGAGGTGGGGTCCAGTTCCCAGGTTCCCACAGCCCCCACCCTCAGCGAGCCTCTTCTGCCCAGCAGCAGGCAAGGTAAGGAGGCAGCAGGATCAGGGAGGGCTTGAGGATACAGAAAGGACCCCAGAGGAGCTCAGAGGGATGGATGATTAGTGCTGCGTGTTGAGAGCAGCCTATTGTGGAACTTAAGCACTGGGGTTCCGGAGCTGGAACGCCTGGGTTTAACTCTCAGCTTCTCCACTTGCTGTGTGTGACCTTGGGCAAATTAGCTAACCGCTTTAGACCTTAGCTTCCTCACCTCGAAAATGGGCACAATACAGGTCCCCTGCCCACAGGGCGGTTCAGAGATTCCATGACTGAAAACAAATCAAGGACTTAGAACCGTGCCTGGCACACGGTAAACACTCAATGTTAGAAGTAGTCTAGCTCCCTCGCTTCACATTTGGGGAAATGAAGCCCAAAGAAGAGTAATAACTAGGCACAGTTAGTGAGACAAAATGGTTTTGTATCATTCAGTTTTTTCTTTTAGTTTTTATTATGGAAATTTTTTAACATACAAAAATGAAGTAATAATATGATGAACTCATTACGAAGTAGGGTACTCATTACCCTATTTCAGCGATTATCAGGTCACTGAGTTTCATCTATACCCCCAACATACCCCTGGTGGGTTATTTTTGGCTGCCCGTGCGCAGCATGCAGGATCTTAGTTCCCCAACCAGGGATCAAACCCACACCCCCTGCAGTGGAAGCGTGGAGTCTTAACCACTGGACGGCCAGGGAAGTCCACCCCTGGGTTCTTCTGAAGCAAATCTCAGCCATTATATCATTTCATCTGTAAACATTTCAGTATGTGTCTCTAAAAGAAAAGGACTTAAAAATAGCCACATTACCATTATTACTAAAATATTCACAATAATATGTCAATATCATCAAATATCCAATCACTGTTCAGATTCTCTAATTGTCTCATTTCTAAAACAATTTGTTTAAATCAGAGTCCAAATAAAGTCTATATATGGCAAATGATTGCTGTCTCTTTTAAACTATAGGTTCCCCCTTTTCCTCTTTTTTTCCACCCCTTACAATATATTTGTTGAAGAAACCAGGTCATTTGTTCTGTAGAGTTTCCCACTGTCTGGAATTTTGTTGCACCCCTCTGTCTAGAGGCTCGATGTGATTCAGGTTCAACATGTGGGACCGTAACCCCGTAGGCAGTGGTGTGTTCTCCCATCTCAGAGACAATGTGAGCAGTGCTGCTGGTCAGTTCTTCCCTCCAGTATTTCATTAGGGGTTGCAGAATAATGAGATTCCATCTTCCTCCGCATTTAATAGCTAAAATTCTTTTTTTTTTTTAATAAATTTATTTATTTATTATTTATTTTTGGCTGTGTTGGGTCTTCGTTGCTGCACGCCGGCTTTCTCTAGTTGTGGCGAGCGGGGGCTACTTTTCGTTGCGGTGTGCAGCTTCTCATTGCTGTGGCTTCTCTTGCTGCAGAGCACGGGCTCTAGGCGCTCGGGCTTCAGTAGTTGTTGCACGTGGGCTCAGTAGTTGTGGCACTCAGGCTCAGTAGTTGTGGCTCGAGGGCTCTAGAGCTCAGGCTCAGTAGTTGTGGCGCACGGGCTTTGTTGCTCCGCGGCATGTGGGATCTTCCCAGACCAAGGCTCAAACCCGTGTCCCCTGCATTGGCAGGCGGATTCTTAACCACTGCACCACCAGGGAAGTCCCTAAAATTCTTTTACTAAGAGAAACTTGCCTCTCTCAACTATTTGGTTAACCTGAGTTAACTTTTATAAACTATACAGGAAAAGCAGATCAGTGCTTGATTCTTTTCCCTTTATTTACAGTTTCCAAAATACTGAGTTACTTCCTTAGCATCCCCAAAAGTGATCGATTTTTTTAAAAAATCATGAACTCGTGAATTTAAATATATTTGAAGTGTTTCAAATCATTGCCACTATAGTTAGGATATATTTTAAAACTTGTTGGCTGAAATTTATTGAATGAGGGTAATAAAAATAAAGGTAACCGTGGGAAAACCGAGATAACTCCGACTCTGGAGGTCAACAACCCAGAGGTGGAATCCTGGCTCTACTATTTACAAGCTTGGTGACCTTGGTAGAGTTACTTAATTTCTCTTTCTATTTCCTCATGCCCCAAAGAGGAAAGCGGTTAATAATAACTAATATTTATTGAGTGTTTACCATCTTCCAAGCATAGTGCTAAGTTCTTTAAAGACATAATGGCAGGCTTCCCTGGTGGCGCAGTGGTTGAGAATCTGCCTGCCAATGCAGGGGACACGGGTTCGAGCCCTGGTCTGGGAAGATCCCACATGCCGCGGAGCAGCTGGGCCCGTGAGCCACAATTACTGAGCCTGCGCGTCTGGAGCCTGTGCTCTGCAACAAGAGAGGCCGTGATAGTGAGAGGCCCGCGCACCGTGATGAAGAGTGGCCCCTGCTTGCCACAACTAGAGAAAGCCCTCGCACAGAAACGAAGACCCAACACAGACATTAAAAAAATAAATAAATTAATTAATTAATTATTTAAAAAAATTTTTAAAAAGACATAATGGCACGTAATCCTCATATCAGCTCCATGAGGTAGGAGCTATTATCATCCCCATTTTAGAGATGAGGAGGAAACTAAAATATGAATTGGTTGAGCAATTTGTCAAGGTTGCACACCTAGAAAGAAGTGGAACAGGGACTTGAACCCAGGGCCGTCTGGCTCCAAAGCACACCGTCATCTGATGGTTATTGCGAAGATCTGAGCTGGTGATGATCATTCATCGTATGCCTGCTGCATGCCAGGCCCTTGGCCTGACTCCAAAGCTCACACTCTTAGCCGGTACCCTATTTTCATGGTGTTGGCCTGTGGTTAGTGCATAATTAGTGAGAATTATTGGTGGGTGTAGAAGTAACCACCATGGGAGTGAGGGATGGAGCAAGGAACTAACCAGGAAAAGGGCAGGCCCAGGGAAAGTCAGGGCGAGCAGGTCTATCGTTGCCCCTTGGCACTTCCCCTCAGAAATGGAGCACAGTCAGGTCTGGCACATGGGGAAGGGGGCAAAACTTCTGTTGCAGCTGTGCTCTCTCCCTCCCCAGGCTCCCCCTCAACTGCTGAGATGCAGGCCTCTTGCCTAAGAATGCAGCTGTTGTTGGTGGGTTCTATGTCCACTGCCGTTATGGTTCTCATCCTAATTGCTTTGTTAATCAGTAAGGGCAGGAAAGTTCCCTCTGCTTCCCCAGAGAGGCCTGGGTGGCCCTCAAGTAGTCTTAGAGGACAGTCCAGGTCCTACCTGGCTGGTAGGGAGGGCAGAGATCCTGGGTGCAGCTGGGAGGGGGCAGGTATCAATAAGAACACCAAGAACAGCATTTCCTGAGCACCTGGTGTGTGCCAGGTGGAGGCCAGACCCTAAGTTATCCTCAGTGTCCAGAAAATGTGTGTCTTTTTTTTTTTTTTTTGGCTACACCACTCAGCATGTGGGATGGGATCTTAGTTCCCCGACCAGGAATGGAACCCGCGCCCCCTGCACTGGAAGCACAGAGTCTTAACCACTGGACTGCCAGGGAAGTCCCAGGTGGGTCTTCTTAATATCTCCATTTTGCAGATGAGCAAACTGAGGCTAAGAGAGGTTAAGCAACTTTGCCTGAGGCAGGTGGCAGATCCAGGAATCTAATCCAGGCTGCCCAACTCCATATGGGGTACAGACAGACAAGGAAGCAGGATATTGTGGAGGCAGGCAATGCTGAAGTTCTCTGGGTAGCGAAGGGAGGAGAGCATTCCAGGCAGGAGGAACGGTTTATGAGACGGTGTGGAGGTGTGAAAAGGTGTGGCCTGTTCAGGATGGTGATTAGCTCTGTGGCCAGAGTGAAGGGTGTGTAGGGAGGAGGGGCAGCAAATGGAGTGAGGGGGCTGCTGGGGCCAAGGTAGAAACCTCAGGTTCTAGGACAAGGAGCTGGAATTTTGTCCTTGGGCGGGGGGAGGTGTGGGACCATGGGAGGCATTAAGCAAGAGGACTGATGACGGTGATAACTTGGGTTTGCATGGTGATCTGTGGTTTACAAGGAGCTTCTTGAGGTACATTATCAGGTGGAAGCCTCATGTCAATCCTGAGAGCTACCCATTTTGCAGATTAGCAAACAGACTCAGAATAGTTATGAGACATGCTCAGGCCACAAAGCAACTAACAACTTCTTACCAAGAATATGACAGCAAGTAATAAGAACAGATATTCATTGAGCTCCAACTATGTGCTAGGTTTGGGATACATCAGTGAACAAAATACAAGATAAGTAAAATGTCTAGTAGTTAGAGGTGCTGTGGAGAAAACTAGGCAGAGAACAAAAGCAGAAGACACTCACTCTGACAACTAATATTTTGAACTGAGAGTTCCCTGCGCTGCACTAGGAGGTGCCCCCAGATGTGCCTGAAGAACTAATAAGGGCCCCAGTGGGGGAGAGTTTGGGGATTGCCGGCTCAGACCCTGACTTCGCTGTGACCTTGAGCAAGGCAGGCCCTCCTTAAACCCGTTGCTAAGTGAGGAGACTGCACCAGAGAAGGGGTTTCTAATGTCAGAAGCCTCGAGGAGCATCTCAAGCTGACTCAGGAGATCCGGGGAAGGGACTCAGGTAGGGGTATTTTAACAAGCTCCACGGGAAACTCTGAAAGCACACCTGATTAGAAACAACTAGATTATCAAGGTCCCTTCCAAATCCAGTTCAATAAATTCAATACAACACATGTTTATTGAGTACCCCCTATGCCAAGCGGTATCCTGCAGCTTTGGGATAAATCAGTGAGCAAAATACAAGATAAATAGGTAAAATTTTCTAGTAGTTAGAGCAGCACCGGCAAAGTACAATGAGGAGTGCTGGTTTGGGGAGGAGTTGTAGCATTCGGTAGTATTAGCAAAGGTGACTTGAAGGAGGCGAGGGAGTAGCTGAGTGCATATCTGGGGAAAGGATACTCTGAGCAGTCAGCAGCTAGAGCAAAGGCCCTGGTACAGCAGTGTGCTTGCAAGGTGGCCACTGTGACTGGAGCCGAGTGGGCGAGAGTTAGGGGTGGGGTGAGGGGAAGGAGACGGTCATGCAATGCTGCTCTAGCGTGTTAAGACATATTCAGCACTTGCCTGAGTATCTTGACTCTGATATTGACCCTGAAGCTGTCCCTGCCCTGACCTCTCCCCCAATGAACTTTCATTTTCGGGACCACCCATCACAGTAAATGCCAGAACTGCTAACACCAAAACAGTGTCACTTGTATAGGTACGCATTTTGTATTTTCCCTCCTTAATCCTAAGTGTCTTCAGCCTCGCCTAGTCTTCTGTCCCACCCAAGTATCTGTCCTTCCCTTCCCAGCTCCTTCCAGGGCCCCCAGGTATGCGTGGCCTAGAGGCAGGGGAACAGGGCAGGTGGAGAGCATGTGACCAATGTCATTCTCGTTGTCGCAGGGAAGCAGCGGCTTAGGGTACAGCATCCAGGAAAGAGAGGACCCGCATGAATAACTGTCCCTGGAATTACTCACTTTGAGCTTCTGGCTGGGAATCCCAAGATAAATAAGACTGTGCCTGCCTGGGGGTCCCAGCCTGGGGTGGTGGGCTTGGAGGAGTGGAGCTGGGTAGGAAAGGAGATAAACACAGATGCAGAAAATTCTAATGTATATACAATGTATTGTTTCAGATTCTCAAACAAGAGAGGTAAGTGACCACCAGAGTTCAACAGGTCATTATCTACCAGTTGGGGGACCCTGTGTAAATCAATTAACCTCTCCTCTCAGGCCTTGAGAGATATCGGGCTCAATACATTTTTAAATAAATGTGCTTCAGTTTCCTTGGATGTTAAATGGGAGTAATAATACTGTTGTTGACTGAGGTCTCCCCAAAGCCAGCCTCCACCCACTTCCAAGCTCACTCTGTGGTCTTGCCTCTGACCGTCCCCTCAGCAGCATTTGTACCTCACTCCACTGAGGTGTCAAGTGTGCCACCAGGCCATATCTGTTGAGAGGAAGGTCATACCAGCTTGTGGGTGTGACCTTGACTGCAAAGGCCAGCACACAGCTGATGTAATGGTCATTAAAGTGTTCTACTGGCTGATCAATGGCGAGAGCTGCCAACTTTAGCAAATAAAAATCCAGGACACCCAGTTAAATTTGAATTTCGGATAAACAACCAAAACAAATTTATTATAAGTATGTCCCACACAATATTTGGGACTGTAGGGGAGGCAAAAATTTACCTCTATCCTCTTAGAGTTTTTTGGCTGGACCTGTGAATTAAACTGCCATAAAACAGATTAACAGGAGAAAAGCATACACATTTCTATAAGTTTTATTTCTATAAGACCCAAAGAAATGGTGAAAACTACTGCCTTTATACTGGATTGAACAAAGAGAGACAATTGTGGAAAAGTAACCAAACTATATGGTGAGGCTAAAGGAAAATAAGAGTTACTTTAACAAGGTCTGTTTGTACAAAAGGCTCTTGACTTTGACAAACCTTAAGAGAATGTATCTTTTTTTCTTGGTACAGGGAGGGAATCTTTCACGTGGGAGTTTTTAATGTCCTGTTTTCAGGAAGAAAAGAGGAGATTAGAATGCCCTTTCCGAATCTGCTGTTTTTCAAGTGCCTTTAGCTCAAAATAATCCTTATGTCAGAGGGGTCTATTTGGAGATGGTGTATTCTGCCACCCTTCAGGGCATATTTGTTATACAAAAATATTATTCATGGGGCTTCCCTGGTGGCGCAGTGGTTGAGAATCTGCCTGCCAATGCAGGGGACACGGGTTCAAGCCCTGGTCTGGGAAGATCCCACATGCCACGGAGTGACTGGGCCCATGAGCCACAACTACTGAGCTTGCGCGTCTGGAGCCTGTGCTCTGCAACAAGAGAGGCCGCGATAGTGAGAGGCCCGTGCACCGTGATGAAGCAACGAAGACCCAATGCAGCCAAAAATAAATAAATTAAAAAAAATTAAATAAATTTTAAAAAATAAAAAATAAATACAATACAAGAGATTTTCACATAATTTGTGTTGACAGTCATGCCAAATTAGACAACCTTCCTTCAGTCATTATAGTTGTTAGTTTTTTATTAACTCAAGTCTGGAGAAACTTCATGAGGCTGGAATTTATCAATATAATTCTCTAAGCAATACTTGGATTCAGAACAAAACCACAAATTTTACGTATCATGTGCAAATAAAACAATGGGATGGCATATGATACCTTACCACTGTCACAAAAAAATTACAAAATGTTTTTATTTCATCATATAAAGTGCTATTCCTTTTATCATGAACATTTCTTTTTTTAAAAAATAAATTTATTTATTTATTTTTGGCTGCATTGGGTCTTTGTTGCTGCGTGCGGGCTTTCTCTAGTTGTGGCGAGCGGGGGCTACTCTTCGTTGTGGTGTGCGGGCTTCTCACTGTGGTGGCTTCTCTTGTTGCGGAGCACGGGCTCTAGGCGCACGGGATTCAGTAGTTGTGGCTCATGGGCTCTCTTAGAGCACAGGCTCAGTAGTTGTGGCGCACGGGCTTAGTTGCCCAGCAGCATGTGGGATCTTAGTTCCCTGACCAGGGATCAAACCCGCGTCCCCTGCATTGTAAGGCGGATTCTTTACCACTGGACCACCAGTGAAGTCCATGAACATTTCTTAAAGCACTATCTTAATCCATAAGATAGCAGTTCTCAAACATCTTTATGTCAGAACTCCTTTACACTCTTAAAAATTATTGAGGAGTCCAAAGAGCTCTTGTTTATATAAATTGTAACTATCAACAGTCGTCATATTAGAAATTAAACTGCTAACTTTTAAAACACAACACATGAGCCCAAGTTCCATTAGCCGTCAGAGTGATGATGACATCCACGCCAAGCAGCCTCTGGAAAACACTGTACACTCGTGAGAGAAGCAGCGTGAAAAGGGCAAATGA
The DNA here is from genome assembly GCF_028023285.1 of Balaenoptera ricei. Taxonomy (NCBI): domain Eukaryota; kingdom Metazoa; phylum Chordata; class Mammalia; order Artiodactyla; family Balaenopteridae; genus Balaenoptera; species Balaenoptera ricei. The sequence goes on from NC_082648.1 coordinate 42,309,026, forward strand.
TGTCTAAGTTTTGTGGGACCTGACCAGGGATTGAACCCAGACCCTCGGCAGGGAAAGTTTGGAGTCCTAACCACTGGACCGCCAGGGAATTCCTGTCCTCAGGCCACATTTCGAGAACTGCTTCTGGGGAACAATGTAAAGAATTGGTATCATGCTCCCTACACATTATGCCTAGACCTATGAATATATAAGAGTTTTAAGAATTAGTCCTACAAAACATTCCTTGACTGTGGTGTGCAACTTTTGTGAATATTACACTAATTCATGAGTCCATGCAGAACCACAAATTGGAACATGAAGAGAAGCAGAAAAGCAGAGCTGCTTCTATGTGCTTTGTCGTGTGTAAAGCCCAGAAATGCCTCTCACCCTCTCAGAGCTTCAGTTTCTTCTTCTGTGGCATGAGGATGATACCCATCTATGCTTCCACATCAATTCTGTACATTGCTTGAGGGCGGGTCCTGCCCGAGTCCCCACGGTGTCCCCAGTGCAGTGCCTGGCCCAGAGCAGGTGCTCACTCAACATCGTCAGTGTGACCACTGGCCTCGCGGCTGTGCTGACCGAGGCTACTGTCACGTGCACTTTGGAGTCAGGCAGGCTACTTGTGTGAGCTCGGAGGGCTTCTTCTCCTGAGGTGGAAAGTCCACCATTTCCAAACCAAGAAGGCTGGCAAGGTTGCTAACTTCTCAAGGGCTCAGTTTCATCATCTATAAAAGGGGGTAACAACACTAGTACCTACCTCATGGGGGAGACGTACCAATGGGATAATCTATGTAGAGCACTTAGCACCTGACACATAGAAAACGCTTGATAAATGTTAACTATTCACTCTACCAGGCAGGCAATTTCAATATGGGGCAGATAGATTTATTAAAAATCAACTCCTAGCTTGGCGAGGGCAAGGACCGGGTCTCACGTACAGGTGAATTCTGGAACTGTGCTCCGTGCCTGATACACAGCTGGTGCTCACCCAACAGGCGAATGAACGAACGAAGGGATGAACACACGAACAGAAGTTCTTTCTTATGGCTAAAGGGTTATACCTTCTGCCCACTGGCAGTGTGGAACCACCTAGCTCCTTCAACTGCTGAACACTGAGAATCACGTCCTTGCCTTCGTCCCCCATCCTCCGAGCTCCCGGCTCTGCCCTGTTGCTGAAAGTAAAAACTAAATCGCTTTTGAATCATTAGTTGACCCACTGATAATACCTCCCACTGACCCTGGGTTCACTGAATTCTCCCATGAATAATCAGAAAACTGACAAAACAGGATTTTCTCTCTACCATTTAGTGTAAATTAATGTTTATCTTTATTCTTTTAAGTAATACATGTTCTTCATAGAAAAATAATTTTTAAACAGAAAACACAAGACTAAGAAAGTCAAGCTAATTCCACCAAGCAGAGAACTACCAGTAACATTTTAGCCTATCTATCTCCACTCATATATAAAGAGGGGGGTTATGAGTAACTTTTTTTTTTTTTTAACAAAATCAAGTTCTTATTGTGAATGCTTTTTTTTTTTTTTTTCTGCTTAAGGTACTTTGAACATCTTTCCATGTGACATTCTCTCCCACAACTGCAGGGACGCTAGTGCTGGACACTTGTGTGGTTTCCACTTTCTCTCCACTGTAAATAATACTGCCATCTGCATTCGTTACTTACTGTGCACACACACTGTGCACACTTGCAGGTTTACAGTAAATGAAATGAACACATTTTCAGTATTTGGTGGGATGGTGACCATTAATGGAGACTACTTCTTGCCCAGATTCTTACATGGCCTCCTAACTGGGGCCAGCCTGATCTCCCCAGAACCCTTCATGATTCCTCCTTGTCCTACATGTGGTCTAACTTGGCATTCAGGCCCTCTGAAGGTCTGTGCCAGTCACCCTGGACACTGGCTACACTAACCCCATGCTTTCCCACCTTCTTTGCTGACAGCTCCCCCAGCCTGTGACAGCCTCCAGGTGAGAGTTTGGGGAACAATTTTTCTTCTTTTCAAAAATATTTGTTTCGGGCTTCCCTGGTGGCGCAGTGGTTGAGAATCTGCCTGCCAATGCAGGGGACACAGGTTCGAGCCCTGGTCTGGGAAGTTCCCACATGCCGTGGAGCAACTAGGCCCGTGAGCCACAACTGCTGAGCCTGCGCATCTGGAGCCTGTGCTCCGCAACAAGAGAGGCCGCGACAGTGAGAGGCCCGCGCACCGCGATGAAGAGTGGCCCCCACTTGCCACAACTAGAGAAAGCCCTCGCACAGAAACGAAGACCCAACACAGCCAAAAATAAATAAATTAATTAATTAATTAATTTTTTAAAAAATGCAACTGTGGGGAAAAAAAATTTGTTTCCACACTTAACTATGACAAGCATTAACTACTTTTTAAATTGACATATAATTCATATAACGTAAAATCCACCCTTTAAAAAAAGTGTACAATTCAGTGGTTTTTAGTATATTCACAAGGCTGTACCACCATCACCACCATCTAATTCTAGAACACTTTCATCACCCCCGAAAGAAGTCCCATACGCATTAGCAGTCACTCCCCATTCTCCCTCTCCCTGGGCCCTGGCAACCACTAATCTATATACTTACTATCTCTGTGGCTTTGCCTATTCAGGATATTTCATATATGTGGAATCATAAAATAGGTGGCCTTTTGTGATTGCCTTATTTCACTTAGCATAATGACTTCAAGTTTCATCCATATTGTAGCATGTGTCAGAATTTCCTTCCTTTTTAAGGTTGCATGAAATTTCACTGTGTGGCTATACCACACTGTGTTTATCAGTTCATCTGTTGATGGACACATTGGTTGTTTCCACCTTTTGGCTATTGTGAATAATGCTGCTATGAATGTTGGTGTACAATTACCTGTTTGAGTCCTTGATTTCAATTCCTTTAGGTATGGAGTGGAATTGCTGGATTGTATAGTAATTCTATGTTTAACTTTTTGAAGAACCACCACACTGTTTTCTACAGCAGCTACAACAATCTGTAGTCCCACCGGCTATGTATGAGGGTTTCAATTTCTTCACATCACTCTCAACACTTGTTATTGTCTGTGTTTTTTATTATAGTCATCTCAGTGGGTGTGAAGTAGCATCTTATTGTGGTTTTAATTTGCATTTTCCTAATGACTAATGATGTCGAGCACCTTTTCAACTGCTTTTGGCCATTTTCTATATATTTGTAGAGAAGTACCTATTCTCTCTCTCTTTCTCTCCATATTTTTAGAGAACTATCTATTCAAGCCCTCTTCCCATTTTAAATTGGGTTATTTGTTTTTTTATCGTTGAGTCCCAAGTATTCTTTATATATTTTGGATACCAGACTCTTATCAGATACATGATTTGCAAATATTGTCTCCCATTATATCAGTTATGTTTTCAGTTTCTTGATAGCATCCTTTGAAGCACAAAGTTTAAAATTTTGATGACGTCCAATTTATTATTATTTTTTCGTTGCTTGTGCTTTGTATGTCACATCTAAGAAACCATCACCTAATCCAACATCAAAGAGACTTATCCCTATGTTTTCTTCTGATGGTTTTATAGTTTAACTCTTACATTTAGGTCTTTGATCATTTTGACTTAATTTTAGTATAGGGCTCCAAATTCATTCTTTTGCATGTAGATATCTAGTTGTCCCAGCATCATTGGTTGAAAAGATTATTATTTCCTCATTGAACTGTCCTGGCACCTTTGCTGAAAATCAGTTGTTCATAAATATATGGGGTTATTTCTGGACTGTCAAGTCTATTTCATTGATCTATAATATCTCTCTTATGCCAGCCCTACATAGCGTTGATACTTGATACAGAGTGCCACTGCAGCTTTGCAGTGAGTTTAAATCAGGAAGTATGACTCCTCCAACTTTGTTCTTCTTTTTCACAGAAGAAAAAAAAAAAATATATATATATATATATATATTAACAAAATCCTACATATTCAGTTCATTCCAACCCAAAAGCCACCTTCTCCAGGGAACTTTTCCCAGACTTTCTATTCAGGATCTGCCTTCCTCTGGACGTTTCCTTTGTTCTTGTCTTACGGCATCTTGTACTCTTGTGAGGTTGCTGGGATCACCAATCTCACTGGAAGAAGAGCTCGTTGAAGGCAGGGGTTGTGTCTTATTTACTTGAAAATATACCCCATGCCTCCTGGCATGGAGCCTAGGACTATGGTGGGGCTGAGTACATGCTGAATGAATGAATGAATAAGTGCATAAATAAATGAATGGTATTGAGTCACTCATATAGTTCATATTCTGATCAGAACCTGGGCAAACATCCTTTACAAAGAAGGGCTTAGGAATAACATTCATTAAATTCATAGTTACACCTCTATTGACAAGTGTAGTCATGTGTGGTTTCACCTGAGGTTTCCTTAGTTTATTTTAGTCATTATAATGCTTATCAACAAGAGGAAAATGTGCCTGAATTAGTGGAGGAATTACGTGTGAATTGCACACTTAGGCATTTCACAGTCAGGCCCAACCTCAATCAATACCGTAACACAATGACAGGTCTTATCAAAGCTTCAGACTTTGCTTAAACTAAAAGGTTATTAGCCTTTGAATTAGCACTCCAAACAGCTCTCTTAATTAATCTGCTAATGGTTTTCTTTCTTTAGAGGGATTAGCCCTGATCGATTCTAATATATGCTCCCAGAGCTACATACACACATTGGTCCCTTAAACAGTCCAGCGGAGATCTCAGTTTGAGCCCCTGCCTTCAGTTGAGGTGTGGAGACAGCACACATGTGACTCTTCTGAGTCAGGGGGCCAAGTGCCGGGTCACCCAGTAGGCCCAGAGCAGCTGGGCGGGACTAATTCTGCTTGGGAGGCAGGGAGGCATCAGGCCACCTCAGACTTTTGAACTGAGCCTGGAATCCTGCCCAGGATTCTGTCCGGTAGAGACGAGGACTAAAGGATTATGGCAGGGTGCAAAAGGTGTTCCAGGCAGATGGAACAGCTAGAGCAAAGGTGTGTTCACAGGCATACATTGTACCTATATACACATGTACACTCAGAAGCATCCTTCTCCCAAGAACTGGGCCAGTCAGAAACTGTCTGAAAGATGTCATTGTGTCCACCTGAGTCAGCCCACAGCCCAAAGTCCCACCAGGCTCTGGGTTCCAGCTGTCCTTCCCACCAGAGGGCATTGAATGTCTGCCACGCCCAGCCTTCTTTCCCATCAGTGCAGGCCCTCTCTCTGGCACCAGGCTGGGCGTTCCCCTCGGGGTCCTTACTCACTGCAAACTCCGGCACTAATCCCTGAAGGCCCAGAGTGAACTGGGCCAGAGGTTCTTGGTCCTGATGAAGCTTGGGTGTCACAAGATGCAGACTTTTCCACCCACCCCTGCTGGGACCTTTGGCTGCCTGTTGGAGCCACGGGGGCAGAGAGAGCCTCCACAGCACTGTGGACTGGTGATGGGGGTATAGCTTTGTCCAATATTTAAAAGTTCTTAGGAACAGTCCCAATGTACTTTCTTCCATCAGTCAATGACAAGTATTTATTGATCACATACCTTTTAAATTTTGTAATTGATGTATTGCTAACATATATTAAGATATACATGTCATTAGTATATAGCCTGATGCATTTTCACCAACTGAACACACCTGTGTAACCAGAACCTGGATCAAGAGACAGAACGTGACCAGCAACCCAGAACTCCTCCCGTTCCCCTGCCAGTCACCACCTCCCCCAAGGATAACCAGTGTCCTGGCTTGTGACAGCAGAGATCAGTTTTGTCTGATTTTGTACTTTATATAGATGGAATCACAGAGTATGGACTCTCTTGGCACTTTCTCTTGAACAAACAGATTGGTCAAAGATCTGAAGAGAGAAAGCAAAAGGGTGTTTGAAAGACTGGTCCTCCTGAGGAATAGGGAGTAAATCTCATGTATGGGGGTCTCTGCAGTCCATCCGGGGGTGGAGAGGGCAGGTGGCCTGGTGGAAAGTGCTCTGATCTAGGACTCAGGGACTTGCATTCAGATTTGATATCTGTCCACAGCTTGCTGTGCAACCTTGGAAAAATCTTTCCCTCTCTGGACCTCAGGTACATCCTCTGCAGGGTTAGAGGGGAGAATAGTTTCCTGCCTTTTCCCCAACAAAGACACCTTCTGTTATCTATCCCCACCCCCATCACTGCCATGGAGGACATGCTTTGAAAAATGTTGCTGACTGAGCAGACCACACGTAAGTAATGATTAATTTGTTTCCCTGTTTCTTGTTAACAGAAGACCTATGGAGCAGACTCAGATCTACAGCAGATAGCAAGCGTGCCAACCAGGGTTGGTAGAATTCCAGAAATACACAGAGGTTCTTTATGGCTGAGTTACTTGATGGCAACCTCATGTTGGGGAAATGTTCAGAGCCTGATGCACCCATTGAATTATAGTGAATTACTTGAGAAGCCCCATCTCCGCCTTCATGCAGCCCTGGGCCCAGGAACCACCGACAGGACACGCAGTCGCTAACTTCCCTTCCACCTCTGATAAGCCAAGGGTCTGGGGGTTGGCCAGCTCCCGCCTGGAATGACCACAGAGTTGTGGATTGTGGACCCCTCCCCTGAGTAGGGCCTCCTTCTCAACCTGACCTCAGCCCCCAACCCCACTGTGTGCCCTTTACTCCAGCAGGCCCCCTGCCCAGCCCCCTGCTGGACAAGTCCTCCCGGGCCGAGGGTTGGCTCACGTTGCTCTGGGGGGACTATTTGGGAACTGCTGATGGAACTTGAATTCCTGGAGCACTGTGATAATTGCCCTCTGCCACTCCAGGCAGCCGCCACCAGTGTGGGGACATAACTCCACTGTTCTCTTCAGGGACATGGCTTGCTGCCTCCTTCAGGGTCTGCCTCCTCCTCCAGTCTTGGCTGCTCAGAGCTTGGGCTCTGGGGTCTCACTCCCCTCCATGCACCCCCAAGAACTTTCTCCTTTTCAGCCTGTCCCCATTTCTGTCCATGACCAAGGATGGGATGAAGTCTGCTTGAGGAAAGGAATTGTGCTCGCTGCTGGGGAGAAGAACCACACACAGAATAAGTCAGAATCCATTTAGAGCTGAGGGCAGGTAGGGAATGAGCTTGGGGTGGGGAAGGATTTGGTCAAAGAGAGCTTCTCGGTAAAGGGGACTCACGCATGGATGTGGAGGAGGAGGGGGCAGAGCTATATGGAATGAGGTGTGCTGGTGGGTGGCACACTGCAGACTGGACAGTCTCCGTGCAGTGAGATGGTCTCCACGCATGCTCATGTTCTGAGCAGTATGCAGGTGTGCGGGACCCCCAAGGGGTCACCTCTAGAGGGATGAAGTAACTGGAAATTCTCTAGGGTGATGAGTTGGGTGGGGAGAGGAATGCAACTAGGTAGGGGGTGGGGAGTGGTGTGCTGAGAGCTTGGAACCTGATATGAAGACATCTAGAAGCCTTGGTTGGACATCTAGAAGCCTTGTCTGGGACACATAACTAGATGGCCCATGTAGAACAACCCGTCAATCCAGCATATGTTCCATTTCACTGTCTTTGAGACAAGGTGCTGAGCCTTTGTACCATGAGGTGTAGAGGGAACTGAGGGGTAAGGCCTGAGGTATCACCTTGGGATAAAGAAGTGCTTGCCTGCTTGTCCATCTGGGTAGGCTTCTTCGTGTTTTTGTTTTTGTTTTTTTTAATATTTACGTATTTATTTATTTGGCTGTGCCGGGTCTTAGTTGCGGCACGGGGGATATTCGTTGCTGTGTGCGGGATATTTAGATGCAGCATGTGGGATCTTTAGTTGCGGCATGTGAACTCTTAGTTGTGGCATGCATGTGGGATCTAGTTCCCTGACCAGGGATCGAACCCGGGCCCCCTGCATTGGGAGCGTGGAGTCCTAGCCACTGGACCCCCAGGGAAATCCCTGGGTAGGCTGCTTGAAAGAGAAGTAATTTCTGGAACAGCATGACAGTTTGTCTTGTTACAGGAAACCATTTGAGCATGTGTTGTGGGCTGGTGCAGCTCTAGGAAATAGGGGTGAATAGTTGTGACCCCTGCTCTCCGGGAGCTGACATTGTTGTGGAAAAGGCAGATCATGGAAAACTCAACCCAGTAAAGATATGGAGCTTGAGAAAGGCTCTGATGGGGGTGGGAGAGTGCCTAGATTCAGCTATGTCTGAACTGCATTTTGACAGATGAACAGTTCTCCAAGGGGTGAAGCATGCACATACTCAGAGACTCAAAACATCCTGTGAGAATCTGATGAAAGTTATGGACCTTTTCTCAGAAACATACACACATGTTTCATGGATCTTGGAGTGGGAATCCCCAGAAAAAGCCCTGAGGCCAGCCAGAGCATGGCAGTGATCAAGGACATTGATCTCTGGGGCAGAGATGAATCCCAAGGAGAAGGACCCCAGCCAGGGCACAGCCTGCCCTCGGTAGTGGATGCCAGGGCATGATTCTGGTAACATGGCCAGACCGCTGGTGGGAGAGGGAACTGGGCTTCAGCAGGAGCTGGTTCCCGGAGACAGAGTTGTGTTGAGGGTATGGCCCAGGTGGCTGTGGGGTGATGGTGGCGAACACCTGAGAGGGTACTTGGTGGTATTTGGGATCATGAAGGTGGGGGTCATGGTTAGCGCAGCACGGTGTGGAGATCAAGAGCAGCGCTTTCAGAGTCTAGCACACCTTTGTGTGAACCCCACGGATGGTTATCACCTCAAAGATGGCCTGGAACTCAGCCTTCAACAGTGGTCTCTGGGGGGCTGGGAGATGTGGAGTCAGCAACACCCAGGGAGTTTCTCAAAGTATATGTGCTGCTCCCACGCTCACCCCTACATAATTCAGACGATATGACCTCTGGGAAGTTGGCAATTGCATTGTGAAAAGCTTTCCAGGTTATTCTGATCCATCCCTGACATTTTGTCCTTCTCCCCCAAAAAACTACCCAGAAAGGTCATTGAAAAAAGAACATGACACTGTTCCTCTGAACTAATTAGACCAGCAGCAGCCCAGCCCAGCTCAATTCAGCCAGCTAGCCCATTCATTCAACATGTGTTTATTGCGCTTCCGCACAGGGCCAGGCCCTGGGCCAGGTGTTGGAGACCCAAGACCCAGCTCTTATACCAGCCATGGTGGGGAAGACAAGCCAGAGCAGAGACATCACAGTGTTGTGAGAGCTCTGTGACAAGGAAAGTCCCAAGTACTCTAGGAACACCCAGGAGGGGCAGTCTTGGGTCATCAGGGAAGGCTTCCTGGTAGTAGGCCAGGGCCAGGAGGGTGGAGGAGAAGCCACCTGTGCACAGCCTAGAGGCAAGAGAGAGCAGAGGTGTTCAAGGAAGTACCAGTAATCCCAGTATGGCCTGTGGAGTGAGAGAGGAGGCCGGAGCCACCAGGGGGTTGGAATTGATCCTGCAGGCAATGGGGAGGCACGCAGCGTTCTGAGGGAGCTTTCCAGGGGCCGAGGTTACCCTGGGGGAATTGATGGGCCTGGAGAGAGAGGTCCCTGGGGTCATGAGCGGATCTGTTGTCTGCTCTGGGGATCTCAGCAAGAGATGCTGAAGGCCCGAATGAAGAGTGTCCATGGGGCCAGAGACGAGGGGCTGGAGTCTGCAGAAATGCCACCCCCGCCGTGGCTGACCCCTTCTGAGAGGCACGCATATCCCCTCCACCCCACCCGCATGCAGCAGGGGGCTGCGGAGGGGATTGTTCTGGAAACCTTGTGTCTGGCCTCACCATCTGAGCTGTGAGTCCATGTGGCCGTCCAGCCTTCCCCTGCGCCGCTTCCTCTTCCCTCTCTCCCTCCCCAGTCTTTCCAGAATCCTCTGACGAGCCTTCCTATTTCCTCAGCGTTGTCCTTAACACTTCCACCTCCTGGAAGCCCAGCTCTCCTCCCGTGTAAGGACATCCGCACCTGTGCTGTTCGTGAAGCTGCTCAGTTCCAAAGGCCTTCGCGTCCCCATTTCCCTCAGTCACTCCCACAGCCACAGCCTGGAGGCTGTCTTTCCTGAAACACCTGAACTGTTCAAAGCGTCAACCCTCCACTTGCGGGCCACGGCCCTCTGTGCTCCTGATGACTCCCTTCTTCCCGACTGCCTGCCCCAGGCTCCCACCCACCTAGACCTCCAGCCCCCCGCCCTGCCTCTACCTTCCCCACACACCCGAGACCCTCTGGCCTCCACACCCTGCCCTGCCTGTGTCCCCACCAGCTGCCCGTCGCACCCACCCAGCACCCCCTGGGCCAGTAGAGCTGGCTGCCTTCTTGGCTGCCACCCCGGGCTGCTAAATCACCATGGAGACCGTGGCCTCTTACCTCAGACAGGCCCCGTCCGCTGCCCGCACCGGCCCTCTGTCTGCCCTGCACTGCAGCTCTTCCAAACCCGCTCTGGTCCCCTCTCGCCTCTACCTCTCCCAGTCTCCTCATTCACAGCCGACCTTCCTCTTCATTCACAAAGAAAGCAGAGGCCCCAAGATGGGAACCCCCTCGAGTTCCCGCTACCCCAGCTGCACGCTGCAACACCACGCACGCCCCAGCTTTCTTCCTCCTGAAGCAGGGACCTCCCCGCTCGTGCGTAGGACCAGCCTGGGGTCTGGGGCCCAGCTCCGCCCTCATCCTTGGGCATGGAGGTCTCTGTCATCCCCTCCCTCGTCCCTCTCTCCAGCTGCCCATTTCCCCCCAGCTCCTCCCATAATCATGGAAACCCCCTCTGTCCTCCCCTCCTGCCTCACCTCCCGTTCGGTCCCCCCACTGCCTCTCTTACCCACCCCAGAAGCACCTCAACATCAGAATCCCTCTCATTTCTCCCCAACCTGCCTCTCCTCCAGTGCTCCCCATCTTGGTAAAGGGCAGCAAGACCCAACCAACTCCACACCCAGAGGCATTCTGTACCCCTCCCTCCCTCAAGCCCACGTTCCAGCACCCACTGAGTCCCCCTCCAGGCTCCTCTTCAATATCCTCAGAATCCATCATTATGCTTCTGCGATGTGCCAGGCTCCTCCCATGCAAGTGCTCGGCCCATTATTCATTCGGGTATTTGCTCAATACGCATTTCTTGGAAAGCTCATCCTGTGCAGCATTGACTTGACTCAAGTTCCAACTCAGACAGTGGTCCCACTTGGTACCTGACCCCTCGCATCCCAATACTAGTAATTGACCTGAACTTCACCCTTTTTGACCAACTCTGTCTCACCTCCTGAGCTGCCTGAGAGTTTGGCTGCCCCTCCTCATGCTGCCACCCTGTTTCTGTTGGCCTCATCCTGCCACCCTGTCAAGTGGTGATTATGATGAGGCATCATGGTGGTTATGAAGGCTCGGTGGTGGCAGTGGCAGTGATGGGGAAACCATCTGAGATGGGGCTGGTGGGGATAGTGACCCTATTAGAATTCCCTTAGGGACATTTATTGATTTATGCACTCAGTAAATATTTATTGAGCATCTACAATGTGCCAGGCACTGAGCTAGGCCCTAGGGATACATCAAGGAGCAAAAACACATAGGTTCCCCCCTCTCCAGGAGCTTACAGTTTAGTGAGGGAGATATTCATCATATAAATGTCACAATTATGACAAAGACAAGTGCCTCACCGGGGTGGCACATGGTGCTCAAGTATGTTATAGGGGGGCTTGGTCCTCTCTGAGGAAGTGATGGTGAAGCTGAGATCTGAAGGATGAAGATGTGTTAACTAGGAGAAGAGAAAAGGGATGAGCAGCCCAGGTAGAAGGACCAGCATGTGCAAAGGCCCTGGGGGGAAGCAGAGACAATGCATGGGACAGGAAGTCCCGCACAGAACACACTTTTGTTTTTTAATTGTAAAATAACATAACAAAAAATTCACCATTCAGACTTCTCTGGTGGCGCAGTGGTTAAGAATCCACCTGCCAATGCAGAGGACACGGGTTCAAGCCCTGGTCTGGGAAGATCCCACATGCTGTGGAGCAACTAAGCCCGTGTGCCACAACTACTGAGCCTGTGCTCTAGAGCCCACGAGCCACAACTACTGAGCCCGCGTGCCGCAACTACTGAAGCCCACGAGCCTAGAGCCCATGCTCTGCAACAAGAGAAGCCACCGCAATGAGAAGCCCACGCACCGCAATGAAGAGTAGCCCCTGCTCGCTGCAACTAGAGAAAGCCTGCACGCAGCAGCAGCAGCAGCAAAGACCCAACGCAGCCAAAAATAAATTAATTAATTAAAAAAAAAAATTCACCATTCGACCGTCTCAAAGTGTACAACTGAGCGGCATTTAGTAAATTCACAATGTTGTGCAACCACCACTCTCTTGTTCCAGAACATTTCACCACCCCAAAAGTAAACCCTGTACCCATTAAGCAATCACTCCTCATTCTTCTCTCTCCACCCCGCAGCCCCTGGCAACCACTCATCTACTTTCTGTCTCTACAGATTTGCCTATTCCGGACATTTCATATAAATGGAATCACATACTTTGCGATCTTTTGTGCCTGGCTTCTTTCACTCAGCGTAACATATACAAGTTTCATCCATGTTGCAGCAGGTATCAGTACTTCATTCCTTGCTATGGCTAAATCATATTCCATTGTAGGGATATACTGCATTTTGTTTATCCATTCATCTGTTAATGGCCATTTGGGTTGTTTCCACCTTTTGGCTATTGTGGATCATGTTGCTATGAACATGTGTGTCCAAGTTTCTGTTTGAACACCTGACTTCAACTCTTTTGGGTCTAAACCCAGGAGTGGAACTTTGGGGTCATATGGTAACTCTGTGTTTAACTTTTTGAGGAAGAGCACACACTTTTTATTACATTCGTCTGACATGACTTAAATTCAAGCTGTGGTGGTAAGACAGGGGTGAAAGTAACATGGGAGAGTAAGCACTGTTATTTTCCAATGTTGACAGTTTCTTTCCATCTCTTTTCAGGTTGCTTAAAGTGGAGGAGAACAGGCAGAGAGGCGCCGTCTAATTAACTGCCCATACGGTCAGCCCTGCCAGGTCAAGGATCTCGGTCTGTTTTTTCCCTGACATATCTCAGAGCCTAAAACACTGCTTGGCACATGACTGGTACTCAATAAATATTTGTTGCATGAATAATTAAATACAGTGAACTGCTTTAACTGCCCTAAAACCCTGAGAAAACATTCATTAGCTAGAACCAAGGCAGATGAGCCCACGTTGCAGCCCAAGGCGGGTGGTTGGGTGAAGAAAGGATTCTCCAGAGCCACAAGCCCTCAGCCCCTGGGGAAACCTCAACTGGTATTTTTGAACACTTGCCATGTGCAGGTACTTTTACATTTGTTCACCAGGAAGCTTGGAAAGCCTGAGTGGCTTTGGACTCCACAGACAGGCCGCCTACGAGGTGGACCCAGAATCCACCCCAGGCCGCTGGACATCAGGTCTTGCTCCCTTGGTGGGCACAGTGGTCCCTCTGTCCCAAGGCCAACGTTCAGCCCTGAGCAGGCCCGGGGCTGTGGTCAGCTGGGGGAACTCCCAAGGGTGTCTCAGGACCGCCACGGAGAGTACTCAGTTCTCCCTTCCCCCAGCTGAGGCTGGAGGGAGGAGGGAAGGATGGCAGCAGAGCGTGTAAATTGGAGACTGATATTGAATTGCAGCAAAATGAGCAGAGGATTAGGTGCCCCACCTGGACCCACCCCGGGAGAATACCAAGACCTGGACAGGCTCTCATGAGAAGCTGGCAGGCCCAGTACCAGGCGGAATCGTGGTTGGATGAGCAGGGGTCATGAGGCAGGTGGCTGGGACCACAGGCCGGAAGGCACCATTGGTTTGGCTGAGGCCTTCCTCTCCTGGGTCCTCCACCCCCAGGCTGGGCATCCTGCATTCACAGAGTTCTTCTTGAGTTCTGGGGGCAGAGCTGGGGGATCAGAGCCAGGCTGAGACGCTATCCCAGGTCCCTGACTTCAGGGAGAGCAGGGAGAAGGGGGATAGGAACACACGTAAATACCCAGGATTCTGGGGAGTGGGGTGGAGAAGCTGCCTTGACCGAGTAAGTCTGGGAAGGCTTCCTGGAGGAGGATGAAGGGTGTGGGACTGGGTTGGGATCCAGGAAGATCTGAATTTGAATTATGGCTTAGCTACTTCCTAGCTGTTTGACCTTGGGCAGACAGTTCGTTCTACAAACATTTTTATGAGTGTCTACACCAGGCCAATCACGTATTAAGCATTGGGACAACAAAGATGAATTCGATACAGTTCCTGTCCTCAGAGCTTGACCAAATCATCCTGGACGGCATGATCCGTGACGTCACAGAGGTGAAGCAGAGCACTGTGGGCCGGGGGCAGAGGAAGTGGCAGCCAGCTTAATGTTCTTGAGCCTCCCTTACCCTAATCTGTACAATGGGGTTGGTGCCCACTTGCTCACATAGCTGAGATGACTGGTTGAGAGAATCTGTGTGAGCCTAGCTCCGTGCCTCGCACACTTGATGGGCGGGTCAGGCCTCAAGGAGAGGTATGAGGCTGACAGAGGCCGAGGTCTGGGAGGGACACGAGGGGGTGTGACGCCAGGGTAGGAGGAAGGCAGGCATGATGGCATGCTGGTGGGGAGAGGGGCCCTGTCCAGAGCCCAAACAGGGCCCTGCAGGTCCCCCAATAGCTGGAGCCATGGATGCTGGAGGCAGGCACCATGGGCTTAGCTGCAGCTATTCTGAGTGGGAAGTCAAACAGGTTTGGGTGACCTTTGCAAGCAAGGCACTGCCCACAACACTTTCAGCTCGTTACTACTCCCTAATCTGGCAATGACCCCAGCACGGCCTGACCCTGGTATTCGCCGCTCCTCTCTCTCCCTGTAGGACAGAGACACCAGCTCTCCTGGGTCAGCTGGCAAACCCTTCCCCCTCTGCCCTCCAGCCCTGCAGGGAGGACCCGCCCACTCCCCAGGGAGGGTGCTACCAAGGCACCCTTGGCTCTTTGGGGCCTCCAGCCTGGCCAGCCTTCCCCAGATGTGACGGGGGAGGAAGCCAGGGACTGGGAGGAGTTCAGTCAAGGGAGGAACAGTAAGTCCTCCTCCTGGCTGGTCTCCCCTCCCGCTAGCGCCCACAATGGCTCCCAGATGCCCACCTATACAGCAGCTTTATTAGCATGCATGCCGGGCTTCTCCATGCTGCAGAGCTGTATGCGACCCCATTCGTCGGCTTGTCCAGCCCTCAGCCTGGTGCACCAGCTCCTGCCACAGCTTCCCCGGTGTTTGCTCAGCCTTCTTCGGACTCCTCCAAGAGCTCGGGAACTCACTACCTCACCAGGCAGGGTTATTATTAGAAAGGTCTCCCTGCCCCTGCGCCCCTTACTCACACCTAATCCTCTTAAATGAGAATAAGCTTGTTCCTGACCCCTCCTCACCCCTCTTACCCATTGAGAAAGCGCTTTTCAGCCAGGATCAAAAACAGTGTTTTGCAAACTGTGAGTGGCAACCCATTAGTGGGTCATGAAGTCAGTTTAGTAGTTGTTACCTAAATGAGTTTTTTTAGTGAAATAGAGTAGAGGAATTTAAAACATCACATTTAGGAAATATTGCTTTGTGAAATGTTAGTTTTAGTTATCTGTCTCTTTCTGTCCATTGAGATAATGTTTATGGGTTAGGATATCAAATGTATTTCTTCCTGCAGGTCTCAGTTACAAAGGTTTGAAAGTCACTTGCCTGGAGGAAGAGTTAGCCACGAGAAAATGGTGGTGACACCTGTCCCAGGTAGAGGGAACAACGAGTATCAGGGCCCCAAAATGAAGGAGTTGGCCTGGCCTTGTCTTATGGGCAGTGGCAGCCGTAGGGTGGTCAGGTAAGATCCCATCTTATTCATCTCTGGGTCCCACCCCAAGGGCGCGAGGGAAATGGCAGGAAGCTGTCTCTGGGTCTCCCCAGGAGCTTGATCCTGTGACCTTCCCGCCTCTACCTGGGCCTCGGCTGTCAGGACTGCCTGGCCTTTGAGGACGAAGTCAGCCAACCACGGGGGCAAAAGCCTGAATTTCTGAATCAGACAGATATGTATTTATAGCTTGTCTCAGCTCTTTACCAGCCTTGCGATCTCAGGCAACTTTCATAACCTCTCTGTGCCTCAGTTTCCTCCAGTGTTCAATGAGGCTAATAAGACTCATCCCCAAAAGTCCTTGTGAGAATTTAGTTTGAAACCCAGATGTCCCCAGGCCTTCAGTCCTCTGGGTTCCCTCTTTGCTTTCGCATAGAATAGGGTTGTCAGATTTAGCAAATAAAAATACAGGGTACCCAGTTAAATTTCAATTTCAGATAATGAGTAATTTTTCAATATGAGTGTGCTCCAAATATTGCTTTGAATATACTTATGCTAAACAATTGGTTATTTCTCTGAAATTCAAATGTACCTGGGCATCCTGCGTTTCGTCTGCCAACCCTACATAGAAATCCAAAGGCGCGCATTCCATCCCAGAACTGCGTGGATCCGACACCCTACAATACTTTTCAGGCTTCCTGAGGGGGCCAGAGCCGCAGACTCCCAACCCCTCCTGCCAGCTGCTGCCTGGGGTTGCTCTTTTCACTCTGTCCCACTTCGCCCGACTGCAGATCTGCCCTGTCCCTTCTCCCTCCTTCCCCAAAGTTCCAGCCTCATGGGCTGGGGTGTGTGACCCACTTTTACCGACCTCGTAGGGACAATGGAGGGCACTTGCAGCTCGGCTCAGAGCAGGAAAAACACCTCACTTCATCTGTCAGACAGCACCGGTCCTGAATTCTGTCACTGTGCTTCCACATGGGGCACCCTCCCTGGCCCAGCTCCCCACAGACACCCTCCTCCTACTTCTGCTTTTCCAGAGTCTCGGCCCCCTCCTTCAAGCCACCAGCAAACAACACACAAATCCCCACTTCTTTAGTAATCAGAGTCCTTTAGCCTTCTTTCTCATTTCTTTCCTATCTTGATTATTTCACAGGGTGGGTATGAGGTAGGGGTTCACTTTCACAACTAAAAATGTCCTCTTAAAGTCAGACTCCTGAGACTTCCCTGGCGGTCCAGTGGTTAGGACTCCGCGCTTCCACTGCAGGGGGCACGGGTTCAATCCCTGGTCAGAGAACTAAGATCCGCAAGCCATGTGGCGCAGCCAAAACAAAAACAAAAACAAAAATAAAAGCAAAAAAAACCCTTCAGACTCCTGGGATTCTAATTCCGCCTCCCCACTTACTAGCTGTGTGGTCTCAGGAAAGTTACTTAACCTCGCTGTCTCATTTTCCTCATCTCATAAAAAATGAGATAATTTTAGCTCAGGGACTTCCCTGATGGTGCAGTGGTTAAGAATCCACCTGCAAATGCAGGGGACACGGGTTCGATCCCTGGTCTGGGAAGATCTCACATGCCGTGGAGCAACTAAGCCCGTGTGCCACAACTACTGAGCCTGTGCTCTAGAGCCTGCGAGCTACAACTACTGAGCCCATGTGCCACAACTACCGACACCCGCGTGCCTAGAGGCCGTGCTCTGCAACAAGAGAAGTCACTGTAATGAGAAGCCCGCGCACCGCAACGAAGAGTAGCCCCTGCTCGCCGCAACTAGACAAAGCCCGCGCGCAGCAACGAAGACCCAACGCAGCCATAAATAAATAAATGAATAAGGGAGAGCACAGCCCAAGTAGGGGCCCAGTCATGGTTGGTGCCCTCCCCTCCTTCCACACTTGGGTCCAGACCGGAATGTGGGCAAGTCACAATCTCTCTGGACTTCATGTTGTAATCTGTAAAATGGGATCCATAGTCTAGATGACCTCTAAGATCCTGCTGGGTTCTAAATGTATGACCATGTGACTGAATAACCAACATACACATACACAAATTTGGGCTGGGGGTTAATGGCTACAGAGAGAAGTCATGACACCGCTTTTGGGTATATCGGGAGGTAAGAGATTTTACACTTGACCAGGTTAGGGGAGATCCTGCCCAGAATCAAGGGTCAGAGGGCCACTTTCTCTCTCAAGATCATGAACACTTTGACCAAAGAGGAAAGACCAGAAAGGCTGTGTGGCCCATCCAAGGGCACACAGCAACACAAGGGGCTCCACTCTTCAGTCTCCAGTCACTCTCAGATTTCCATTCCTGGGACTGTGACTTGCCCAGGGACCTGCTGGACAGGAGAGAGAGCAGGGCCCAGAGCTGGTCCTCTTGGTCACACTCTGAGCTTGACCCTGCCTTTTGGTCCCCAGGAGAGGGCGCAGGGCTGGCAGGATTAGAGAAGTGCGATGGAATGGGGCCGGGGGGACTCCCAGACCTAAATGTCTCTAGACCTCGGGCCAGAGTGGCATTGATGGCAGGAGGTGGCATTGCCCAGATGCTGGGCTGAGTGGGCACTGAGGCCGGAGGGCTGCTTATTGCAGCCTCCCTGAGCCTGCACAACTCACTGCCCCACAAAAATGTCCTCCCCCTGTGGCCTGGGTGGCTCCAAGCTCCAGGGTGTGCCTAGAGCCTGTCACAGCTTCTGGGACCCTGACATGTGAGTTTGGGGAGTCGTGGTCTCCACCTCAGAGTATAAATAATGTTATTAATAACAGGTGATATCAATTGATAGCTTGCTGTGGGCCAGGCGCAGCTCTGAGCACTTTCTATGCATGAATTCATTTACTCCAAACCCCAAGCCCATGTATGTTTATTATCCCTTTTAAATCACAGAGATGGACCATGGAACAGAAGCCCGCAGCTTCCTCAGTCGACCCCAGGTTGACTCCATCACCCAAGGCCAGGGTCCCAATGCCTCTGAAATCACCCCCTGCCTCCAGGCTATGGGAACTGCTATTTGGCTGGGGTTTCAGGGAGCAAGTGAAGCTTAATAACTTATGGATGATTGACTGCAAGAAAGTGAGCACAGAAGAGACACAAAACCTTTATGCCTTGGAAGGTTCACGTCACATCAACCAGTTATTTTCCATTCCCTCCCTGCAAGAAAGGATAATTGGAGGTCAGACAGCAGGAAGAACTTCCCAATCACCAGAAGGGGTAGCGTTGACACCCTGTCTCATGGTCAGTTTTGTAAGGTGTTGCCCCTGCCTTGGCCAACAGTTTGAATCAGAGAGAGGGGTTTGGCGGTGCAATCCCCTAGAGAATCCCCCTAGGACGGGGGTGGGGGGGGGCAGGGGAGGCCCTGGGGCAGCAGCCATGGGGTAACCAAGGGAACAAACACGGAAAACTAGGGGACGTCAGTCCTTATCTGGAGCTCATTAATGGGGAACATTATTCAGCTGTGAAGTCCAAGATGGGGTGATAGGCATGCTGCAGGCAGGGGTGGAGAGCGGGGGCAGGAGGCAGCCACAGGGGACAAGAGGTACTGGCCCAAAGTCCACCTCCATCTCACGTGTCCAAAACCAGGCTGGAAAAACCCTATAAATGCCCATGACCAGCCTCCCCAGAGACCCTGAGAAAGAGAAAGACGGAGAGAGAGAGAGAGCGAGAGAGCGAGCCGCAAGCTTCCCGTCCCTGAGACCACTGGACTAGCCCATAGAAGTCTCCACAGCATGTGGGAACTCCGATCCATAGCCTTCTCCAGGGCGGTGTTTGCAGAGTTCCTGGCCACACTCATCTTCGTCTTCTTTGGCCTCGGCTCGGCCCTCAACTGGCCACAGGCCTTGCCCTCTGTACTGCAGATTGCCATGGCCTTTGGCCTGGCTATCGGCACCCTGGTGCAGGCTCTGGGTCACGTCAGCGGGGCCCACATCAACCCCGCCGTGACTGTGGCCTGCCTGGTGGGCTGCCACGTCTCCTTTCTCCGAGCTGCCTTCTATGTGGCGGCCCAGCTGCTGGGGGCCGTGGCCGGGGCCGCTCTGCTCCATGAGATCACACCACCAGACATACGAGGGGACCTGGCAGTCAATGCTGTGAGTAGCCAGAACTTTGTCCTTTCCACAGGGGCAGATCCTGGGGAGTCTCTTATAAAGGATGACATGGGAAGGACCAGATCTGGGTGTGGGTCTAGGTGGGGAGAGAGAGAGAGAGACAGAAAGAGGGAGGGTGGGCGTATGGGGGAGGGGCAGAAATTCGAGAGCCAGGAACACAGCTGCCATAGGAGGGTCAGGGTAGAAGGAGCAGTAATGTCAGAGCAGATTCTGGATACACACGGGTCTACTGGTACCTTCTGTCCTGAGCCTCTTGGAGGAACAGGAGCATCAAGGTTTCTGTTGACTTGGTACCTGCATTACAGTGAGGGCTGCACTAGGACTCGGTGGAGGACAGGGTCCCAGAGCAGACATGCTTTACGAGCTGGGAGGAACCTCAGAGGGCTAGTCCCCAGCATCTTCTCGAGGGAAGAAGACCCAACATTTCTTCAGCATCTACTGTGTGCAGGCCTCACAGCAGGGGCTCCTCATGAGCCACACGTTGATACCTCACAACAGCCTGCGAGGGAGGGATGAGAAGATCCACTTCTTAAGGACACGGAAACTGAGGCTCAAAAAGGGGAAGTACCAGAGCCAGCCTTCAAACCCAGGCTTGACTGCAAAACCCAGGATCTTTCCACCCCACCAACGTCCCCTTCCTGAGCCACCACCTAAGCCTTGTTTTGCAAACAAGGAAACTGACGCTCCGAGAAAGGAAGTGACAGGCTAAAAGTCCTACAGTTTGTCAATACCAGAGAAAGCACCAGAACCCAGGGCGAAGCTAAAGGGGCAAGGTCTCTCCAGACCTCGGAGAAGGTCCCCAGAGCCCATGAGCTAACTGATGATTCCATGAACAGTGGCTAATCGGGAGCCTTGGGCACTTTGGGAGCTGAGAGTGACGCCGCAGCCCCTTCCCCCTCCCCACCCCCACCCTCCCCCTCTCCCGGGTCTCTGAAAGGCCTGGGCATCTGAGGGCATGGGTGGGAAGGGACAGTCTGTGTCCCCTCAACACAGCTCTTGCTCCATCCCCCATCCCAAGCCAAGACGGCAAGTGCCTCTTTTGTGCGTCAGTCTCCTGCATTTCTTGGCCTTCTCTATCCCTGGGCCACTGGATAAGAGCTCTGATGTCTCTGAAGAGTCCTGCACAGTCTCTGTGGCCATCCCCTCCTCTGCACAGGTGGCCTTCCTCATGCAAGGGGCAGGGGTATCCCAACTGGAGAACTTCTCTCTTCTTCAAAATGGAAAATATCATTAGGCTGGGAGCTCAAGGTGGAGAAAAGGCGAGAGTGGCCATGGTGGTGGACAGACTGAGAAATCTGACCATTTCCACTGAGAATGAAATTAGTTCAGTCTGCAGCAAGATGAGGTCTAGTTAGACTGAGAGAGGAACTTCCTGAGAGCATGGCCAAGAAAGTCTCAAGAATGTGTGGTTAGGGAACCTCCTCTAATAGCAGGGCAATGGGAGTGCTAAGGGGCCATGAGGACATGGCCTCCTGCTCTTCCATCAGCTCACAGCTGACTAGGGTCCTCAGAAGGGAAGGGTCTGAGGAGGCTCCCCCAAGTTACTGCTCAGCATTTACCATCTTGAGGGACTGGCGAGAACCTTCCTGGCTGGAATGGGGCAGCCGTGGGACTGACTTGTCCTGAGGCTAGTGAGAGCTAGTTGACCCCCATGGCTGTCCCAAGTGTCCTCTGAGGTCACTGGAAAAGCCAGTCTGTCCACCAAGAAGTTACCATTGATGCGCATCGGCTTCGTGCTAGGCCAGATTTCATCTCATTCTAGGTACAAGACTGTAAGGTGAATTCTGTGATTCTCCACCCTGAGTGGTAAACTGAGGTTCAGCATTTAATTGACTCAAATCACAGAACCAGTGTCAGCACCTGGAAGTGGACCCAGAGCTGTCTGACACCAAACCCACATCCACAGTGTCTCCCTTAGATCCACTGTTTACCAGTGGGAGTGGAGCTGCGGTTCTGCCCTTGTCATTTCTGTTTCCCAGACAGTCCTCCAGGATCCATTCTGTTATCCCAATTTTACAGAAAGACAAACTGAGGCTGAAATAAGTACGGCCCCACAGCAAGTCAAAAGCGCCGAAGTGTCTGCCTTCAAAGCTCTTGACTGCCGCCCACTATAGGCTCTGACATTGGAAGACCGGGGGGGAGGGGGGCACGGGGGCGGGTGTTGAAGTTAGACTCTAGAGAGACCCAAGGGTGCCAGCTTGAGGGCTAGGACCCGGGGTTGGGGTTCAGGGCCTGGAGAAGGATCGTGGGAGCTCAGAACTATCACAGCTCCGCCCAGTGCAGTGCCCAGACCCAGAGGGCAGGATGTAGGGAATAAGATGACAAAACCCAGAAAGAAATCCAGTACTGGGTGCAGCCCAGTTATGAAATCGCCTCTTTGCTCAGCCCCAAGTTCTCTTGTTACCCAAGGCAAGGTCTGCTGGGACCATGGGCACCCCACATGGGTGTGGAGGCACCACAGTACAGGGCTCCAGCACCCCAACCTCAACCTCTGTAGGATGTGCAGGGAGCCAATCCACAGGGCAAAATTGAGGCCTGAAATGCAGTTCGGAACAGGCAAGGTCAAAGGGAACAGGCAAAGGTTAGAGGAAAGAGTTGTACAATGCAGTCACAGTGGGAGGGGGCACACTAGCACCGTCCCCTAGATCCTGTTCCTGGAAGCCCTTTGACCACAGGAGGAAAGACCGCAGGCCTCTCGTTACACCAGTATCTGAGAGGAAGGTCTTCCTATTACCTGGCCTAAAGCTTCCTGCTGCTATCAAAACCTCTTCCCTCCTTGTTCTTCAGGAAGCAGAAATTCTGGATCTCAGCATCCTTTTCCTTTCACATTGCAGGCGCACAACCCCAGCTCCCAAATCTAATGGGCTATGGAGTCAGTTTCCCTACCTCTGGCCTGGGGACCACAAGCAGTTGTAGGGTCCATCCCCCTGCCTTTGTGCCATGGCCCAGGAAGAAGCCATCAGTAGTTTGGACTAAGGTGGCTGGTGAGCCCTGGTGTTCTGGATTGCTGCCCGGAAGCCTATCTGGAGCTTTGACTGCAGGTGGGCAGGAAGATGGCACCAGTGTGGGGAGCATGCTCAGTGTGTCCCCCCCACCCCCTCTCTGTCCCCAGCTCAGCAACAACTCGACAGCTGGCCAGGCCGTTACTGTGGAGCTTTTCCTGACCCTGCAGCTGGTGCTCTGCATCTTCGCCTCCACGGATGAGCGCCGTGGAGACAACCTGGGTACCCCCGCCCTCTCCATTGGTTTCTCTGTGGTCCTGGGCCACCTCCTCGGGGTAGGTCATGGCCACTGGTTCCAGCATCCCTGGAGGGACAGACACACAGACTTTCCGCAAAGAAACAGACACACAGACGACTCTAGAGACGGATACACAGAACGCCCAAAAGTGAGAGCCACAAAGACCCCAGAGGGACAGATACACAGAACTCCCAAGAGGGAAAGACACAGGGACACACCCCAGAGGGTTTGACTTCCATATACCACAAAGGGACAGATATCACTCCAGCTTCAAATGAATAGCGAGCCCTGTAAATATAACATGAACTCAATTGTCCATCGCATGGATTCCCTTTAGGCTGAGGTCAAGCACTGGAGAGAGGCACAGAGACTCCCTCCCGCCCCTTCCTCACCTCCCTCCCCTCCCTGACCCCTGCCTCCCATTGCAGATCCATTACACTGGCTGCTCCATGAATCCTGCCCGCTCTCTGGCTCCAGCTGTGGTCACCGGCAAGTTTGACAACCACTGGGTAATGGCTGAAACCTCCCTGCCTTCCCCTCCCCCAGAAACCCATCTGGCTGGAAGAGCTTGGGGTGGGATCAGCAAACCCTCCACAGTCATCCTCTTGGGGCCCCGTGGAGTCTTGGGTCCACCCTTCAGGTCTGACGCCAAAGACTCTGTTTCCACATCTGTAAATGAGGATAAGAGCAGTTGTTGCTTTGGCTTTTTGTAAAGATTAAGTGAGGTAACTGGTGTAAAACAGATGACGCAGTGCCTTAGAACTCGATAAATGGTAATATTTATACTACGTAACATATTTCTATTATTTAGCACTTATCTAGTACTTAGTATGTGCCAGGACTTCTTCTAAGTGCTTTGCAAATATTGACTCATTTAGTTTTTCACAAGAACTCCAGAAAGTACGTCTTATTATAGTGAGGAAACAGGCACAGAGAAGGTAAGTAACTTGTCCAAGTTCACCCGGGGAAGTCGGCTCCAATTCGCACCATTAGCCCCATTAACAAGTCTTCCCAATTGCTCACTAGTCATTGATAACTACATGGATACGCGTTTGATTACATTCACCGCGTGAGGCCCCCTTTCAACGGGAAGCGGGAGAGGAGCACTCCCGCGAGCCGCCCTCTCGCTCGCCCCCAGGTCTTCTGGATCGGACCCTTGGTCGGCGCCATCCTGGCCTCCCTCCTCTACAACTACATCCTGTTCCCGCCCGCCAAGAGCCTGTCGGAGCGCCTGGCCGTGCTGAAGGGGCTGGAGCCCGACACTGACTGGGAGGAGCGCGAGGTGCGGCGGCGGCAGTCGGTGGAGCTGCACTCGCCGCAGAGCCTGCCTCGGGGCAGCAAGGCCTGAGCGCCTGGGCCGGGCTCGGGGGAGCTCGGGGGAGCGCCCGCCAGCCCCGCCGGAGCCCCTCTCCCCAGGTCCGAAGCCGGCCCCCAGGGCAGAGTAGCTGCTTCCAGGACGTGCCGAGGCCAGGGCGGGGGTAGCGGTGAGCGTGGCAGATCCCTTGCCTGGAGGCTGCGGGGCAGCGAGTAGGCGAGTAGTCGACCCCGTGGCGCCTTGCAGGGAGCTGGGGACTTGGGCACCGCGCTGGGGAGGAAGGGCAGAGGAAGGCTCTGGAGAGCCTGCGCAGTGTACTGGGTGGGCTGCGGGGGACGGGGTCTGGAAATGGGGCATCAGGTTTTGCGCGTTCATCCCCCAGTGCCTCTCTGTCCCCAGGTGCAGGGTTGTGCATGCTCCTGAGTGTAAGCAGGTGTGCCTGTGGTGATGCAAGTGTGCAATGGCTGGCCACCTCTTGCTCCCCTCTGGACCCCTCCCTCCCCCATCTGCAATAAATCCACTTCCTCTGCAGTGGATGAGTCCTTCCGGCCATTCATCCCCAGGAGCTCTAAGTGTGCTTCCCAGGAGAAGGGAAGAGGAGGGTATGGAGGCCACTTTGAGAAGCCGAAGGGAGGCCCTGATATCCAACCCCTACCCTGCCCCTTCTGGAAAATTTCCCCAAGCAGTAGCACTGGGTCCTAAGACTTGCCAGGACCCATTGCTAGACGTAGTGAGGTATCAACCAGAGAACAACTCCCAAAGTGGCCTCTGGGCCGTGGTTTGGGGGGGGGCGGGGGGATGGTGGAGTGGCCAAGGACCTCCTTCCTGCCCTAAGAGAGGACCTCGCCCAGGGAGGAAGCAGGCATGTGTGTGTGTGCTTGCCCAACAAGTGTACATGCTTTCGACCTCATCTCCAGGGGGGGCTCCAGACTCAGAGATTAGCCTCCCACTGTGGCAGAGAAAACAAAAGGCCTTTGTAGGCCCCTGGCCTTTGTCTTGGGAGAGGGGGAGATTTGCAACTAGACACTTCTTGAAAGGAGACACTCAGTTTCACAAGTGAGCCCTCTCGCCCAGCACACACCTATGGCCGGCTGGGCAAGGCACTCAGGCACGCAACCACAGGCACCAGGCAACACGCCTCCATCACCCATCGCACCGCCAGCCCCGCTCCCCAGGCAGCAGCTCTTCTTCCCCTCTCTCCCTTCCACCCCCCAGCCCTGGTGCTCCCTCCCTTCTGGCTCCCACCACAGAACGTTACTGTGCAGAGAGCACCCTAGTGCCCTCAGGACCAAAGAAGGGAGATGACTTTTCCAGGCAGAAGCAGGACTGTGTCTAGAGCTGGGCTTCTAAATTTCCAGGCCAATGCAATGGTTCTCAAATGAGATTAACTAGGATTAAGTGAGATGATGCATGTAAAGATGCTGTGTGAACTGTATTCCTCATACCATTATCATGCATTATTGGGATCATTTCATCATTTCTGATTCCTGGGGGGAGAATGCAGAAGGGGCCTGAGCTTTGGCCTCCTTTATCTCCTTTAGTTGGTGGTCAAAGCAAAGGAGAGCCCTGCGGCCCCAAGGTGCGGGCAGGAGATGGGTTTGGGGCTGGCCCCATCCTGGTCCAGCCCCTTAACCTCTCTAAACCATGAGCGCACACTGGCTGTTCTCCCCTCCCCTCTCCCCACCACCAAGACCGTCCATTCTACCCTCCCTCTCCAGCCTGCCGCATAGCTAACCTAAGAATCACACCTTGAGCCCCCTTCTCCATGCTCTGTTGCCTCCATGCTTTCAAGGCTTTTATCTGTGTCTGTCCCACACTGCACCAAGCACCACTGTGTACCAGTTTCCAGCCCCTTTGGGCCCTCCACTCCCTTCAGAGACTGACTGTGTATGAGGAACACATCTCTGTAATTATGCCCACTACCTCCTCTATGCTCTTTTCTGTCTTCCTTGAACAAACCTCCCTTCGGGTTAGAAGGTCATAGGTGCTATGGAGATGATTCTCCCAGTCCCCGACAGCTGATGACAGTCGCTTAGCCTCACTACCGGGGGAGGGGTTGAGTCAGAGACCACAGTGACTTCTGGGGCTGTACTCTTGTCAGCTGAGTGTCCTTGCTCTGGAAGTTCAAAGGCAGCAAGGCACTGAGCTGTGAGCCAAGCCTGGATGTGTCTCAGGTATTTCATCCTCACCTCACCTCTCCCCAACAGATCACTCTAGAAGTTGCCAAGAATTTCTCTCTAGTCTGTTCTTCTTCCAAGATTGCGTCTCCCCCCCAAACTAAATGTGAGATCCCCACCACTTCCAGACCCTATTGCCCAGTTTGGGGGTCACTGAGGTCAGAGGTCAAAGCAGGATTCAAGTGATGGGGGTGGAGGGGAACTGACACCTATTAAGCATCTCTTGTGTCCCAGTTTCTGTGCTGGGTGCTTTACCTGCGTTAGCTCATCTAATCCTCCTAAAACTTCAGGCAGGTTAGGGAAGGACAGCAGCCAGCAGCCATGCTGGGTTTTACTTTTTCCAAAGCACTCCCTTATCATCTCCTGTAATTATCTCCCAACCCCTCGAGATAGGGCGAGCAAATACTGTCCTTCCCATTTTAGGCTGAGGCTGAAAGACTGGTCTAAAGTTACACAGCTGTATATAGAGCTAAGACTTGAACTCAGGCCTTCTTATGCAAAATCTCATGATCTTTCCACTCAGAAATCAGAGGAGACGAGGTTTGTGCTGAGACCAATCCTAGGCCCCTCCTGGGAGCCCCTGGCAGAAACCAGCGCACACAACCCAGCCTGCCCAGCCCAGCCTGCTGCCTTGTGGTAGACATGGGGCCTTGGGGAGGGCCGTGGCCAGGGAGGGAGAAAATGACAAAGACACGAGCTGGTTTCTGCCCTTGAAGAGCACCCAGTCTGGAGGAGGGTGGATATCAGACACACGCCAAACCAGACAGAGGCAGGGAAGCATGGAGGCAGATGAACAGAACTTCAGGTCCCCAAGCTGGAGACTGAGAAGATTCTGAGCTGAGGGGAGGAGTGGCTGACCACTGGGTCCCAGCTGCCTCCACCTCCGCGCTCCCACTTTGTGCCAGATGACTTTGCACCTGCACATGTTGCTTCCATATTGTTTTGTATCTTTTAAGCTGTGATTCTGTATCTAGGCGGTGCCTCCCAGCTAGACTGTGAGCCCACTGGGGGCAGGGCTCCTTCCGCTTCTTGGATGGCACCCTCCTCTCTATCTTCCCTCCGCACGCAGTGAACACTCAATAAATGCTCATTTGTCAATGAATGCTGTTTCTTTCACAACTTAGAAACGGTCCGTGCAGTCCAAGGTGCCAGAAGACAGACTGGGGTCTGTGGCATGTCATGAGCTTCCCAGAGCTGCTGCTAGCGATGGTGCAGAGGGGACTTCAGTGCTGAATAAGCTCAGCTAGGAGAACTCTGGTGGCCAATTCCCACTGTCAACCTGGCCAAAATGGGCATGCTGGGCTCTGTCACCCAGATGGCACCACAGGGAGGCCACCAGGACATGGGCCGGCTGTGTGTCCTCCAGAGAGAGCAAAGGACAGCCCCTTTCAGTCCCCTCGTGCTGGCTGTAGCACCATGCTGGGAAGTCAGGGCAGGGACCCTAGGGTCTAGGACAATGCCTAACATTCAACATGTCCAAAACTGGCCTTCTGCTCATCTCCCCAAACCTGCTTCTGCCACAGTCCTCCCCATCCCAGCTGATGGCAACTCCATCTTTCCAACTGCTCAGGCCAAAAGGCTTGAGTCATCTTTGACTTCTCCTTCTCACACCTGACCCTGACTCCACCAGGGAACCCTGTCAGTTCTACCTCCAAGGGATCCAGATCCCATCGCTCTCACCTTCAGCACCCACACTCAGGGCCAGGCCACTGTCTCCCCGCTTCCATTCCCGCCCCTCCCATCTCTTCTCTACACAGCAACAGAGGCGTTGTGTTAAAACTCTGTCAGCCCCCGCTAGTCCCTGCGTAATGATTCCCTCTTTCGAGTGAAGCCTGTGGTCCGTCAGGTGACACACAAGGTCTGCCCACTGCTACCACTCTCTGCCCTCCCTTTCTCCTGCTTCAACACGGGCTGCTCCCACTGCCTGGAAGTTTCTTCCCCAGATACGTGCACGGTTCTTTCCCTCTCCTCTTGAAACCAAGCAGGACCCTGTGGGGCTCCTGGGCACAAAAGCCTTTCTGTGTCTCCTTCTCTGAGTTCCAAAGGGCAGGTTCAAACAGTTGCTAATCAGGGAAGGGAAGGGATACGGAGACAAGGAAGGAGCAGTCAAGAAACAGTAGTACAGCCTTGAGGGCAGGGTCCTGGTTCCCCCTCAAGGGATATACACATAATGTTATCTTTGAGCTCTTCGGAAGAACTAAAACCCTCACCAAATGGAAGATGTGATGAAGCATTCTTCATTCCAGAGAGGGTCACAGTTCGCCCATCATAACCTGACACCAGATGATCTCTGGATTGAAGGAATGCGGTCCCTGCATGCACCCTGATCCTTATCAGCAACCCCACCCCTGGACTGTAAGACTCCTCACAGGCCCCCCCAGGGTGGAGCACACAGTTTTGAGGGCATTAGCCTACTGTGTCCCCCTTTACCTGGCAAAACAATAGAGCTATTCTTTTCTACTTCACCCAAAACTCTGTCTCTGAGATTTAATTTGACGTTGGGGTACAGAGGCCAGATTCGGCTTCACTCTTCAAGTCTTTCCTCAGATGTCACCTTCTCAATAAGACCCACACGACAACCATTTAAAGTGCAAAGAACCAGTTTCCCATAACATATTCTACTTTTCCATAGCACTTAACCACATTCTATCGTACTATATAATTTCAATATGTCCATTGTTTATTGTCTGTCTCCTTTCACTAGAATATTAGCTCCACAACGCAGAGACATTGTCTGCTGGCTCATGGCTATATCCCCAGTGCCTAGAACAGTGCCTGGTACATAGTAAGTGCTCAATAAGTCTTTGTGGAATGAATGAATGACTCTTCCCCAAACCTGGGGATATGTGGAGTCCTGGCAGCATCACCCGCTGCCAATTACCCTACCATTTCTGCCCTCAACCAGAAACTGCTCCCAAAGAACCAAGGGGGCCCAATATCAGGAGAGGAAGAAGGGGTTCCCCCTGAGAGATCCTAACTTTCTGTGTCACACATGGGGAGATCCATCTCCCAGCCCAGAGTGGTCCCAGGGAAGCATTCCTCTGGGTCTGTGGCAGGGAAGGGTCCAAGTGCTCAGGGCAAAGATAATTCCGGCATGTAGGTGCTCTTGTGACAACCTGGGGACAGAGTGACCCTGATGGTTAGAGAGAGGTGGAAGGGCCTTAAGCACAGGCCTAGGAGATGTAACCAGCTGCCCCCATTTGAGCAATCTGGACAGATAGGGTCTCCTTCTTCAGCCACACCAGGCCACTTCTGACGACGCCATGGGTCCCATCTCAGGTCATGTGTGACCCTGGGCAAGGCAGAACCTCTCAGTCTGATCTTCCTCACAGGTAGCTTGGAATTTAATCACACAGTGGAGGCCAAAGCCATTTGTTAGCTGTAAAGGATTGGTCTCAAATCCTCAAGTAGGAGCTTCCTTCTCCTGGTGACACTGCCGAGTCCTTCCCACTCCACGTGTGGATTCACAACAGTGCCTGAAGAGAGAGGATGAAAAAGAAGGTGGAAGGGGGCAGACTGGAGGCAAGTTCAGCAGTGAAAGGGCTTAGTCCCCAAAGGCCTCTGGGGTCATGAGGGTCATTGTCCCAGTCTGTACCAGTCTGAACCAGGCCCCGCAGAGCCCTGAGCCCTAAGCCCAGATGAAGATCCTGAATACAGCTGCCATGCTCTGCCAGGGGCAGGGCCCCAGGACCCATGGCAGAAGGGACAGACGGGCCTCCTGCCTTAAGAGGAGAGACCTGGGGGAGGAGCTGGTCCAGCAGGAAACCGGGGCAGAGCAGGAACAATAGCGAGGTTTCTTCCTTCCCTGTTTTCTTTGGCAACTTAGCTGCCACAGAGCCCACATCCCGCTCCTCCAGGTCCTTGGCTTCCCTCCGCGCCCCTCCCTTCAGCCCCCTGACAGAGGAGCACCTGTTCTCTCCCTCTGCTGCACCCTCTCGCTTTGCTCCACACAGAGCCCTCAGGGGGGTTTTAACATTACAGTCACAACTTGAGGAAACTTTATTGAGCCTTACTCTGTGCCAAGCACTGTGCTGAGTGCTTCCCAAAGACGTGTCATGGTAGTGGTGGTGGGGTGTTCAGTGCATCTCCACTCCTGGAATCCTGGCGGTGGGTCCTTGCCCCTCTTCCAAGCCCTCGAGGGCCCTCCAGCCTCATTCCCCACATGCCTAACCTGGGGGTGGGAAGAGGGAAGGGTGGGAGGGGTGGGTGGAAAGCAGCTGGGAGCTCAGAGGGAAGGGGCAAGGTCGGAGGGGGGCGAGGAACGGGACTGGAAGGAAGTGTCACCGAGTCCAGGGGTAGGAGGACTTGACTTTGGGGAAACTAAAAGAAACCACGTGTAAGAGAGACAGATATGGAAAAGGATGTAGAGACAAAGTCATAGAGAGTAAAAGAGATGAGGAAAGGTGAAATAGAGAGAGTAGGTTGGATGGCTGAGTCCGGGGCAGGCTGGCACGGTGCCCACTTATCTCAAAACGCCCCCTCTCCAACCCTGGAGGCCTGCCGGGCAAAGTGCGGGAGAAGCCCACGATGGCCGGACCGCCCCGCACGGCCCTGCCCGCCGCCCGCCCCTGCCACCGGCCGGTAGGGAGCTGGATGGCGGCGGCGCTGTCCTCAAGAAAGCGCATCATTCCAACCCTGCCGGGCGCGAAGCCGGGTCAGGATGCCCAGGTCGCAGGAGGAAATGGAGGAGCTGGACCCAGCGCCCGAAGAGAAGAAAAGGGGAAGACCATAGCCGGAGATCAAGGCCCAGCGGAGGCAGACGGCCGGAGGTCGGTAGGACGAGAGAGCCCGGACCCGACAAAGTCTCCCGGGGAGCCCGGAACAGGCAGCGCGGAGTAGAGCACGGGAGCCGCCCGAAGCGCACCGTGCGCGGGTCCCAGGCAGCCCGACGGGTCTACACCGCCAGCCGGGTCACGTGGCCCGAGCGGGCGGGCTGCTGCCCGGGCGGGGGGTAGGGGAGCGCGGGGCCTGGGTCAGCGGCGAGACCGCGGCGGCCTTGAAGTTCCCTCCCAGCGCGCAGTGCTGGCCGCCGGGTGCGGGAGCCGCCCACTGCCCCCGCCCGCGCGCCCGCCCCGCCGCGGGGCGCCTGCCTTGTATATAGCGCGCCCCGCAGGGCCCGCGCCAGGAGGCGAGGCACGCCGCGGGCGCCGGAGAGCGCTCGGCGCCCGGGAGCCAGTCCCCCCCGGCCCGCTGCGCCGCCGCCCCGACGTGCGACCCCTGCGGGGGCTGCTGCCTCAAGACCATGAAGAAGGAGGTGTGCTCCGCGGCCTTTCTCAAGGCAGTGTTCGCAGAGTTCCTGGCCACCCTCATCCTCGTCTTCTTCGGCCTCGGCTCGGCACTCAAGTGGCCGTCGGCGCTGCCCACCATCCTGCAGATCTCGCTGACCTTCGGCCTGGCCGTAGGCACCATGGCCCAGGCCCTGGGGCCCGTGAGCGGTGGCCACATGAACCCCGCCATCACAGTGGCCCTCCTACTGGGCAACCAGATCTCCCTGCTCCGGGCAGCCTTCTACGTGGTGGCCCAGCTGGTGGGCGCCATTGCCGGGGCTGGCATCCTCTATGGGGTGGCACCACGCGATGCCCGAGGCAATCTGGCCGTCAACGCGGTGAGTGCCCACGGGGCTGGTTGTGGGGCAGGGACCCTGTGGTGGGCTCTGGACCTGGCCCCCAAACCCCATCTCCCGAATGGGTGCCACAGAGTGGTCCAGTGCACACCTCTGCCAGGAAGGTCACAGCCTCCTAAGGCCGGGAAGATGAATCTCGGTGTGTGCCCCTCAGCCCACTCCTGTGGTTCATATTCACCTCCTCTGCCTGACCCCCTCGTGCTGCCCCATGCTGGCCTCTCTCCTGGTGCCTGCCTACTGCCCCTCTTTTCTTACCCCAAACTTCTCTCTCTTTGCCTGTCTTACCTCTGAGCTCTTCTGTCCTCTTGGGCGCCTCATTGCTCCTGTGTGCTCCTCAGTGGAGTGGTCTCATGGGACCATCGGAGAGAGGTGGGTTGTGATGCTGTCTTCGGTGACCCTGGCCTCTCCGGGTCTCGTTTTTCTCACTCACACTACGTGGGAATGGCCGTAACAGCAGGGACTATTACGTGGGACTCCTCCATAACAGCAGGGGTCAGGGAGTTACGTGTAGAAACCGTGCTTGTGAACTCCCTAATGTGGTGCCAGTGCATGCAGTCTCTGATGAGTATTGGTTCCTGCTCCTGGCCCCCTGCTGCCTCCCCCGCACGCAGCCCCAGATTCAGCCCCCATGTCCCATGCAAACTGGGTTCATTAATCAAACACAGAGGAGGATTTTCTCGGCCATTGTCAAGCGGTGAGTCAGCCCCGCCAGAGAGACGGGTTTGAGGTTGGAACTGGCAGCGGGTCAGGCACAGGCGGGAGGCGGGCTTGGGGGGTGCCGTAAGCAAACTGGGCAGCTGCCCATAGGAGGGAGGGTAAATGCCAGCTTGTGGGGATTGGGGACTGGGCAGAACGAGTGACAGGCCTGTGTCCAGGAAGAGCTCCCGTCACACTTGCCCTTTAGCCACAGCTTTGTGTTCCAAGCTTTGTGCTCACTGCGAAGTATGTAGTCTCTTCAGCAGATGACCTCCCTGATGTGACAGGGCTTGGCTTCCAGCTGCTCAGGCTCTAGATGTCCCTGGAGACCAAAAGCCCATCCCCCCAAGTCCCTGGCCATAGAGGCAGAAGAAGGCAGGGTCTCTACCACACCCTTCCCTTGCAGCTCAACAACAACACAACTCCGGGCCAGGCCGTTGCGGTGGAAATGATTCTGACCTTCCAGCTGGCGATCTGTATCTTCTCCTCCACCGACTCCCGCCGCACCAGCCCTGTGGGCTCCCCAGCCCTGTCTATTGGCTTGTCCGTCACACTGGGCCACCTAGTGGGGGTGAGCATTGCTGCCCCTTGGGGCAAATAATGGGGAGTACCTTCTGAACCAATGAGCCTGGCAGTTAAGGCCTGGAGTGGAGCTGCTCTACTCTGGCCCAGACTTGATCCCCTCAAACCTTCTCCAGTCTGAGGAAAGATGGAAGTGAGTGGGAGTTGGGACGGGGGCAGGAAGCCAAGCCCAAGCGCAGGACAGAGAGGAGAGGAGGGGTCCGTAGGAACCTGTGGAGGGAGAGGTCACCAGCCTAGGAATTGGGAGACAGTTGGAGACCTGGCTCAGCCCCTGAACTGCTGGGGGACCCGGGGAGAGTCCGGGCCGGATGGGAGTAGAGAAGCACGCTGCCCTCCTCACCACCTCCCTCCCTCCGTCCAGATCTACTTCACCGGCTGCTCCATGAACCCGGCCCGCTCTCTCGGCCCCGCAGTGATCATGAACCAGTTCAGCCCCTCGCACTGGGTGAGTCTGGGCCTCCCCTGGCTCCCTGACAATGAAGGCCTAGAAACCCAGCCTTAGCAGCTGACAGCTAACAGGACTTTCCGGATGATGGGGGCCTAGAGCTTGGGGGTGGCTGGAGAGAGAAGGGGATGCAGCCGGAACAAGGACAGGGGCGGGGGTAGATTTTTTAGGCAGGGGACCCTGGTTTGAGGGGAGGGACTGACTATGTGTGTCTGTCCCTCTGGGGAAGGGAAAAGGATCTGTACTCCAGTGCTGCTCTCTGAGGATTCTGCTTCCACCTTTCTGGGTGGTGGGGGGCAGGGGGCCCGTGTGTCTGTCCTCTTTGATGTTTTATTTATCTGTCCCTGTTGGGGGAATGGGGAGAGTCTTCCTCCCTGTGGGTCTGTCCCTCTGGACAATCTGTCTGTCATCTCCTTTGAGAGCTCTCCAGAGTCTGTCTCTATCCCTGTGTGGAAGGGAGAGGCGTTCTGTTCATCTCTCCGAGGATCTCCATGTCTGTTCCCTCTGAAGGTTCATTTGTCTCTCTTTAGGGTGGGGTTGGCGGGGCCCTGTCCCTCTGGAGATGTCTGTCTCCTCTGAGGATCTGGGTGTCTGTGGTCCATGTCCCTGTCATTGGGGAGTGGGGTGTCAGTATATCTGTCCCTGAAGTGGGGAGAAGTCTTTCCTTCGGGAGGTCTGGAAGTCTCTCTGTCTGTCTCCTCTGAGAGGCCCATAGGTCTGTCCTCTGGAGGGGGAGCTCTTGGTCTCTGAGGCCTGGGGCTCGGCCCACTGACACTGCTCTGTCTCCACCAGGTGTTCTGGGTGGGGCCCATCGTGGGGGCCGCCTTGGCTGCTATCCTCTACTTCTACCTGTTCTCCCCCAACGCCCTGAGCCTGAGTGAGCGTGTGGCCATCGTCAAGGGCACGTACGAGCCCGAGGAGGACTGGGAGGAGCAGCGAGAGGAGCGGAAGAAGACCATGGAGCTGACTGCCCAGTGACCAGCATCACGCGGGGGCCAGCCTCTCGGCCCCTGAACCGCAGGGGGAAAGAAGAGAAATATAGGACAGCAAGCTTCCTTCCCCCGCAGCCGGGTCCTCTGGGCTGGGGAGGGGGTGCTGGCTCCCCAGGCTGAACGGTTAGAGTTGGGAGGAGGAGCCCAGGATGGGACTCTTGGGGTGGGGGCCAGGGGCTGGGGTCTGGTGGGGAAGGGGTCTCTCTGGCACAGGGCAGACTGCTGCAGCGAGGTCAGACCTCAGGCATTGTGAACGCAGTGCTAAGCTTGCAGGCTGCCCCAGGCCAGGCCAGGAAGGGGTGGTTGGCAGTCTGTGTCCCCTCCCTCTCCCCAGCCCCTCCTCAAGAGCCAGGGGGATCCCAGCCCCTGGGACAGCAGAGGCTGACCTTCCCCAGAGCTCTTTAGGAGGGAGGCAAACTGGTTCATTACATGCCGCCTTATTTATTTCTGCTCAAGGATGCATGGGGTAGGGCTGCTGGTGTTAGGGGTGGAGGCTTCCCAATAAACCACTGACATTCATGTTCGGCCTCGTCTCTCTCCAGAAGCCTCACCTCAGGATACTCTGGCTCATCACCTCTCCTCCTCATCATCCCACACCCTCTTTCACAGTCTCCACAATCCTCTGGGGAAAGACAGGGAAGCTGAGGCCAGGGGAGGCTTAGAGAGTCAGAGACGGGGTTGGGAGGAGAGAGAGAAAGAGACCAAATGTAGCAACAGAGCTAGAGGTCAGGAGGGGGGCAGTGGGAGCAGAGAAGGAGGGGTCCTCACCGAGTTGCCTGCCTGCTTGCCCCTCCCTCCTCAGCTATGTCAAGTCCCTGCCACTTGAGGAGGGCCTGGCACCAGTGCCAGGGTGTGCTAGGCAGAAGTGAACCGGCCGGGCAGCCCCTTGAGATGCCGATGGGGTGACCAGCCAGGTCTGTCATTGGGCAGGAGACACAGTCCCGGACTCCCCTCTCTGCCCCTCAGTGTGCCAAAAATGTGCCACGTTGGGCGCCTGTGCTCAGAGGGAGAAGCCCCCTGCCCCCATCCCTACCAGAAGCCATACCCAGCCCAGCCTCTACCAGCCATGGTTCCCACCGTCTTCCCCTCTGGGCCTGTAGCTCTGCCCTTACCCGCCCTTGTCCCCTTGCCACTGACACTCCTTAGGAGACCCCCTTCAACTCACTAAGCCTCCCATCTCTTAAGCTATAAAGTGAGGATAAAAAATGCTTTCCTCACAGGGTCCTTGTGGGGTCGGATGAAGGGAGGGAGTGGGATTCCTGGGGCTGGGCTGCTCTCTGTGGCGAGAGGGGCACACAACAGCTCAGGACACGACTCCTTATCAGAGTCACTCTGGCTTTGAGTTCAAACCTGGTTGTGCAACTTTGGATAACACAAGCTGTCTGGGTTTTAATTACCTCATCTGTAAAATGGGGATACTTGTACCCATTTCATGGATTGTTATGAGGATAAAATGAAACAATGGATAAAAGGGAAACCCTTGTGCAAACAGGGACAGGCACCTCAGATCGAGGGCTCGATTTGCTAGTGTGAAGAAAAACCAGCACGTCCACAGCTGGGACCCCAGCCACACCGCAGTTCTGGGCCTCTGCTCTCCCGAGAGTGTTTAAACCCGAGCTCGCGCTTCTCCCTGGTGTGGGAACCTCTCCCCCGTGGTTTTCAGTTTTGCCTCAGAAGAGGAGGGGCCAGCAGGGCCAGGAGATGGACTGAGAAGCGATGGGAGAAGCTATAGACAGTGGCTGGCCAGGGTCAGTCCCAGGGGCTGTAGGTGAGGCGGGGCAGACTCCCCAGCCCTCCTCCAAACTTGAGTCTAGTATATGTAAATGGCAGCGGCAGCCGGCACCCTGCCCTGCCTGCCTGACGGCTTGCAGTAAACACCAAATGGCAGTGTGTGTGAAGCCCCGGTAAAGGAGCGGTCCCCCACCCGCTGCCTCCACCCCTGCCCCTACCCAAGAGCCCGGCGCAAGTGTCAGCTCCGACCAGCAGGGGGGGACCTCGTCCACCGAATCCACCGCTGCGGCGCTTCCTCTTCCCCAAGTCCCGGGTCTGGGCCAGATGCGGCGTGGAGGAGAGGGGGCCCTGGGGAGTCTTTCAGGCCTCGGTCCCCTGGGCCACCAGGAAGCAGTTACCCCCAGCCCCCCACCCCCACCCCACTGTCTGTACAGAAGAGAGGGGATTCCTCTGCCCGCCCAGGGGCTGCCAGTTTCACCTGGTAGGAAAGTGGACAAGGTGACAGAATGGAGAGATGGAGGAGGACTAGGGGTCAAGGCCAAGAACAGACAGAGGGTTAGCTGTCTAGATGGGTGGGCAGGAGGATGGGTTGCTGGGAGGGTCGGCTCTCTCAACCCCAATCTGAGCCTCAGCTTCCTCCTCCGGCGGTTGTGGACGAGAATATCAGACCTCCTCGCAAGACTTCCACGCAAAACTCAAGTGAGGCACAGCCGTGACTGGGAGGCAGGCCTCTCCATCCAGCCCAGCAACTTGGTTCCTTTCTCCGACGGGTCCCACGGGGAGCATGACGGGGTGAACGGTGGGCCTATGAGGGACAGGCCCTCAGGGATGGGCGGGGCACCCAGTCCGAGGGAGGTACTGGCCAGTCCGAGGGCGAGGGTCCGCCTAGGGCATATGGGGCTGACTAGGTGCCGCGGGCCGGGCAGTTTGGCCAGCAGAGGGCGCTGCGCTCCCTGGTGTCGGATCCTCCCCGCGCGGCTCGAGTCCGGGGCTCACAAAGACCTGCGCACACACGAGCCCGCACACGCTAGCGCCGCTCCGCAAGGATCTTCGGTTGTACCCAGCGGGCTCCGTCTTTCGGCATAGACCGCTCACTCCGCGTGTGTGCAGAGCCACATCGCCCGTCCCCCATTCCCTCTCACAGGGCCGCTCGGGACCAGACCCAGCTGCCTGGCCCCACGTGTTCTCAGCGAGGTATACGTGTGTGTCATATCCAGGCACACACATGCTCAGTCATCCCTCTGACCCTCTGCTCCACCTGAAGACAGAACCCAAAAGAGCTTTGACTCTCCTGTAGGAGGCTTCCTCCCCTTCCCCTCCTCCTCTGCCCAGGGGCTACCAGTTTCACCCGGTAGGAAGGTGGACATGGTGACATGATGGAAAGATGGAGGAGGACTAGGGGTCATGCAGAGAACAGACAGAGGGTTTGCTGTCTAGATGGATGGACAGGAGGAGGGGTTGCCGGGAGGGTCGGCTCTGTCAGCCCCCTTCTGAGCCTCAGCTTCCTCTTTCCACCATTTTGTGGGGAAGGGTGAGGGGATACAAGGGAAACTACCTTGAATCTTTCCCTTTCTGTCATGTTTTTATTGTCCCTTCTCATCTCTTCCAGTTCCCTCCTCCTTCCCCTCCTTCTTGCTCCCCCATCCTCTCCAAGCCCTGAGAGAGAACCTCAGTCAGAGCTCACATTGCCCCTTGTGTCCACGCACACACCACACACACATCTCCCCACAGAGATGCCCAACTCGCTAGTCTGGGGAGCCCAGAGACAGGCCTCTGAGAGGTTAAGAGCACACAGCCACCTGACAGGCAGCTGTAGGCAGCCAGGTGTGGGGCTTGACAAAAGCTCTTGGAGCAAGAGTGACCTCAGAAGCGTGCTACCAGGGCCCAGGACTGGCTGGGTCCAGGGACATGCTGGCTGGAGCTGGAGCAAGTCCTGGCCAATGTCCACCTGTCCTCAGTGGGTGAAGGACCTTGTTCCAGGCCAGGCAGGGCCCCAGGAGGTTCTGCTCTAGGCCAACTGGAGACCAGGGCTGCCACTACACTTAAGACTCTCAGTCTCCAGGGCCCAGAGCAGGGGCCTCAGGTGCTGCTTGTCCTGGACCCTTCCCACCCCAGCACGGCCCTCACAGCTGTCTCGCTGGAGTGGGAAGGGAGGTGACAGTCCTAATAACCAACATTTTCTGACTGGGGGACGCTCTCCTAGGGAGGTGGGAATTATCAGCTCCACCTTTTTTTTTTTTTTGGCCATA
Source organism: Balaenoptera ricei (assembly GCF_028023285.1). Taxonomy (NCBI): domain Eukaryota; kingdom Metazoa; phylum Chordata; class Mammalia; order Artiodactyla; family Balaenopteridae; genus Balaenoptera; species Balaenoptera ricei. The sequence continues at coordinate 42,347,857 of NC_082648.1, forward strand.
CCACGTGGCTTGCAGGATCTTAGTTCCCCAACCAGGGATCGAACCTGGGCTCCTGACAGTGAAAGCTCAGAATCCTAACCACTGGACCACCATGGAATTCCCAACATCTCCATTTTAAAAGTGGGAAAGCTGAGGTCACAGGAGTTAAGCACTGGTCAGGGGTACAGAATATGTGGCAGTGTTCAAATGCTTTCACTTTCTTGTCTTATCAAAGGTTCTCAACAGACAGGCATTACTGCTGTTTGGTGCCTGTGTACAGGTGCAGAAACTGAGGCTAGGTAAGATGTAGGGACCGGCAGGTGTCTGTCCCCAGGCCCTGTATGACCCTGTCTGAGGGGAGGGAAGGAGACAGATGCCCGGGAGATTCCCTGGGACAGCCCCTAGGCAGGGAATTCCCCCCACCCTCACCCCCCAACCCCAGGGCCAGAGAGGAATGTCACTCACACTACATTCCTTCAATCTTGAGCATTTCTTGAAAGACTCCTTCATGCCAGGCAAGCCTGGGAGTCTGCACTGGAACAGTGGAGGCACTGAGGAGGTCAAAGCCAGAAGTAGCCACTGGCTTTGTCCAAGCCCAGCTTCTCTACAAAGCTTGCCCTGACTCTCCTGGAGGTGAAAATTAGGGCAGGCTTCATAGAGGAATTGAACTTGAGCAAAGTCTTGAAAGAGAAACAAAGAGGAAAGGCATTCCAAACCCATGGTCTCTCCACTACTCCGTGATTACCCAGGCACATTATAAAGAAGCAGCCAGGAGAGGGAGAAGTGAAAATTGTAGATGAGGCTGGGAATGGCCAAGAGAGGGCCCCAGTTGCCCAAAGGGAGACAAGAACACAAGGAGGGGCCCCCTGACGCAGACACAGGAGAAGGGCTGCCTCTTCTTCAGGGTCAAAGGGAAGCTGGTAAGGGCATGGGGCAGCTGCAGGTGAGTTTGCGGCTGGGGGGAGGGTGGGGTGGAGGGATGGGAAGAAGTCTTGCCAGCTGGTTTCACTTTCTAGGTAGGACAGGAGGCAAGTAGATCTGCCGGAGGAAAGCCAGAGCAAGGTAGGGTACTTGAAGAGAGTACGGAAGGTTTGAAGTAGAGCTTAGAAGAATGGGGAGAGAGCCGCCTGGCGACGGTGTGGTGTAAGGATTGCTGAGCAGAGCTGTGACCCCTACTGAGGCCAGAGACCATGGACTTGTCATGGCGGCAGTCTGCACGGCTGGGCGAGTTTCTCCAGCAGCGCTCAGCAGGGCAGATGGGGGCAGAGGGGTGTGGAGAAGAATGAGGATGGAGGGACACGGTTGGGGGGGGGCGGGGTGCAGAGAACAGGGAGCTGGGACAGAGGGCACTGAGGTGAGATGCCAGGGGATCTGGCTGGAGAAGGTAGAGTCAAGCCAGGATGGCTGGATGAACAGAAAGGGGCTGGGGGAGACATTGGGGAAGAATGTGACTGGGACTGAAATGGGGGAGGGTGGATGGACAGAGCCTGTGGTCAGAGTTGGGATGTTTCACTTGAAGATTTCAGAAGACCCAGTCCCAGGTGAGGACAGGTATAAGGCTGTAAGGAGAGCCAGCTGAAATGAAGCAGACATGAAAGTCACCTGCCTCCAGGAGGCCAAGAAGCTTTTATTCACTCATTCATTCATTCAACAAATATTTATTGAGGACCTTAGTGGCAGCAGTGAGCAAATCCCTGTGCAAGACGTTACATGTAGGGATGAACAAAACTTGGCTCCTGCCCCCTCACCCAGGAAAGGGGGAGGTGACATCAAAGCTGAGCCTGAGGAATAGGACTCACCCAAGCAAAGGACGTGGGATGGGCTTTCCAGGGAGAGGAGAGAGCATCCCCCAAGGCGAGACCAGCATGGAGTGTTCTAGAACCATTGGCCATTTGGTGAGGCCAGAGGGTAAAGGACAAGGCAAAAAGTGGGGAGAGGTGAGGTAGGAGGAGCAGGATCCCAGAGGACCTTGTAGGCCAGGCACGGAGCTCACAGAGGGGACGGGAGGCTTTAAAGTGACGTTACCAGGGAGCAGCAGGATCAGATTTGCATTTTAGAAAGATCGCTCAGGCTGCAGCGTGGATAATTGATTGGCGCGGAGCAAGGGAGAAGACAGAGAGAATGGTTAAAGGCTGCAGGGCAGCAGGGGTGGCAAGAAGAGGGCACAGTCAAGAAAGATTTAGGATTCAGTATCAGTAGGACTTGCTGCCTTCGCTGGATGGGGGCGGGAGGGTGAGGTCAAGGATGCCTCCCAGGTGCCACCAACTGAGCTGGGGACAACAGGAGGAGTGCTTTTGGGGTCACAGGGAGAGATGAGGATCTCGTTGTGAGACAGGTGGCATTTGGGGAGCCTGAGGACACCAGGGGACAACCACTGGGCAGGGAGATATGGCGGGGGGTGAGGTCAGGGCACCCAGATGTGGTGAACAGGTGAAGAGTGTACTATTTTAACAGCTCGGCAGGTTCTTCTTAGGGAAGGAACACTTTTATTTGAGAAAATACCTTGGTATATTGCTGGGGGTTAAAGGGCAGAGCCTAGGGCATGGGTAACCTTAGGGCCAGCATAGCCACAAAAATAGTAAGCTACGCTGTGTGGCGTGAGAGGGATTGTTTTGGCCCCTGAGAAGGAGGAGAGCAGAGAAGTAAGGGGAAGGGCTGAGTTGGGGGAGGGGAGGCAGAAAGAGGCAGAAGTGGGTGAAGGGCCAGTGGAAACTCCTGGCTGGCGGGCAGCAGAGGTGCCCATTGCCACGGCTGTCACTGATCAGCTGTGGAATAAACACCCCCTCCATCTGCCCCCCTGCACCCACACAGGCCCACGTCCTCAGTAAAGCTGACTCCGTTCACATCAGCTTTCAGTGAGTGGGGTTTTAGGTGGGAATGGAGGACAGAGCTTCATTCATATCTGGGTTTATGGGGCTCAGAATAGCATGAGCCCACTTGGAGGCCGAGCCTGCAGGCAAAGGGGGCCGGGAGAACAGGTGCTGCGGAGAGTGCACAGGGCCCTCTGAAGCAGGCCTTGGACTTGGGGATCTGAGTGATCTTGCTCTGTCTAAGCTGACATCGGGGATGGGAGCGCCCTGGAATCCCACGGCCCGCGCTACTCCGGCACCTGCGGCCCCCGAGGCTGGGCGTCTGCCCGCAGCAGAGTTAGGCCTGTCCAGCTTGGAAAACTCCTGGGAGGTTCCAGCTCAGTGCCCGGGGAGGGCCCCCCTCCTCCAGCCGTCAGGTGAGCTTAGGGTGGAGCGGGCATGTGAGAGCCACCCCTCATGCCACCCCTACTCCCACCCACCCAGACGCACATAACCCTGGCAGCCCGCCCCCTGCCAGTCTGACCACACAGTCCTCAGGACAGCAGCACTGTGGTAGAGAGCTGCAGGCTGGGGCCGGAGCAGCCCGGAGACAGGAGACCAGAGGAGGCAGAGGAGATCAGAGGGAAGAGAAACAGAGGCCCCGGGAGCAAAGGCACCAGGACCCGGACGCAATGGAGTCAGGCAGGCGCAGCTTGGCCAAGATACTGGTGTGCCGGCTCTGGACGACCATCAGCAAGGCTCTGTTTGCCGAGTTCCTGGCCACGGGGCTGTACGTGTTCTTTGGCGTGGGCTCGGCTCTGAGATGGCCCTTGGCGCTTCCCTCTATGCTGCAGATTGCCATCACCTTCAACCTGGCCACGGCCGTGATCGTGCAGATCACCTGGAAGGCTAGTGGGGCCCACGTCAACCCTGCTGTGACGCTGGCCTTCCTCGTGGGCTCCCAAATCTCCCTGCCCCGTGCTGTGGCCTACGTGGCTGCCCAGCTGGCAGGGGCCACAGCGGGGGCTGCTCTGCTTTACGGGGTGACGCCTGGGGACATCCGAGAGACCTTTGGGGTCAACGTGGTAGGTGCAGAGAGGGGGAGGGGGCAGGTCCATACAGGTGGAAAGGGGGGTAGGGCCAGGCTGGAGGAGAGGGGACAGGGAGGTAACAGAGCATGTGCTCCACACCTGCTCTGGGCTGGGACCTGGGACCCAGGGGAATGACTGTGGCCTTAGTGCAGGGAGGGCAGGAATGGGATTGTGGTGCAAGGAACAGGGGGAGCAGGAAGAAGCCACACTAAGGGATAGGAGTCGGAAAAGAACCAGGCACTTAAGGGTGGGGGTAGGTGGGGAGAGGTGGAGCTGTGGGTAGCGGCAGGGGACCCTGCACGCACTTCACCTCCCCGGGTCCGCCCCACGTCCCCCGCTCCTCTGTTGTCCCCTGTTCCTCCCTCCCCAGCACCCTGAGGCCTGTCTCACTCCCCCAGATTCCTCTAATCATCTGTGTTCCACTTACTTCCCTGAGTCCCCACCTTCCACTCCTACCCACGGCCCCTCCCAGCCAGGCAGCTTGCAGACGTGCGTCGTGCATCTTAGCTGCCCCAGCCTTCCTGTTCCCACCAGTCCTGGGCCCCCGCCTCCCCCTGAACCACTGGCCCCAACCGAGCCGTGGAGTGGGGGGGGGGGTGCCACTCGCTTCTGCAGGGAGCAAGTGTCTGGGGCTCACCTGAACCCCACCACACAGCTCTCCTCAGCCCATTAGCTCCTTAAGTCCTGGGACTGGCAGTGGCGAGGCGTCTCACCCCTTACAGTGAGGAAATGAGGCCCAAGGGGTCACCAGCCCCGGGCAGAGCCCGCTGGCTGCAGTGTAACCCCCTTGCACAGGTCCGGAGCAGCGTCTCCACGGGCCAGGCGGTGGCAGTGGAGCTAGTCCTGACCCTGCAGCTTGTGCTCTGCGTTTTTGCTTCCACCGACAGCAGACAGACTACTGGCTCCCCAGCTGCCACGATTGGAGCCTCTGTGGCAGTGGGCCACCTCATTGGGGTAAGAGGCAAAGGGGACACCGGGCCCATGTACCCACTGGTCCCTCCCTGGGGAGGCTGCAGGGGCCCTGAAGGCGAGGAAGTGTCCTTCCCTGAGCCCTCGTGTCTTGGGGCCAAGGCTGTGCCCCGCACTCCAGGCCCCGGATAGGGTGTTGCAGAGGCCAAGTCTGGGGCTGGGACTCTGAGCCATGGTGGAGGGCACCGTCCCCTCCCAGGCCTGCCTTCAGCCTCCTCACGCCCTGACCTGCACTCACTCCCCAGATCTACTTCACCGGCTGCTCCATGAACCCAGCCCGCTCCTTTGGTTCTGCTGTCATCGTCGGGAAGTTCGCAGTCCACTGGGTGAGACCCTCTGCTGGCAGCCAGGGGAAGGGAGAGGGCCCCAGTGGCAATAGGGACTTTCACCAGCAGGAGGACCACAGACACCTGGGGAGACAAGTCCCCCTGCCACAGACCATCTTGACCCCCAGTGGAGGTTTCCCGAAGCTCAGAAGACCGGGGCCAGTATCCTTTCTTTCCAGCTTCAAAAAGTCTGGGGTACCCAGTGGACTGGCAAGAAATGAGCCAGGGCAGGAGCTGCAGCCTTGGCCCAGGCCTCAAGTCCTGGCTGTTTCCTTATTCACTCCTTCCAGCTGGACCAATTTCCAAACTTGGATAAAGAAAAAGACAAACAGAAATAGACACACACACACACACACACACCAGCAGGGACAGGAACAGCACTAGCCGGGGTTCTGGGCTGGAATGGGAAGGCGAGAAGAGAGAGGCAGGGGTGGCGGGGAGCCTGGCCCAGCCCTGTGGGAGGCAAGGTCCCTTCACCTGCGGGCACTCAGAGTGGGAGGTCAGGACTTGTGCTTCTCAAATCTGCCACCACGTAGATGGCTCCAGGGTTCCTGGGAGACCAAGTCAACACTGGGAAGCAGGTGGGGTCCCAAAACCACCCTATGGTCCTGACGGCTCACGAGCAGGGTACCCACTTCTGCCTCCTCAGATCTTCTGGGTGGGACCCCTGACGGGGGCTGTCCTGGCTTCGCTGATCTACAACTTTATCCTGTTCCCTGACACCAAGACCCTGGCCCAGCGACTGGCCATCCTCACAGGCACTGCGGAGGTGGAGGAGGTGGAAGGGGTGGAGCCCCAGAAGAAAGATTCCCAGTCCAGTTCAGAGGACACTGAAGTGGAGAATGTGTGTCAGGTGGCATAGAACCTGGCCCCTGCCCTCAAGCTTCTGAAAAGAGCCCTGAAAGTGGGCAGCATGCTTTGTGTAACCAGACTTCAGGTTTTCCTGGGGGGCGGGGGGCTTGCGAGGTGCGGTAGGGAGGCTTGGCCTCTTGTCCTAACAGGGTGGGCGGGGGATCCCTGGCATTACATTTCTAGATGGAATCTGGGAAGCAAATCTGCTCAGTTTCCTCCTCCTACCTCTCTTTTAATGGGACAGAGCAGAGCGAGGCAGGGGGAATTCATGATTGCTCTCCCCGTCTCTCATCTGTCTGGACCCCAGTGGGGGTCCTGGGCTTCCAGGTCCCCATGTCTTGGAGAAAAGGGAATTTGAGCGCAGACAAGACACTCTGCTTAGAGACTGAGGGCTATGGGGACCTCTGGGAATCCCAACTTCTCACCCCACCCTTGGGGAGGAGGGGCCAGACTTCCCAGAAGAACCAGGCCCTAGGACAGCCTCTGCACTCCTCAGAGGGATGTCTCTGCTCTTGGATGAGGACGGGGGCTGTGGCTCCCCCCTCAGACGGGGGGCTTCCTGAGGCCAGAGATCGCCCTTCCAATAGATCTTCATTCCTTTCTCCTCCAAATGCTCAGCAGAGAGCCCCTCCCTTGGGAAGAGCTGACACAGAGAGGAACCTTTTCTCCCGCCAGCGGAGGGGCATGATATAGGCAAGGGAGGTTCAGGCCAGACAGGCCTTTCTCCCCAGGTGTTCTCCTGCCTTCCACTCCACAGCCCCATTCACAAGAGCAATCCTGAGAGGGGAAATGTCCTATCCCAGCATTTGGTCCCTGACCTGGGCCTGAAGAAGCCGTCTCCAGCCTCATTCTCAGCTCTGCCGGGATCCCCAAAAAGCTGTTGAATATATCCCAAGGATGGTAGGAACTCAGGAATGACCCAGGAAACCAAGATTTGCAATTCAGTGCCTCTGAAGTATTATCTGAGTCTCACCTTGTTTGTTAATATTTACAAGCTGTGGTAAATCTACTCTACCTGTGATTTGCGGTCCTGTCTGGATCTCAGCTTCCTCAGCTGTAAAGATCTCCCCCAGAGATTGATGTTAAAACAAACAAGAGGTTGGAAAATATTTTTGGAGGTTAAAAAGCTAGAAAAACAAACCCAATAAATGATGATTATTGTTGCTGTTACTGTAATTATTGGGCTTGAATATAATTGCTGTTGGTAATGGGAGGAAGGAGGCAAGAAGGGAGAGGGAGATGACTGAGAGGGAGGGAAAAGAGAGTAGGCTTTTCTTTTCATCTGCTTTACTTACCAAGGGCCCTGCCTTCTTCTCTCCTGGGCCTACTGACCTGGGAGCTTTGTGAGTGTGTGTGGGGGGTGATTGGGGGAACCGGAGTCAGGCTGGGGAGGGACCCTGGAATGAAGAGAAAAGCCAATAAAAGTCAGTTCTTCTCATCTCTATCGTGCCCGTCACTATGGTACCCTGCGATAGAGCAGCCAAATGCACAAAAAAAGATAGTTCCTTTTCCACAATGCCTCCAAAGGGGCTGGAGATAGGGGAGGGGCTGCCAAAGTCTCCCAAGGACAGGGCCCAGCCTGTGACAGTGCAGTAGCTGAGTCCTAAATGCTCGTGGCCACAGCAGCTGTGTTCTGTAATATCGTCAGTGCAGAGTACTACTCACATCTCTCCAAGCTGGGCCCCACTCATCCATCTTCATGATCTCTCAGAGCCCAGGGCTTCCTGTGCCCTTTTATGAGCAGGGACAGCTGGGCACGCACGCGCATGCGTGTGTGTGTGTGTGATTGACTTGCTAAAGGTCATCCAGCTCGGTACCACAGCCCCCCAAGGTCTCCCCAGCTCCCAGCTTAGAATTTTCCAGAATAGAGCTCCAGGGGGGCTTATACAAACTGCAGCCAGAGGAAGGAAGGAAGCAGGAACTAGGAGGTTGAAGAGGTCAGGGGGGTGGAGCTCCCGCAGTAGGCTTTAAAGCTCCTAGACAAATCATCTCCACATCCCCAGAGCCAAGCACACAGTGGGTACTCAATAAAAGTTTGATGAATGAATGAATGAGGCTGGTGGCTGCGGAGGGGAGGTGGTAATTGATCAAGAGGAGAACTCAGGAGTCATAGCTCTAAATGAGCCAAGATGACAGAAGCTGAGAAGCCTATGCTTGCAGGTCAGGGGAGCTGCGAAGAGGGTGCACAGCCACACTTGAACCTCCGCCCCTACACCAGAGGAGACTGGGCAACCTCTGTCCCAGGGACTTCCGGGACAAGAGGGTAAGGGTGATTGCCTGAAGAGAAAGCTGGGGTCTATTTTCACAAATAGTTCTTTAAAGCTGTTTTCTGTCATAACAGACTAGAGCAAGAGGAGACAAGCTTCATGAGAGGTGAGGAATTAGGTTAGAATCTGAAGAGGATCCAAAGTTAGACACAGGAATAGTAACCAAAGGTTAGCTTCTCCTTCTCTGGAGCCCTTTAATAGGACAGCCGGCCATCTGCTTGGATGTGGGAAGGGTTGGCTTTCGGGGGGGGGGGGGGGGGCGCAGATCTCAGCGGTGCCAGCCAGGGGCTTCGCTTCACAGGCACAACCCCTGAGCCTGGATGGGGGTCGGGAGCCTGGGGAGGGCAGAGACCCAACCAGGCCGACCCTTGGTGTGCGCTCCCTTCCTCCCTTTTTTGTCAGGGGAAGTTTTTAATTAATGGTGTGTAATCTGATCTGGCCCTTCTCCCCGCTGAGCACTGCCTTCAATCATCGGAGCCATCTGCAATTGCAATTCATAATTCTCCCGAAAGGGAGGGGGGCCCAGGGCGGGCGCCTTGGTGATTAATACAATTAGCCTTTTATGTTGATGATTGTCTTAGCAGGAGCAGATGATGGGAACACAGAGCCATCCATGGCTGTCGCATCCCCATTGGCTGGCAGGAAGCCCCTCTCCGCTCCCCCCCCCCCCCCCGCCACTGCCTCCTCCGGGTGTAAAGAGGACAGGTCTAATCTGGGACCACGCTGCACAGTGGAGGCGGCTCCACGGAGGGGCCAGGCTCCGGGACACATTCGGGCTCCATGGACTGAGAGGAGAAGAGGAGCATGACGACGATCCGGAGACTTTCACTTTCCAGAGAAAATCACTTTGACCTGAAGGAATTCTGTACACCAAGGTTTTTTAAAAAAAAGACCATGTAAAGATAGAATAGGGGTTGAGAGGGTTGAAAGAGTTTAAATACAGGCTCAGGCACTTACAGCTGCATGAACTTAAGCAAGTCACTTCAGGATCCTGAGCCTCACTTTCCTCATGTGGAAAACAGGGTCTGTTCATAAGCGTCTGGAAGAACCTTACGGGGCGTGTGCGTTCAGCACTGCGCCTGACACACAGCTCTCGATCAGTGGTGGTTTTCACCATCATCATGGTAGATTGCCATGCCCTCTGCCAATGAGCTCAGCTGTTTCTCCTGCAGTTTTTAACATGGCCAGGCTATTACTAAAGAAGGGATTACTTCCTCCCCATACCCTAGGCTTAGCTTGAGTAAAGGAGAGAGAGAGGAGGAGGGACGGGGGGAGGGGAGAAGTCAGGGCTAATCAAGATGAAGCATCCGGCCAAGCGGTCACCACTTGGGCAGCTGGGGAAGGGGGTCTGCACAGACACGTAATCACTTCTCAGGGGGGAGCAGCTACACTGAGGAGCAGTCACATATTTAGTAAAAGCTGCAGAGGGGAGGCACGGTAAGTGAAGGGGGTTTATGAAAGTGGGGAGCCCAAAGACTCTAATTAATAGGCTGCAGTAATGGGCAGAAAAGGGGAGGATGAAAATTTTTCAGAGCTCTATGTCAGATAAAGGGGCAGTTTTTCTCAGAGCTGGGGGTGGAGGAGGCCAGAGACAGAGGCAGGGACCAATAACTCGCCCTGCACACCCGTGGGCAGATGGAACAAGGCCCAGCCAGGCCAGGGCCCAGCCCCGGGTCAGAGGAGAGACCAGGACAGCAGTCCAGGACAGTCTCCGGTTATGGAGCACCAGCCTAGAGGTGCTTCCCCAGCCCCGATTGTGCGAGAGGCCCGGTTCATGCTGAGACCCCACTTTGATGTCATCACCGCTGAGGCTCTCTGAAGCCTCCAGCTCCTTCCTCCTCTGAGTTCCCACAGCACCCTGCACCCACCTCCGTCCTGGCACTGAACACATCACTTCATAGTTATTTGAACACCTCTCTCTACCCAAGCAGGAAGACTTTCTTAAGCAAAACTGTATTTTTAATCTCATCTCCAGGCAACAGGTTCCTTAACTTGACCATCTGTCCCCTTTTTTTTGGTGCCCTACCATGGCCTTCCAGTTTCTAGTGAGGAAAGACCTCTGGTATTCTGGATTTGGTGAGCCAAAGGTTTGCACAGATTATCTAACACCTCTGTGTTAAAGAACCCTGAACGTTTCAGTACTATACTGTGATTTCAGAACTCCACCAGAAGGTGCTATTTTTTGGGTCATAGCCTCACTGATTCACAATGGCTTCTTTTGCCCCTTCCTCAATTCAGGGGTCACACGTGAGGGCTCTGGGGGTCATGATTGGGACAGATTTTGATCCTCTCCTACAAATTACTTGTCTGCTTCTTCATGCCAAGCGTCCTGGGGTTGAGCCTTGCTTTTCCTACACTGTAGCTTCCCTCAGACCTGGGGAAACTCCCCATTTTAATCTTTTTCTGATCACAGCTAAGTAGCAGCTTCCCTCACCTCCACATCTGGTCTAGCCAACAGCCTATCTCCCAAGAACAGCTAACATTTCCAACCCAAATAATGTTGATAATAAGATGCACCGCTATTGTACAAGCCACTAAGAAAGAAAAGCACTGCATTATATGCCACTGATTGTAAGTCATCTCAATACTCAGATATTAAATTGTATTTTTAAGTGCATTTTACAATCAAGGAAATGATCATTTCTCCTTCAAATCTTGGCTCTTTAAGTCAGATTTGGGAATGGAAGGCCCAAGGGGGGACCACATTGGAGGGTCTCAAGTCTTCTTCCTCTAAAGGGGATGGACACCATTGCCCTTGTACGCTCTCAACTCCTCTGCGCATCTGTTGCTATTCCAGCTTTTGAATACCCAGGCTGCCCCTCACCCCGGCCATCTCTTCTCCTTCAGCGCCAGGGAGTCCACTGAAGAGAACCCCACTTTCCTCACAGAGGCAAAACAAAACACAAACCCTGCCAAAGCCGGGACCGCCATTTTTTATATCATCACCTAGCACTCCAACACCATTTATCCAACCACTTCCCACCCTACCGGGTTACCTTCCCCTAAGCCTCCAGGCCAGTGCCCTGAGACGATGCCGAGATTAGTTATTTCCTCCTAATCGGGCTAAGACAGCACCGTTAAGCTGCCGACTGCAGGCAGTTCCCATTAAAGCAAAGCAGCTGGAAAGGGCTTAGCCCTTTAATGCCAGCAGCTGTATCTCCACAGTGCGGCTGCTCTGTGAGGGGCTGGACTCTGTCCAGAAGCATCAGGCATTTAGCCCCAGTCGATGTATATTAACCTAGGAGGAGAGAGCAGCCAGCTCCCTGGGAGAAGGGGAGGGGGTTCAGTTAGGCACCTCCACCCACAGGCTTTGCTTTCCAATAAAGAAGAAAAATCCCAGCCCCTTTATAGTGTTCACTCTACTAAAATCTGGACAACTGGTATCTCACAGGCAGAAAGAGCTTTCTCTGTAGCAAGAACGACTCCATTTTTAAAACTCACCTAAGGACAGATCCACTTGTTAGTTCTGACAAGACTTTAGGCCACTAACCACACACTCATTCTCCTTTGAACTGATTTTTTCTCTGAGGTCTCAAGTATTGTTTGGATCCCAGGTGTGTGTACATGTGGACACAACAGACAGGCTTCCTCTTCTCAGAGAGCACTGGGCCCTGGGGTTGATGAGAGAGAAAGCTGAACAGCCCTCAGAAAGCCCTGGCACAGAGCGGGCTGCTGAAGAGAGATCACTTGAAGACTTCTTACTCAAAGCCAGATGGTGAGCATGAGACGGGGTGAGAGCTAATGCCACTCAAGGGGAAAGCCAATAAGCTAATCCGCTGACACGTCTCTCAAAGCAGGCCGATGGCTTTCGCTCAGAGACTTGCCTGTTTTTGGCTCTAAGCTTCAGAGCACACAAAACGCTCACGGGTGGTCTGACAAAACAGACTCCCACCAGGAGCAACCTCAAGCTCCTCCTCCACCAGCTCATCCTCCTCCTTCCACACAGAGCTCAGCCCCGGGCCACCAAGCCCAGGTCCTCCATCCTACGAGACAACAACCCAACGTTAAGACATTCTCCTATCCCACTGCTTTTCCCAGCAGCCTGGGCCTTCCTGCTCTTTCTGGGTCATCTGTTGAGAGCACATAGGCACATCCACATACAGCCCTGTGTGGAATTATTTACATACCTAATAATATATTAACAGGCCCCACGAAGCTGAGGAAGTCTGAAGCAGCAAGCACCACAGCTGACCTCCAGAGCAGGAGCTGTAACCTCCAGGTTCTAATCCCAACTAAACTATAGTTTATGAGAATTTGAGCCAAATGACCTCTCTGAATTTTTCATCAATTGGGATCATATCACCTATCCCGCCCACCACACATGGGTGTGCCGAGGTCAAATAAGATGATAAATGGAACCAACCAGTATACTGTAAATCACCATATTATATTTCCTAGAGGCTTTGTGGGGAATCAGTTCTTGATTCCATCTTCATTGATGACCAGAGAAGATATTAACTGGCAAGTGCTTTATGAGAAGTCTACATATCCATTTACATGTGTCTAAGCCTAACACACAGATGGTGTCCAGCCATGTGAGATGCGAGAGTAATGCTGTATAAAAACAGTGCAACTAAATGAGGCCTGGCAAGTTACAGAGGGAGAAGGTATACAAGAGGAAAAAATTCCTGCTTCCAACTCTGTGTCCCTGAAAAGTGGCCTCCTTTCCCATCCCACACGACTGCAGAGGACAAGGCTCCCACACACTGCAAGGTTATTCTTGGTGACGTCAAGCTGTCTTCAGCCTGACTTCGTGAACAGAAACCATCAACAAATACAGACTCTGAAAACGAGAGTCTAATAAATTACACGAGTTAAGGACCTCTTGGCCTGGGACCTTCACTTATTTACAAAATATACCAGCTACAGGGAGCAGCTTTTTTTAAATTACTAAATTCTTAGGTTAAGTGGCCACTCTCCAAACCCCGTTTATACTAAAAGCACAATGACTAACATGCCCTGACTCTGCATGCTTAAAAGCTTTTCGCACCAGTGGCTGAAGCCTGAGTCACAACTGAGATTACCATCAAAGCACATTGATCGAGAACCTACTGTGTGAGCTGTGCCAACTTGAACACTGAACTCTGTGCCTGCCACCCTTGCTTCTCAGATCTGGACGCCACAGCAGCTCCCTTCCCCGCTCCTGCTGAGAATCTAAGAAAAGGTGATGCATGATTAAGCAAACTGGTCAGTATTCCTGGCACAGCAGTTGGTCTCCCAAATGCTTTCCAATAGGAAACCATATACCATACGTATATGCGTGTGTGTACGTCTGTCTACCTACCTGAAGCATGAGGTGGGCAGAGAAGCCCTATAAAACAAAAACAGCAAGCCTGGGATCTCTGCTCACTGCACTCACACAGCACTCCTTGTCACTTTGTGCTGCCTGATAACTTAAGCATGAATTTAGGAACTCAAGACCCCTTTCAATGCCACAGCGTCAGTTCATAGCCAAAACTTACTTTTTTCCCCATGGTAAGTCAATTGAGTATCCTTGTAGTCCTCTGATGGAAACATATGATGCCTTCTTGCCCTCTATTTCTGCAAGCAAAGAATTCACCTTCTTAAGAAAAAAATCGTTAAATGCCAATAATAAACACAAATTGTTGCTGCTAAATCAAACCATGTAATGCTTGCCCAGTTAAATAAGCATTAAACTTAGGAAGACTTACATAGATTGATGGAGGTGAATGGATTTAAAGATGTGAATATTCCAGCTATTAGCAAGTGGGGTAATAAAGCTAAACTGCATTAAAGACAGAGGAAGAGGAAGCATCAGAAATGGTTAGGAGCAGGAGGTGGGGTGACACCCACTCCAAAGCCCCTTCCATAGATCTCACATCAAGGGAGCATAATTTAATTAAGAAAGCCCTCGAAATTCAAGCTGTTCCACATGAAGTACTGTTAAAGAAGTTGAAGGTTGGTACACATTTCCCTCTGCCGATATCAGAATTATTTTCATGGCTAAGGTCTCTTGGCCTAGCCCAAAAACTGAGCAACTGGCTGCCAACATTTGACACACAGGACCATTTCCTTTTTCGTTAATGGGCCATCAGTTCCTGCATAGCGTCATCTTGCCTTCACTCACATTATACGATCCATTTACTGCCTCTACGTTAGCGACTTAAAATGCACCTTGGGGAGACACCACAGAACAGCAAATACGGAGCCAGGCCAGCACTAGGCTTGCAGAGACATAAGAAAGGAGATGGCATCTAGAACAAAGTTTAAAAAAACAACAAAACATAACAGGCCTGTGTGTGTGTGTGTGTGTAAAGGGGGGTAAGGGGAGACAGGACCCATCTTCTGTCGATTTGCTGAGGCAGATGGGCCCTGCTGCGAGAGCTGCCACCTCCTGGGAAAAAAGCCAGTAGGTTGCCTCCTCTCTCCTCTATTAAGCCTGCCACTGTTTACGTTCAATCTCAGATACATTCTGTTCACCAGCCTCAGAGTTCCAAGTGCAGGTGCCCTCAGTTAATCATCCCAGCTCACTCCGGAGTCACTTCCAGCAGTGAAGGATGTTCCAGGCAGTGAGCCAGACAGAATCGTTTGGGTTGTTGCTGTTGTGGTTGTTTTTCTGCACCATTCTGGTCCCTAAAGACTTGTTTAAAAAGTTTGTTTTTTGTTTAAAGTCGTTTCTTCAAACAAGAGGGTAAGAGGAAAAATCTAGGACTTCAATTTGGACAATGAAAGAGACTGAAACGAAGAAACAAACTCCTTGTGGTGGTGAAGTTGGGAGAAGGTGGTGATGGGGGAGGGGAGAAATGAATGATAGACTCAGGACACTTTGAGGAAAAATATTCCTAAAAAAAAGGAATTTAAGGTTACCTTCCAGGGCAAGAAAACCAACCTCACATTCATTTTGAAAAAACTATTTACTTTTTTCCAAATATTATTCCAAATACATGTTTTACAGGCCACTATGGGTCAGAAACATTCTCTAAAAGAAAGCATTTTGATAGACATTGGAAATAATTTTAATAGAAGAAAAAGCTCATATTTATCTAGATGTAGCTATGTTACACAGGAAGATTTCAGTATCCAAAGTGCAAAGACAAAATAACTGTGGCTTTTCTTGCCACTCAAAATATTGACAATCCTCCCTTATAGCCTACTCTTAATTGTTAGTTGGGTACCAAATAGATGGTACACTGACCTTTAGAAGCAGGGCTTCTAAATGGACAAGGGGGTGGGGGGTGTCAAGCACCAGAATGAATTCAGTTTAAGAACAAACTGGCTTTGAGCCCAACCAAACCCAAAGTCCAGCCAGAGGCCCATTAGAAATAAATATAAATTGTAGTATCACTTTTACAAGGTTGTACCACTTAACACTATTAAAACCTAATCAATCCAAATTAAAGCTAAGCACACTCCCATTATTAATTCAGTCCTCACCGTACCCCATTTCTATGAAGGCTCCGTGTTATAGCTCAGTTCACAATGGGGGAAGGGCAATTTCCAAGTTCTCGAAGGAGCCATCCTAAATCTTCTGTCAAAACCTTTCTTTACCCTGCCCTCCCACTCCCCACCCTGAGACAAGTCAGTCTTTCCAAAGAGGTAGGGCTTCTACCAGTCTCATGGAAATTACATCAGAGAAAGGTCATTACATGAGAGAATTTGGCTTTAAGCCAAAGGGACGTACCCCCAGCCCCCAAAAGAATCACAACGAATTTCATACCCCACTTCTACCCCGTAAAGATCTCCCATCTAAAAGCTCCCAATGACAGCACAAGGTGTTGATATTACACTACTTGAGGAGAAGGAGATATATATAGTTTTCATAAAGCCCCCATGCACAATTAAACTTGATTAAAAGCCTGGAGAATGCTAAAAGTAGTAATGAGTACAGGAGGCTGCAGAGCAGAGAGTACAGGTGCGCCCTTCCTTGCAGTCAGTAAACGCTGGCAAGTAACAGGAGACGTGACTTCACTTGAGCAATGGAGAAGCAAAAAAGTTGCCTTGTCGTCCTAGGTTGGTGGCAGACTTGCTTTTGCTCCCAAATCTAAAGAAAAAGAGAATGAACTGGAAAAGTATTCTATAAAAAATGATAAATAAACAACTATAACATTATTTGACATAATCAATTAAAGTAGGAAACCCTCAACAACTACTCTGTAAGCTACTATTTGTCACCTGAGATGAGGGAGAGGAAACAGTAAAGACCTTCAGACCCTTTTTAAAAAGAGGCTTTTAAAGTCGAGCTGCTAGCTAAGATCTAATTCAATTTTTCTTTCAGTAAGCTTCAGCATGATGGGAAAGAAGTCTAAGGAAGCGGTCATTGTTTATTTCCTGAGCAGACCAATTTTGCATACCTGGGAGTGTTCTTGGTGAAGGTGGAGCGGACTCTCTTTGACAGGGAGCTGGATGAAGGAGTCTTGAGGAGCTGATGCTCAGGAGTGGTCACAGGCCCCAGTAAACTCACTTCAATCAAAGGTAAGACATATTTTTAAAGGAAGGGAAAAAAGAAAGCACTCTTGCAGGCAGCCAGTATTAAGCTGAATATCCTGTGAAACACTTAAGAGCTAAGGTTAGAGACCTAGCAAAGTCCCAGAGGTCATTTTTGTCATCATTTTATAACACACCAGTATATTTTTTTAACTATGCAGGCAACTGCTCAACGAGTAGCTGACATTCATTTTCTGAGTTAAGCCATTCTCACATTCATTTTCTGAATTAAGCCATTCTCAAACTCCAAACTTCACAAATCTAACATCTATTTGATTTTTCCCTATACTAGAAAAAACAATATGCTCCCTTAAAAAGGAACTTGCAATAATGAAAGAACAGGTCTCTGAAGCCAGTGAAGTTGGAATGAAACCAGCCTCATATATTTTTGGTGGCAGTACAAACTGGCAAAAGCCTTTAAAAACTCAAGTTGGGGCTTCCCTGGTGGCACGGTGGTTAAGAATCCACCTGCCAATGCAGGGGACACGGGTTCAAGCCCTGGTTCGGGAAGATCCCACATACCGCGGAGCAACCAAGCCCGTGCACCACAACTACTGAGCCTGCGCTCTAGAGCCCGCGAGCCACAACTACTGAAGCCTGTGCACCACAACTACTGAAGCCCATGCGCCTAGAGCCCGTGCTCCCCAACAAGAAAACCCATCGCAATGAGAAGCCCATGCACCGCATGAAGAGTAGCCCACACTTGCCACAACTAAAGAAAGCCTGCGTGCAGCAACGAAGACCCAATGCAGTCATAAGTTAAACACATAAATAAATAAATAAATAAATTTTTAAAATCTATATTAAAAAAAGAAAGAAATAAATCAAGTTGGTAAAACATACCAAGAAATAAAAATGTTTAAAACCTTTAATTCGGTAATTCCCACTCCTGGGAATTTATCATTAGGGAAAAAAAAATGGTATATACATATAATGTTGATGGCATCACTATATGTAATTATGAAAAGTTGAAAAACAACATCAATACCTAATAGAATAAGCAAATTCTAGTTTACAACCATAAAAATGATAAATAAGATCATACAGTAACAGAGAAAGTTCTCACAAAATGCTAAGTAAAATAAGAAATAATTATATCTAAATTATTCTATCTATATTTTTTAAAAATATCTATATGGGTAAAGAAAGAAGGAGAATATGGAAAAGTGAAAAAAAAATTAGGATGGAACTGTACAAATTTTTCTTTAATGTTAGAATTCTCAAAATTATTTTAATTTTATTGAAGAATATACATTTCAAACAGCTCTAGCAAAGGCAAGGAGAGGGCCCCCGACCAAAAACCAGAGAGGGAGTCAGGCCCTTTAAAAAGCACACCTTAGGCCTTACCTTACCTTTAACATCTGGGGTCTGTGGTGTTGAAAAGGCATTTGAGTTTTCGATGACATGCATGGGGTCAATGTTCTCTTGTTCCACCATCATGAACTGACTCCAGTATTCCAGGGGTAGTGAAAGCAGGCGCTCTACCACCTAAATGCCACCAAATATGTTAGCAAACTTCCAAAGCTCAGGGCTTTTACCTCTCACCATTCTCTCCTGTTATGTTACACAAGTTCATGTATATAGACATACATGCTTGCTTACCTTGGGTTGACGCTTGATGTCCTGTAACATTATCACTGGATCTGGATTGGGCACAGCATGGGCAACTATTGTAGGGCCAAAGACTTTAGCCAGATTTGCAACATCCATTTTAGTGCTTGGGCTCTGAGCCACTCTAAGTAAAAGAGCATTAAATTAGAAGACTTGTCCCTCTGCTTAAAAGCAGACCAAAATATAAGATCTATAGGAAAACAATTCACCCCTCACATTCCCTCCCTAACACCCAACCCCATTCTCTTCCCCTTGGCAAAATTCCCTGACTCCCAGAGACAAATTTCTGCTCTACTCACCTCTGCAAGTGAATCATGAGGAAAGCTAATGTGTCTCTGTTGGCCTGGGGCAGTTCACTAACAGCCTGGTACATGGCAGCTATGCTGTTGTCCTCATCTGTGATTTCTATAAATGAAAAGAAAGTACCAAGAGGCCTAGACTTCTTTCCTTTGACAGCGGGCTTCCCAGATATTGATCACAAAGTCTCATCTATACAGTAAGCTTCTGAAACTTCTGATTAAGTTCATGACTGCATCAGACTCTAGTTTCATTAACAAGCAGGATACTGGCCAACAGCTCAATATTAGAAATCAGAACTCTTAAAAAACCAGCTCTTGCAGTTAGGGAAAGCAGCTGGAAACTCATGTTTCCAGGAATGCAGACATATAAGTGCAGTGACTACAATTATTAAGAAGGTATTTGTTCACAAAACATGTTAAGAGCCTACTATGTGCCAGGCACTGTTCTAAGTGCTCAGGATCAAGCAGAACTACCAGAGGAGTCAGTCAAAAAGCAAATACCTATCAGGCAGTGATACATATAATAAATAGTAAGGCAGGCAAGAAACTAGAAAGTAATGGTAGCTGTTCTTTCTGACAAGGTGGTCAGGAAAGGTGTTTCTGAGGACAAGCTATCCAAAAAGAAACCCGAAAGGAAATAAAGGAGCAAATCATGCAAATCACTCCAGGCTGAGACAACACACATGATGGCCTCGATGGGAGTAAGCTTGGTTATGTTCTAAGAACTGCAAGAATTCCAGTGTAACTAGAAAAGAAGAAAGGAGGGGAAGGGTGTTGAAAGAAATGTTGTTGCCAGGACCCAAATCATGTGGGGTCTTTGGGGCCTGTTAAGGACTGTGGATTTTATTCTGAGACTTTTGGGAAGACTTTGGAGAATACTGAGGACAGAAGGGACATTACTTAACTTAAATTTTAAAAGGACCACTCTAGCTTCTGTGTGAAGATTATACTGTAGAGGGCAAGAGTAGAAACAGGAAAACCAGTAGGTTCTTACATCACTCCAGGGTAAGAGAGGTCAAGATAATAATAGGAGTGACACATTTTAAATTTAAGATATATTTACAGGGCCTTTGTTGACATGATTTGCCAATGGATTAGATGTTGGGCATGAGGTAAAAAAATCAAAGATGGCTCCAAGTTCAAAAGGACAACCTAATTGTGATCAAATTTTCGACTGATGTGGTGTACTGTTAGTATTTTTAATTTTTAAAAATACAAAAATAGGTCTGGTTTTCCTTTCAATTTAAATCTGCTGTTCCGAAAGTAGAGAGGGAAATCCTATCTAGGTTTGAGTAATTAGTAATAAAGATGGTTTCCAATTAAAAAAAAAAAAAAAAAAAAAAAAAAGGACAACCTAAAACTTGACCAAAAAAACAACACAAAGCAACAACAAAAAAACCTGTTAGGATCCTATACAGTTTAGACAGGAAGAGGAGATAGGCAAAGGGAACATGGATATAGTTATTCATCCATCAAAGTATTTGAGCATCTGCTATGTTTCAGGCACTGTACCAGGCAGGGGATAAAACAGGAAACAGAAAAGTCAAAAATTCCTGCCCCCGTGGGACTCACATTTAAGGGTTTTTTTGTTTTGTTTTTTTAAATTTATTTGGCTGCACCGGGTCTTAGCTGCGGCTGCTGGGTGCAGGATCTTTGTTGCGGCACGCGGAATCTTTCAGTTGCAGCATGTGGGATCTAGTTCCCTGACCAGGGATCGAACCCAGGCCCCCTGCATTGGGAGTGCGGAATCTTAACCACGGGACTACCAGGGAAGTCCCACATTTAAGTATTAAGATCTGCTCTTACCTGCTGCTTCCATAAAGGTCTTGTTTAGCCGAAAGGTCAGAAGGGGTTCTTTGAGGTTTCGAAGGAAGTCTTTCAGGAGGCTACAGATAGCATGGATGTCATCCACTTTGCTGAGGAGGGGTACAGTTTTCACTCTGAGGAATTTCTCTTTCAGCTCTTTTACTGTCCGGTCACAGCCTGAGATCCGATACAGGCCTGTCTATTATCAAGATGACACTTTCAGTTAAAAACCTCTTAATTACTGACACAAGTAACAAATTCACCCTCTCCAAGGGTGGACTCTTACCTCGGTCAGCCCTCTCTGCTCAATCTCATTTACACAGTGGACAACAATTGAAGGGATCATTGGAGAAGTCTGGGACACATAATCTGCCAGCATTCCCTGAAAAAGGCGAGTTTAAAATTAGTATTTACACCACTTAGACCAGCAGATGAAGACCAATGGAAAGAGCCATCCCCAGACTAATATTCAGGCTGGGACATCATGTTTACTTTTAAATTCCTCTTCCCAAAGCATGTATTAAAACAAAGACTCAATTATTTTCCTACCTCCACACCAGGACTGATTTATGGTCACATATACCACACTCTTGCATGAACAAGTAATAAAAGACCACTAGCTACAACTCTGTCCCTGCTCCTCTTATAGTCAAGGACATCAGAAAGAAAGCAATAATGAGATCACAGGTATGGAGTATAATATAAACTAATTTATTACTCTAAAAAAGAAAACCTTTTCTATACTGTAATTAATCTTAGTAAGAAAAATTATTTAACACAACTAACTCACAGTTGATCATGACACAAACCTATCTGTAGGAGAGAACTCCATGGTTCTATATTAGAATACAGAAAATTTGTAAAAAATTACATGCATGGATAAGAACTCTAAAGAAAAGTAACCTTTGATTTGCTGGAGGCTGGGTAGCAGCATAGCCATTTTGTTTTGATTCTTGCTAATGTTGCTTATAACAATAATTTCTTAATCAAACTTTAGAAATAATCTAATCTTAAGAGCATAGTATGGAATATCTCTAACATAAGAGAAAGAATATTCAAAGATGAAATTACATGATGGCTGGGATTTGCTTCAAAATAATTCACTGAACAGGGTGAGGAGGAGGAGATGGGGGTATTAATAAATCAAGACTGGACACGAATCAGTGATCGTGGAAGTTGAGTGATAGGAGCTAGCGTTAGTTATACTAATCTCTCTACTTTTGTATAAGTTTGAAATTTTACAAAATTGGATGGGATGGGGAGGGGAAGGAGGAGGAGGAGGAAAGGAAGGGGGGGAGGGAAGGGAGAAGGAAAAAAGGATGAAAACAAGGAAAGGGAGGGAGAGAGAAAGGGGAAGGGAGGGGAGGAAAAGGAAGAGGAATTTGGTTTAGAAAGGTTACTAAACAGACAGACAAACCCAAACAGGATTCTGCTGCAGGTTAACATTTTATAATTTCTATTCATTATTTGTGGGAAAAAATATATGTGGCATCATTAATTTTTGAAAAAAATGACCTCAAGCTTTTAAAAGCTAAAGAAGCCATAACACAGTGATGGCTCCCACAGGTCATACATACTTCTCCGATCTTGACAGGTGTCCCTATCAGGGTAGGAATGCAGGGAAGGGGACAGCGGTCCCGACATTCTGGATGAGAGACCACACGACAGTCTCGACACTTCAGAGACAGCTTGCCAAATTTTATTCGCTTTCCACATGGTACACAAGATTCCGGTTTAATAACCTGAGGATGAAACAGGAAGTGGTATGAATTAGAAAATTATCATCATATCAACCGATGTTTATTAAGGACTTAGCATGTGCCAAACAACTTCCTCATCCCTTTACACATATTTACTTGTGTAATTCTCACAATAATCCTAGAGAATAGGTTTTGTTTTTTTTAAGATAAAGAAACAGAAGCAAAAGGAGGCTAAGTAACTTGCATAAGGGCATCCAGCTGCAAGGGATCACTGTACAGTAGTGGAAAGAATTTGTTGGCAAGGAGTCAGAAAACCCCCATGTTAACTTTGCTACTTACTATCCTGTGGCTCAAGCAAGTCACTTAATTCCTCTGAGCCTCAGTCAGTTTGCTTGGGTTTTTATGAGTAAATCAAGTGGGACAAAGTTAAAACGTGCCATGTTCAAGCATGAAATGTAAATACACATCACTAAAAAGCAACAACTGCTTCTGAAAAGTTGCTTTCTTTTAATTTAATATTACTCACAGAATGGAAAGATACACACCCTCTGTAACCCTGGAAAGCGGGATAAGAAGGAGGAAGGAAATTCGACATTTAACTTTATAACACTAAAGTATTTAAATTTGTTGCTAGTAAATATTACTCCCACAATTAAAAAAGTAGATGTGCCCAAGAGCAGCAGCAATCCCAGATTTACCGTCTTAGAGACAAAGTCATGCAGGCGCATCCCTCCATTGCTTTGTGGAGTGTTGGAGCCGTCTGTGTCGGTTTTTGGCTCCGGCTGCCTGCTGCTCAAGGTGGAGTCACTGTTCCAAGGCTGTAAAGAACCTAGAAAGCAGGCAACTCTAAGCTTTGTGTCTTAGGTATTTTGTTCCTTCTGAATTTTTTTTTTCTTTTTGTTGCACTGCATGGCTTGTGGCATCTCAGTTCCCCGACCAGGGATTGAACCCGGGCCCTCGGCAGAAAGCGCAGAGTCCTAACCACTGGACCGCCAGGGAACTCCCCCTTCTGGATTTTTACCCCAATTTTAATATAACTGGTAGATAACCAGTAATCTGTAACAATAATCAGAAGTGAATACAATGGCTATTCAAAAAACTGTTTCCAGAGAAACAAGTTATATAGTGGTGTAGGCCAGGTTAGCAAGCCAAAGGCAGGGCATGACACAAACAGTGCTGTGGCCCTCAGTAAGCAGCAGTAAGAAACTACCCAAAACATCCAACCCCTGCCTCATGAGGGTTCTAAGAAACCAATTCTCCCCAGATTTTACCAGTTGTTTTACACAGGCAATTCAGCCACAAACCCAGCGGACCTGTTTTCCTTCGGCTCCTGGTCCAATATGGCACAGTCTCAATAGTGGACACAGCTTCAATGGGCCCGCCATCATTGGGAACAGTCACTGTAGTTTTTGCAACTATGGATTCATTTCCCTGAAACAAAGGTTGTAATGAGGGAAGGATAAATCTAATTTCCCCTCTACTATAGGTGTTTTGGAATAGTTAAAAAATACCTGAGTCTCGGTCAGGACTTAAGCCCCCAGCCCCAAACACTCTTAAAGTTGAAATCTCATACTTTCAAATAGAAATACAGGTCACAGGAACATACATACAAGCAACTAAGAACCACACATAAAGCTGACAGCTGTTTACTACTCTATTCATATGGATGATAAGGATCCTATTACACAGAAAAACTTTCACTGAACATCTCTCTCAAAATAACACTGCAATGTTGACTTGGGATTTTTGATGCTTGGGGCCGCTAAACTTTGATGTGTTCAAGACCACAGTTCTCTTGGCCTGGCTATTCTTTTTTTTTTATTTATGTATGTATGTATGTATGTATGTATGTATGTATTTATTTATTTATGGCTGCGCTGGGTCTTCGTTGCTGCGCACAAGCTTTCTCTAGTTGCGGCGAGCGGGGGCTACTCTTTGTCACAATGCGTGGGCTTCTCATTGCGGTAGCTTCTCTTGTTGCGAAGCACGGGCTCTAGGCGCGCGGGCTTCACTAATTGTGGCACTCGGACTCAGCAGTTGTGGCCCGTGGGCTCTAGAGCATAGGCTCAGTAGTTGTGGCACAGGGGCTTAGCTGCTCTGCGGCATGTGGGATCTTCCCAGACTAGGGTTCGAACCCGTGTCCCAGGGTTCTTAACCACTGAGAGATTCTTAACCACTGTGCCACCAGGGAGGCCCTGGCCTGGCTATTCTTACCTGGTCTGCTGTGGAGCCAATGGAACGAGTTTTCTTTACAGGTCCGGGGGGACCATCAATGAACTGTCGGCTACTAGAACGCTAGAGATGGGGCAAAAACCAAGAACTTTAGTGCCAAATAGAAGATCTGAAGCACAAAAGATAAAATTATTCCATTGGATAACTTGGATGTAAGCCCTAGGTACCAGGACTGCAGGAAATAACAATGTGCACTCTCTCACTGCCTATTTCCACATGAAGCTTAAGTTGTACCAACACAAAAATGCCCTCAGTGCCCTAGAAGAAACAAGCAAGCTTTGGAAAAATTTAGATGACAGCACCAGAAAAAGTAGAGTGTAATCCTATCTAAGGACATGAAGTCTTTGGAAACATATTAAGGACCCTAAACAAGCACAAAGATAGATCTCTGTATATCCCATTATACACACATTTCATCTGAAGCTTACATCAGAGCACAAAAGTCCTGCATAAAAATTCATATGACAACTCAAACAAACTTAAATATATCCTTTTACTCTCCATGAATGAACTGAGAGCAGCCCAGAAGAGTGAAACAGGACGGGATCCTGTCCTGAGTTAGGACATCAAGGAACATCAATTACTGCCCCCGCAACATGGATT
This sequence comes from Balaenoptera ricei, assembly GCF_028023285.1. Taxonomy (NCBI): domain Eukaryota; kingdom Metazoa; phylum Chordata; class Mammalia; order Artiodactyla; family Balaenopteridae; genus Balaenoptera; species Balaenoptera ricei. Next base: position 42,372,826 of record NC_082648.1, read on the forward strand.
CTCTTGTAATCTGTGTTTAACAACAGCTAGAGCAACATGTCAGGAATGCAGTACAATGGCAACATTTCTGGAGAAAACTTTTATTGTTACTTTGTAAAAACAAACAAACACAAAAAACCCCCAAAACTAAACAAAACCATACATACCCTCTTTTCTCTCTTCTTCAGTTTAAAAGTCTTTACCAAAGAAGAATCCCAATCCTGTTGACAATTACACTGTATTAATTTCTTTCTTTGGTTAGTCCTCCCCTAAACGCTGTACAAATAAATTTACAGAGAATTTTAAAGGCCTCTTGAGTCAGAGTACCTAACTCACAATTTGGGGAGACAGAAAGGGAGGGTCTCAAATGTTATAGCTATAGAGCTGTAGTAAGTTAACATGCTTTCTTTCCAAAATTGAAGCTATTATAATAGAATCAGGAATCAATACCACAGAGGCAAGAAAAGGTTAAAGGATCAACTTCTGTCATGATTATCTTCAGCCCGGTCCTTTATTTCTGATTATTTTTGTAATTAGTTTTAGAACTTACAGAATATTGGGCACTATACTGCTGGCATTAGATGTGAGCCTTACTCTTAAGGGACTGCTATCATCTAATCAGATGTTCTGTACAATGTAGCCACTTTAAAAGTTCTAGTTTAGGTTTTACATCTCTCAATCATCCCTCCTCCTTGGGCCCTAAAAGACATTCATGTGGACACTGAAGAATTATTTGTCTTTCACTGTGGTCTAGTTTCACTTCACTCATTTTAACCATTTGCATTCATTTTTAGTAGCTACCTATGACCTCCTGATCCTGATAATCCCCGAAAACACAAAATCCAAAAACAGTCGTATATAGCTTAGCTAAATAAATTTAACCTCTCCAATTTATGGTCAAGTAATTTTAGCTACTGGTTGTTTGATTCAGCTTCAGTTACAACAGATATCACATCATAGGTCTAGCTCTAAAATCAGCTAGTAGTATATTCTAGTTTTATTACATATCCCAGACTATGTCATTCCTTATTTCAAAAAGGTGATACCTAATACTAATATCTACAAAACGGCAATTATTTCCCTAGTCAAACTCTGACAATTTGGACATAAAACCCTGCCTATGTAACAAGTAGTTGTCATTTATTTTGCTATCATCAGAAAACCAACTACTAATAACCTCCTGATTTATTGTTTTGTTTGCTAGCTTTCAGCCAGTAAAACAGGAGAGATACATAAACCAATAAACTACAAGTCTCTGGAACATCAAAGATTGAAATATCAGGAGATGACCTTTTATGGAGAAACACCACCATAAGTTACAAGAAGGGTTCTGCCCCACAAAAGCAGGGTAACAAAGAGCTTAGACAGGTGAACCACTGTTCATCAAAGCATTATCTCGTGCCTGGAAACTTTCATCAGTCTTCTGGCTGAAGTTTCAGGGCACTGGTTTCCTTCTAATTGTGAAGTATGTCTAAGTTTTCCTCAAGAACCAATTTAATTTAGAAATAAGGCACAAGTCTGTTCTCCCCAAGAGCAGCAAATAAACCCTGGCTGGATAGAGTCTTGCTAATTATTATTATTATTTTTTTGCTAGCTGGGGTTTTAATAAGTCAAGATGTAGTAATCAATTAATACAGGCAGTTCACAGATCCGTTAAATAAATTTAACCTCATGCCAAATCCTAAATTCTATATTCTCACTTCCAAAATTAAATATATAAGCCAGTCTCTTACAGCTTATATTTATATTTTTAAATGCTAGTCAGTATCTATAACATATCAACTAATAAAATAGTAATAAGGGAATTTCAGAAGAGAGGACAGGAGAGAGGTTCCTGAGGGAGCAGGGTTAAGAAAAATAGATAACTCTCAGAAATCAAGTGTTCATTACCAGCGATTCATCAGTCTTGTCAAAGCTGATATCCGATAAAATGGAACCGGATTCATCAATGGTTGACAGTCTAAATGAGTGAAACAGTAGTGTTAGAAACAAGACTGGAAAGTAAAATCCACCAACACCAGAACAAGTCACACTTGTCAGGTAACATCAGCTATTTCACAGTAGCATCTTCCCTGTGGAGATAACTACAAGCTCAAACCCTAGCTGTGGTGGGTTGCTTTTTATGGTTTTCATGGGGGACTATGTGCGTGTGTGCAGGAGCACACATGCAGCACAGTTGCTATTTTCAGCTAAGGCCTTATAACAGAAGTTGAAAGTTACAGTCAGGGGTATGGGTGCTATTCCCTGCTGAGTCTGTACTACAGGCTACTAAAAATTCACAAGGCAGATGAGTGAAGTTTAATTTGATCCCAACTGTGGTTGCTTTCTACAAGACAGAGTATTACCCAGCATTAGCTTTTTAAGAAATGAAGCCTGTACATCTTGTTAGTTATAAAGATTCCCCATAAAACAACCAGGCAACAAAATAAATAGCTCTAAAAGAGTGCTGACCTTTCCCTACGTATTGTATTGGGGGTGTTAAATTGAAAGCCTGGTTGAGACTATTCTAAATAGCGATGCAGTGGAACCAAAATTATTGTCTGGTCTTGGCTCACAGAAGGCCCTTCCAAACCAGAAGAGCTACGAGAGCTCTCTAGAGAGTAAACACTGCAAGTATTGCTGAACTGCCACTTCCACCTTTAGGTTTCTTAGCAATGTGCAAGATTAGTTATTGATGTGCAATTCAGCATCAACATCAAATTTTACCCATGATGAAACATCCTAAGGAAAAATAAAAAAATAAAATAAAGAGGGAGGCCTCTGCGCCTTTATTTCCCACACACCCTTCCTCCAAAGTCTTTTTCTGCTTTATTCAGCACATATTCCAGAAGCAGTATATCTAAGAGTTTAGATAACAAGAACTTATGACAGCTGTGTTGCTTATGATCAGATAACAACAGATGCAGTTCCCCCACCTTTTGTTCCCAGCATTGCCGCTGGATGGTTGGCCTCTGTTGAGAAAAGCCAGAGCTGATCTTTGCTCCTCGCTTAGTTGAATGCTGCCAGATGTGTCACACATGAGCATCTCTCGAATCAGCTGAATCTGTCTTTCCTACAGACCAAAGAGGAGTAAAACACCCTAACTAACCAGGGGAGAAAGCTTCACCTCAAATTTATGGGACAGGCAGACCAGAAGACATTAAAATACAGCATTATGCAAATGAGCCTTCAGGAAGGCTGCTACACCAATAGCATATTAATTCACATCAAGCCCAGGTTGTGCCTCCGATTTCTGACTTGTAAAATGAACTCCATCTAGAATAGTGGGGTTTCTGCTACAGGACTTTTGGATCAAACCGCTAATCCAAGAGAAGACAGTACTGCAAAATGAGAGTCCCAAAATAGATTTCACGTAGCAAAAACACTTTAGTGTCATCTAATTAGGACAATTATTGGCTTCTTCTACAGATCAAAGCAGCCACCCACCTTTCTAAATGGTGGAGCAAAATGCATTAAAATGGATATAAAGCTGTGATGCACTGGAACCAGACAATTTGAGCTTACTGAGGCATCTAACACTGTACCAAGATGAATTAGTCCCTCCTAGCAAAGGCTTGCCTTTGTACCATGACCCACCCTGGTACATCAGAATGATAGTGCTCTATGTTCTAGTGTTCACATTGGCTGAATACATCTATCCCTTTACCCTAAATTAAGAGCAGTGATAAAGGAAAGACTTAAGAGTTGTCCTGCCTATATCAATGACAAAGTACTAGCTATTGATATCTTATATGAGGATGTTCTAGGTAGCACTTATAATCAACAATGAGACAGATCAAATATGCTAGGATTTCTCTGCCTTTCCCCCTAATTTTAATTCTTTAAATTCTCATTTGAAATCTGTCTATTAAGTAAAAGTTTCAGGTCTAAAGGAGAAAAAATTTTTTTAATTTAAATTTCAGCCTATGAAGAATAGGATTCCTTGGCTGCAATTTCAGCTCCAATCATAGACAAACTGCTTTTAGTTCTTTAATGCAGAAGAAGAAACTGGGTATATCTGGGCAAGTGGAAACATTATCCGTTGATCTTCCCCCGTCCCCACTGTCACAGTTGTAGCATAAAAAACAATACACACCAGCTTTTCACAGTCAGCCTCAGCTCGCTGTCTCCGTTTGATCTCTACATCCACCTGATTGCGTGCATGCTTCAGCTTAACATCCAGAGCACTACGCTCAGTCTCTACTTTCATCAAAAGATCCTTGTATTTGCCCAGCTCGTGATCTGTTCTCTGCCACTTTTTACGGAAATCTTCAAAGTCCTTTGCCAACTGGATAAATTCTAAGAAAAGGGGGAAACTTTAATAATTCAAGCACCAAACAGAGTATAAATGCTCTAATAAATGAGTCCTCTGGTTAGTTTTACTCCAAATGCATAATTAAGGGACCAGCTGAACTATGGGCAAATCCATCTGAAAATAACCAGGAGTAGATCCTGGATATATGTTCATCACTCTGGATGAGAGCTTTGTGGGGAGCAATTCCTATTTCAATAGGCCAGTTACTTTTGGCTTAGCCAGTGGCATCTGCTATGGAATAAAGTAAGTCATTAGTCACCTGGCTCCAGATGTAACACTAACAGTGAAAGCTCCTGAACAGAAGGCAATGAAAGGGGATACCTTTGGGGCAGCTGTCACCCACCAGGACAGTTACAGCTATAAAACAAAAACAGCCTCCTTTAGAGTCACGCATTGCTGTGCCAGAGAGGCGTTAAACAGCAAATTCAAATGTAACTGCTGTAATATGCTCCAGTAGATACAGATTAATATTACAGATGTCTAGGCCTACAATTGCATTCAGCTATATAATTATACAAATACTGATTTGAAAGTAAAGAGCCAATTTGCTTTTGCTGTTTAACACAGCCCTGAAGGGTATGTAAACATTCCAGTTGGAAAGACAGAGGAAGAGAAGATCATACTAGCTTTGGGTGAGTCACTGATAGAGGAACATGGACTCTTTTCAAATGTCTGCAAAGAAAGTATCCCTTCTAAGGCAGCACCTCAAAGCATGATAACCCTGGTGGCATCCGTTCTTATCACCTGTTACCGGCAAAGACTATTCTATAATGCCTTACTATTCTAGTTAACCTCAATCTACCCCTAAGTTTCACTCCACCAGCATCATGGAGGAACTTTCCAAGGTGTACATCTGCTGCAGGTTAAACTAACCCAGTTTACAGCTGAAACTAGGCCAAATTGCCAAATTCACACAAAGCTAGCAGATTCTCAGGTAGTAAGGGCACTTCTCCCATTTGAATTTAACCTGAGAGCACAGAAATAATATAGTGCTTTTTTAAAGCAATTTTAATAATTTGACTAAATTTCAAGCTTACAAATTAGGATAACAATTCAATCTAGAGAAACCAAGTCTGACACATAGGGAAACAGGTTTTTAGTAAACAATCGATTTTAGCAAAACAGGATATTATGACCTAGTTATCTTAGACAATGCAAATATCAAGAATCTCAAAAAATAAAATATATTATTACAAAATTCAAATAGTTTTAAATGATATAGTGGTTTAGTTAACAGTTTGGAACACATTACTAAGGGTTTTTTTCTCCTTAACTTAAACAAAAAGAAAACAAGCAACATATCCTTTTGCAAATTTAACTATTTCAAAATTACAGATTCATAAGAAAAAATTAAAAACAAGAGCTGGTTCTTAGCCATGTTTACTCTCGCGATTCACCAAGCAATGCACTTATTATTTGTGTACTTCTCGATGTATGTGATACTTCCATTTTAAAGAATAAAGAACAGGAAACACACTTTTCAACTACACAGTCTAAAAACTTTCTAGCTCCACACTGTGGTCAATTAAATGTTTCTAAATATAGTGTTGCCTACACACTCCAGTATTTACTGAATTGAAAAACAATTTTGAGAATGAAAAGATTTTCATTTGACCTAATTTTGCTGGCTTGCTTGTTCCTTAGGATACTCCTTGAAAAGTCTTATTAAATTGGGGTTTTAATTCCCATTCATCGTTAATTGGCATATGTTACAGGTCTAACTGAATTGGATAACAGAACTGAAACCAAATAAACTATCAGTTCATTTCAAGGAAGGAGTTCCTATTTTAATAGTACAAATGGTTAAATTACTAGTTTAGTTTGTTAGACCAAAACCAGAGCATTTGCATACATGACTAAGATATTACTTTTATGTACAATTCTGTTACGAACTAATTGTGCTAGCATGGGTCAAAAAGGCACTTCGGACCACAGACCAGGAAAAACTTTGATGTTGGAGATCAATAAACACAAATGGCATTTTTTTGGTCAGTGTGTGAATCACAATTCAATTTGGTACTAGCCTCTGTCATGAAGTATACTTTCAAAAGGTTTATTAAATTCAAATTGTCTCTTTAAAAAAGTTATGTGTATATTAAATTACAAAATGCATCTATCAAAAAGGAGAAAGGAGAAGGGAAATTTCCTTAAAACAAATTAAGAATAACCTTAGATCCATTAAAAAAAAAATCAGGACTTGGTTCATAGTTCAGCAAAGAGATTAAAGCAGCTCCAGAAATCCTGTTTTTTTCAGCTCACTCCTGCTAGGGCCTTTGTACAGGCTCTTCCTTGTCTTTCTCACTACCCTCTAAGCTTCTTAAGGGCAAGGACCCTGTGTCTCTTCTGCTTTTTTATCCCCAGGGCCTTACACTCTACCCAGCACATAGCAGGCACTTAAATGTTCAATGAATGACTGAACAAAATTGCTGTTCAGATCAAATTTAAACTCCAGGCATCCAGGCCCACCTCACCAGTCTGATCAAACTTCCCATCACTACCCAATACCCTCTTTCTAGCTAAACCAATTTGTCCCTGCCCCAGGAAAGACCTGTGTTCATTTCTGTCTTCTCACTTAGGATCAAGCTATGCTCTCCAAATGGAATGCCCTACCTACTCTTCTTATTTTTTTTGGCTGTGCCACGCAGCTTATGGGATCTTAGTTCCCTGACCAGGGGTTGAACCCGGAACCACAGCAGTGAAAGCACTGAGTCTTAACCACTGGATCGCCAGGGAATTCCCCACTCTTCTTTATGTACCCATTTTTCTAGTCCCAACTGCTCTATGAATCCTTTCCTAATTTGTTTGCTCCATTTTTCTATACTTCCCCAAAGCATATATTTTTATACTTGTATTATCTTCTGTTTCATGAGACAGAATCCTGTCTCTGAAAGTTAAATACCTTAATCTTCTTGAAGACAGGCACCATGTCACATACACTTTAGTATCACCTACTGCATATAGCATAGCACCAACCTAGTATGGTGTTGGCACACAATAAGCACCTGATAAATATTAAGTTATATTTATTCCTGATTTACACACCAACGTCAAAAAAGTTCAGGCGTCTCATGATAAAAATAGAAGATAAAAATCATGTAGACTGGGGAAAACAAAGATAAAATATCTAGGCTATTGAAGTCATTTTATTTGAATATTAACTTTCACTCTGATCTTTCGGTAACCTTGGACTTAGCTTTAAAAAAAAAAACTATAACTATACAAAAAGGAGAAAGAGGAATGAAGTTATTATGATGAAAAGCAAGAGTAAGGAGTCAGGGGACACGTAGGGATGGGAGGAATTCCTAGGATCTAAGAAGAGGACAGACTGGGGTGGTTGCAGAAAAGGAGATTCTAGAGTCTAGAAAACACTAAGCCACTTTAGTTCCTCAAAAGCCAACATTCCGGGACTTCCCTGGTGGTCCAGTGGTTAGGACTCCACACTCCCAATGCAGAGGGCCCGGGTTCGATCCCTGGTCAGGGAACTAGATTTCACATGCTGCAACTAAGAGCCCACATGCCGCAACTAAGACCTGGCAGAGTCAAATTAAAAAAAAAAAAAAAGCCAACATTCCAAGTTAGCGATTTGGAGAGGGGACAAAACGTACCTCTGGGCTTCCCTGGTGGCGCAGTGGTTAAGAATCCGCCTGCCAATGCAGGGGACACGGGTTCAAGCCCTGGTCCGGGAAGTTCCCACATGCCGTGGAGCAATGAAGCCCATGCTCCACAACTACTGAGCCTGCGCTCTAGAGCCCACGAGCCCCAACTACTGAGCCCGTGTGCTACAACTACTGAAGCCCGCATGCCTAGAGCCCATGCTCCGCAACAAAGAGAAGCCACCGCAATGAGAAGCCCGCACACCGCAACAAAGAGTAGCCCCCGCTCGCCACAACTAGAGAAAGGCCGCGCAGAGCAACGAAGACCCAACGCAGCCAAAAATAAATAAATAAAATAAATTAATTAATTAAAAAAAAAACCCAACGTACCTCTATTTTATAACAGAAATCAAGGGAAGATAGAAATTTGCTTATAAAATAAAGGTTCCTGTAAAAGTAAATATCTTGTATTTTGGGTGGTATAATTATTTCAAAAGGTATTTTCACAACTAGTATCTCATTTATCTCGAAATCCTCATGGCAAAATTCCTTTTCGACAGATGGAGAAACAGACACAGAAATAACAGTTAAAAGCCAGCACTAGTTACTAATACTCCAAACCTCAGGTTCCTCCCTCTGCCCCCAAATACTATCAGCTGCCTCCTCCTAGAGATCTTATCACAATCTCTTCCACCCATTTCTCCTTATTTCCATCTTCACAATCACCACTCCAGTTGGGGCTCCCCAGTGCCTCTTTCCTGAGCGATGGCAACCATGTCCTAATCAACCTCCCAGCCTCCACTTCTGATGCAGCCTCCACCTCTGCCAGGGTAACCTTCTAAAAGCACGGCTCTGATTAAACCACTTCCCCTTACTCTTACTCCCCTCACACTCCACACCCTCTTGTCTCCACTCAGGTGGCTGCCCTGACCCTAAATGCCCTCTTTCATGTCTGTCTGTTGGGATCCTACCCTATACCTAATCTAAGGCTCAACTCAAACCCTACTTTTTTCCATAAAGCCATTATTTGCTGAGTGAACCTGAATTTTAAGATCTCTTATTCAATACTCCTCCCCACTAGACTCCAAAGCAATCCATCTTCTGAGATGATGTGACCTCAAAGAGAAGCCTAATTAGTATGCCATCATGGTTACTGAGTTGGTACCAGATGATAGGGTCATGCAACAGCTATTAGAGAGAGAAAATAGAATATTGTTTTGAAAGGCCTGTAAGTAGATGAGAGCTATCAAATCAAAAACATGAATCAAATTAAAGAAAATATTGAATGCCACAAGCAAGACACCATACTAAGTACTATGGAGATTGTTTTTTTCTTTTTGTTTAAGTTTAAGACACAGTTCTTGCATTACTTTTCTACCAATGAGACTGACTTAACAGCAACACCCGCTAAATTAGGTTTACATGAAAACCTGAAATAGGAGAGCATGGTAACACAAAGAAAAGCTGGTAAAGAAAAATTCCCTTACATCACTTAGGTCAGTGCTATCAGCCCCACCTTTCTTTCTCACTAATCTACTTCCCAGAAGACTACTGTGTCACCACCTCCTTTTTCTTCCTAGCTCTCCACCCAACCTCAACCCTTTATTACTAAGCATCAAATAGGTAGATGAAAGCAGATGAACTGTCCCTCCTTCAAAAAGAAACTGTCATTTTTCTCCTCTTCAATTGAAAATGTTTTATAGAACACAGGGAAAACCCAGGATAAAAAATGTAGACAACTACTACTCTAAAGAAAAAAGGCAACATCCTTAGAAATTCAGTAGATTTTGCCCAGTTCGTGATAAGAAAATGAAACTGACAACTAATGCCAACTATTTAGTGAAAAGAGAACCTTGATAATGAAAAAAGTCTGGGTAAAACCCATTTAAAAACAACTACAGAAAAATAAGTGACCATTTAGAATGAGTGTCCATTAAGCTTTGACCATAGATAAGTGACCATCATTTTCTTTTTAGATAACTCAAATGAAAAACAATTTTAGGATTGGAATACACTTTGGCTTTGCAGAAAACCCAAATCTGAAATCTGTTTTTTCTCTTCACACAGGCCAGCTCAGAATGACTTACGGAGTTCATTTCCTTCACTGAGAATCTCCATCCGGCGTGCAAGCTGCTCAAACAGATTCCGCATATTCAGCATCAGAGTTTCCATCTTTCTGCCAAGAAATCAAATATACATTAGGGGTCCTGCCATCTCCCCCAGACAAAAGATTCAGAAGCAATCCAGTACAGTGATCAGTGACTAACATCTGGACTCTTCCACGTGTAGCTACCAGTGTGAGAATCTCGAGCTAACAACTGATGTTTTGTGTAATCCTTATTATAAAAACAAAGTTGGAATGTTTAAGACTCATTTGAAAATTACAAACTCATTTCAGTCCCCTGAATATAACACCCCTTCCGGCCTACTTCTTTTCCTTCACTCTGTAATCACTCTGGAGCTGAGAAGCAATTAGGGACAAGTATGTCAGTTGATTACTAAGTGACCAACGACTTAGTCAAGCCTATCAATATAACATTTTTGCCACTTTAACCCTGCTGCACTTTGGAGACCTTCAATGTAAATTAAAAGGTTTATTTTTAATTTCATCTTTAGCTAGTACCCCTGTTGCAACTGCCTTTTAAAACGCAGGACATGGTCAGCACATTTCCTACCAACAGCGCAGATGACGTCACACAAGTGATTAAGTGGGGAAATTGCCAGCTCAGCAGCTCAAGAATTATTTCTGTAATGCAGGGCTCTCTGCTGGACTGCGTGCAGGGACTATGTCTAATAAATTTATACTAAGTATAGGCAAAGGATTATGTTGTACCATATTCTGGCATCAAGGAGACAATACACCACCTTCACAGTTAGAAGGGCAAAGGAAAAATCATTTGCTACTGTGTTCTGTAATAGTGAATTTCAGGCTTCATATTTCCCCCCGCAAAGACTTGCTGATATTACATTAAAAATGGTGTCCTTACAGGCAGTTCTATTCCAAATAGACTTTAACTGGGAACACTTTGAGGAACTAAGATCTTCAAGAAAGAAAAAACTCAGCGGGATGTTATGAAAATTATCAAGGAAATGAAATTAAAAAATCAAATTTCATTTGAAAATTGAATGTCCTCAGAAACACCATTAAAGGATTCTTCTTATGTTTCTCCTAATCACCCCTTCAACATTCTAGTCCAGGCCCTTTTTTCATGCATCTAAATAAAATTTTAAGAACTCTTTTACGAAGGTTTAGTGATTTTACAATGTTTGTAAGATTGTACCATAAGCTATGAGGGCAAGAAAGGGCAGACAAAACACAAAGGAAAAAAGAATATATAAACGTAAAGATATTTTCTATTAAATGCTACAGATTTATTGATTTGTACTTGTATGATGGTTGCTCTAATAGCAAAAAAGCTTTCAATTCCAAGCTTGGATGCAATATATACATGAATCAGGGCTGGAAACCAAGATTTTCAAATGGCAATGTATCTGTTCCAAGCTACATAATCACGGCAAGCTGCTAAGCAACCAGACCAACAAATTTATTACAAAGCTCTTCCTCTAAACTAAGAACAAAACTAAAAGAATAGCATTAAAACTGGTAGGAAGAGATGTGGAAGTCATGGAGATGCCCATGGGTTTTAACAATATGACAAAAAAGGCAAATACTTCTAAGTGCTACAGGACAGAAAACAGGGGCAGGGCATTCAGTAGCCTATTCAAATGATGATTTCCTTTGGCTCCCAATAAAAATGAAAGACAGTGATCAGTTTTGTTTTGGTTTTTTTTAAACGTTTATTGCATCCAGCGTATTTTTTGGGGGCCGCACCTCGCAGCATGCAGCATCTTAGTTCCCCAACCAGGGATTGAACCCGAGCCCCCTGCAGTGGAAGCGTGGTGTCCTAACCACTGGACCACCAGGGAATTCCCAGTGATCAATTGTTTTATTTTTATTTTTTATTTTTTTGGCTGTGTTGGGTCTTTGTTGCTGTGTGCGGGCTTTCTCTAGTTGTGGCCAGTGGGGGCTACTCTTCATGTGGTGCGTGGGCTTCTTATTGTAGTGGCTTCTCTTGTTGTGGAGCACGGGCTCTAGGCACGTGGGCTTCAGTAGGTGTGGCGCATGGGCTCAGTAGTTGTGGCTCTCAGGCTCTAGAGTGCAGGCTCAGTAGTTGTGGCACATGGGCTTAGTTGCTCTGTGGCACATGGGATCTTCCCGGACCAGGGCTCGAACCCGTGCCCCCTGCAGTGGCAGGCAGATTCTTAACCACGGAGCCACCAGGCAAGTCCCCCCAGTGATCAGTTTTAATATGGGGTATTATTGGTTTCTATCATCTCTGCACTCATCTGTATATTCTGAAACTATAAGACAGTGAGCTCAGTACATAGGAAAACTTCTATCTGTCCAGGAATGCAGAAAAGGAAAATGTGACAGTGCAACTAGGGCACTGAAAACTGGTTATTTAAAAAAAAAAGAAAGAAGGGACTTCCCTGATGGCGCAGTGGTTGAGAACCCACCTGCCAATGCAGGGGACATGGGTTCGAGCCCTGGTCCAGGAAGATTCCACGTGCCGCAGAGCAGCTAAGCCTGTGCGCCACGACTGCTGAGCCTGCGCTCTGGAGCCCGCGAGCCACAGCTGCTGAGGCCTGCACGCGCCTGGAGCCCGTGCTCGGCAACAGGAGAAGCCACCGCAATGAGAAGCCCGCTCACCGCAGCAGGAGTGGCCCCCGCTCGCGGCAGCTGGAGGGGCTGCGCGCAGCAACAGAGACCCAACGCAGCCAAAAAAAAAAAAAAAAATATATATATATATATATATATATATATATATATATATATATATATATATATAAATAAATGGCACTACCCTGAAACACACACACACACACACAAAATTCAGAGGGTTTTTATGTCTTAAATGACAATACAACAACCTGATTCCTTGTCTCCTTTAAGAGAAATCCCTCATTTTCTCAAGTTCCTCTATTCTTCTTTCCTATTTTCTTTGTGCATACCACTCCCTAGAGTGAGTGCTGTGGAGAGGTACTTTCTTGAAAATACAACCTGATTCCTGAAAAGACTACAGACACAGAGTACCTACCTGTGGACATCTCACCATAGTAACTATTATCTCATAGAACTACCTCGATCTACATTGTTCTCCTATCATGATGCCTAGTACCTAGGAGATAGCTGTTTGACTAAACATATCAAACTATCCCACTTTAGCCATTACATCTCTACAGACAACTCATCCATTTCTCTCTCCAGCCCTCAGCTCTCTCCTAAGTCAATCCTGTAACTCTCAATTTGTTTCGGTTGCCCTGGATGTTGACCTCGATTTTGAGACATCATTCTATCCTTCCCCCACACATGTCATCAACTACTCTACCCAATGACCTACCCTACTCCCTCTCCTACCGATATCCAACTTTGATTTCCTTATTTTTATCATTCTCCCAGTCACTCAGTTCCAAACCTCAGAGTCACCTTAAGTTACTCCCTTTCCTACAGGGAAACCAAACTCTGTGGATTCTTCTCTCATGTGTGTTATACCCAGCCCGTCATCACTTGCAGGTCATTAACACTCACTTCAACTGGCCTCCCTGGCCCCAGTCTTTCCCTAACGACTTAGCTCAATTGGCACTCAGACACCTTATACTCTAATTTAACTTTACCATGTTTCTATCCTATGTCCCAGCTAAACTGTAGATTTGAGAGGAGAAACCTTACATTTTGCACCACTGTATTGCACAAAGACTCAGTATTTTTAAAAAATACTTGATAAATCGAAGTCAGAGAACAAACACATGAACGAACACACACACACACACACACACACACACACACACACACACACGCCCCCCCACCCCATGATTCTACTGTCAAAAGGATTTCCATTGTACCTGAACATTAATGTTTAATATAGATGAAAACGGAACAGTTAAAAGAAAGGTGAGGGGGCAGAAGCCCTAGGATAAAATTTTAGTTATTCTATTTACCCGTCGTATAACCTTGCATAAGTCACTTAAATTCTGACACACATCTATAAATGGGAACGATAATACTTGTCCTTATTTACCTCACAGAATAATACAAATTAATGTAGGTAAAAGTTTTATACCGTATAAATTGAAACTCATTGTAAGAATATAGGGTATTGGACTTCCCTGGTGGCGCAGTGGTTAAGAATCCGCCTGCCAATACAGGGGACACGGGTTCAAGCCCTGGTCCAGGAAGAGCCCACATGCCGCGGAGCAACTAAGCCCGTGCGTCACAACTACTGAAGCCTGCGCTCTAGAACCCACAAGCCACAACTACTGAGCCCGCGCGCCTAGAGCCCGTGCTCCACAACAAGAGAAGCCACCACAATGAAAAGCCTGCGCACCACAACGAAGAGTAGCCCCCACTCGCCGCAACTAGAGAAAGCCTGTGCACAGCAATGAAGACCCAACGCAGCCAAAATAAATAAATAAATTAATTAATTAATTTTAAAAAAGAATATAGGGTATTATAGTGGGTATGAATTTTTTGCTTTTGTTTTGGTCTGATTGTTGTTATTTACATCCTAGAACAGTGATTACCAAATCATAGCTGGAACCCAGATCAAAAAGAAGGGAGGAGATAGCAAAACTTGACCTGGTCTAGGCTCTTAAACAAGCTCTTCTACATGAGGCTCATAGCATCTGAGAAGAGTTAATTTTTCCTCTAACACAGATTTACTTTGGGCAATCCAACAACAGCACTAGAAAATATAATCCTCTTCTCTTTATATGCTAAGGGACCATGTATTTTTATTAATGTGCTACAGAAGTGACTCTCAGGAATTATTTATAGATGCCAAAAATATCTTTCTGTATCAGTACTAACTCTGATATCTCAGCCAAATTGTAGCTTGAAAAACTAAAATTTACTCATCCTATTCAATGTCAATTGAAAATGGCCTTAATTTTCCTGCTGGGTCACATTTTTACCCTCATGAATACTTCTTTATTTCCCCCCCTTTATTATTTAGCTCATAGCTAGGAGATACACTAATGTGAAAGGAAACAAAAACAAAGTCATATTGCAGAACATTGCTTTGCAGCTGTAAAACAGATGTCACTTTTTCACTACAGAGGCGACTGCCTTTCGGGAAAGCTGAAATGATCCTTGTGTGTAGAAAGGAAATCAGTTTGTTGAGTGCTTTAAACAAAAAAGTGCTAGAGAATCTCAGCTGTTATTGATGAGAAGCCCCAGAGGTGGAGAAGTCACTGTGTTACAGATTCCCAATCTGTGAGTATCCCTAAGGGAGCAATTTGGCATCACCAGGAAAGAGTCTCAGCTTGATGTGATTGCTTTCAGTCCCCAATTTAATTTCAATCACCCAGCCACGAGAACAGAGATCATCCTTCAGAATAACAGACTATTACAGATCTTACTGCAGAGTATCCTGGGAAAAGTCTCTAGCCTCTTCTTCCTCCCCTTACAAACAACATTATTAAGAGAACTATACATCAGGTTTTAGATGCATTGAGGGTGTTAAATACTGTCACACAAAGCAGTGCGTTTTTCAGGGAAGAGTTTTAATGAAAAGCATTCTCACAAACATTACTAAATCTGGAGAGTCCCAAGAAATCAACAATACAGGTTCTCTGTTCTCTGCTGTCAAGAAAAAACATTCCCTAAGACTGTCTCAATACTACAAGATTCTTTCAAATGAAAGCATTTCGGAATAATTCTTTTTCCCAAATGTCCAGCTTCTGCTTCACCATATCAAAGCCTCTATTCAACTGGCAGGCAGAAGGAACATCTTGAAACCGAATGTTCTCATGAGCAAGTCAATTGCAGAAAGAGTAAACAGAACATCCTCAGTCCAACATGAATGAAGATTAAAGTACGGAATGGGAGGGAATTCCCCGGCTGTCCAGAGGTTAGGGCTCTGCACTTTCACTGCCAAGGGCCCGGTTCGATCCCTGGTGGGGGAACTAAGATCCCGCAAGCCCCTGCAGCATGGCCCAAAAAACAAAACGAAATAAAACAAAAAAAACGGAATGGGACAAGTTGAATTACTATTTTTCAGCAAATGATTACCAGTTCGTTATACTAAGTTCTCCTCTTATTTTTTCTTCTGTGAATTCCTTCCATTCCATTCCTCAGGGTCTAGTATAAGTCTTACCAACTCACTAAAGCATTCCCTAACCATTTTAGTCCAAAATAACCTCTTTATTATCTATAACACTCACTTGGCAGATATAAAACACTGCCTCATACTGTTAATTTTCTATGTTCAAAAAAAAAGGATATCCCTGGTGGTCCAGTGGTTAAGACTCTGGGCTTCTACTGCAAAGGGTGAGGGTTCGATCCCTGGCAGGGGAACTATGATCCCTGCATGCTGCAAGGTGCGGCCAAAAATTTAAAAAAAGAAAAAAAAAAAAAAAAGTTTTTTAATGGTGAAACTAAAACCTCACCACCCTAAACAACTATATGCACCTCCCTATCTAATCTTTGCCCATTATGCACTCATATTTCATCAAGTTGCAATCATAGATTTATACATAATTTTGTGTTTTACTTTTTTTATATCATGTTTCCATTAAGTTACAAAAAGTTCATGAACATTTATTTAACTGTTCTCTTCCTTGGACATTTAGGTAATTTCGTTTTTCTGTTACATCTACTTAGAACCTCTCACATGGTCACTCCTTCACTTCCTTCAGGTATTTATTCAAATGTCATTGCCTCTTACAGATGGCCAATAGGCACATGGAAAGATGCTCAACATCGCTAATTATTAGAGAAATGCAAATCAAAACTACAATGAGGTACCACCTCACACAAGTCAGAATGGCCATCATTAAAAAGTCTGCAAATAACAAATGCTAGAGAGGATGTGGAGAAAAGGGAACCCTCCTACACTGTTGGTGGGAATGTAAATTGGTGCAGCCACTATGGAAAACAGTATGGAGGTTCCTTAAAAAACTAAAAATAGAGCTACCATATGATCCTGCAATCCCACTCCTGGGCATATATGTGGAGAAAACTATGATTTGAAAAGATACATGCACCCCAATGTTCACAGCAGCACTATTTACAATAGCCAAGACATGGAAACAACCTAAATTTCCATTGACAGATGAATGGATAAAGAAGATGTGGTGTATATATACACAAATAGAATACTACTTAGCCATAAAAAAGAATGAAACAATGCCATCTGCAGCAACATGGATGGACCTAGAGATTATAAGTGAAGTAAGTCAGAAAGAGAAAAGACAAATACCATATGATATCATTTATATGTGGAATCTAAAATATGGCACAAATGAACTTATTTACAAAACAGAAACAGACTTAGACACAGAAAACAAACTTATGGTTACCAAAGGGGAAAGGGGGTGGCATAAATTAGGAGTTTGGGATTAGCAGAATCAAACTATTATATATAAAATAGATAAAGCAACAAGGTCCTACTGTATAGCACAGGGAACTAGATTCAGTAAACTATAATGGAGAAGAGTATGAAAAACAATATATATATATATAAAACTGAATCACTTTGCTGTACACCAGAAACTAATACAACATTGTAAATCAACTACACTTCAATTTTTAAAAAAGTCATTGTCTCATTCTTAACCACACTATTTTAAATTGCATCTTTCCCCCCAACACTTCTCTGCTTTATTTTGCTCAAAAGCACTCATCTCCATCTAACATACTTATATATTAACTTACTTATTTTGTTTATTGTCTGTCTCCCCAATAGTTTAAGTTCCAAGAAGGCAGAGATTTTTGTTTGTTCATCGCTGAGCCCCTGGTGCCTAGAACAGTGCCTGACACTTGGCAAATGATTATTAAATATTCACCGAATAAATAAATTGAACATCACCGAGGACAGTGTTTTTCTTCAGGTGGCCGTGTGCCTTAAAATGGATTTCCAAAGCTGGGATTACCAAGTCAGAGGTTAAAAACCTCGTATGACTCTTGATAAACAGTGCCAAAATATTTTCTAAAAGGGCCGTACTAATGCACAGTACTCTCAACAGTGTAAAGGCCTACTAAAGGTAACACAATCTGTTACCTTTCTAAGTTCTATTAACCCAAATAAACTGCAAGCTCCTTTAAAGCCAAGTAAGATTGTCTTGTACTTACATTTTGCACTTAATAAGTACCTGTTGAATGATTAAGCTATAGGAAACGCGTCTTCTCTAAACACTTTCAATAACTCGAAAAGTTCACCTTCTACGTTGAAGAGTATGATGACGTTTCTTTAAAAAAAAAAAAAAAAAAAAAAAAAAAAGCTTATCTTCCCACCCACCTCACGTTCCTATGCACACCCTCTGTCGAGGAATGAAATCCTGAAGAGGGATGTATGTGAAATGGCCTCGTTGTTACTAAGGCTGGGATTTAGGACGGGAAGGGCAAGATGTCATTGCCTACCCAGACACACACAGCCCACTAGGAAGAGGGGCTCCACTCGGAGCCTCGCCGGCCTCTCAAACACCAGGGCTTTTTCCTTCGAAAAAGTCTTGTTCCTCTGTGGAGAACGGGGGTGTTAGCCCACCCACTCCCTAACTCTGTCTTTAAGTGAGAGCCACTTCTTTGGGGTGGCTCCTGCCCTGTTCAAGCCACCATCTCAAAAAGACGCCCCCGGCTTTCCACAAGACACGGCGCCAAGAAAGAAGCCACCCACTTCCCAGCCACCGCCCCCTCAGGCCGCCCGCGCCCCCGGCCCATGGAGAGCCTTCAAAGGAGGGGCTGTAGGTGCCGGCCTCCACCACGACCCGCGAGGAAGCCACGGCTCACAACCGCGGACGCCTGCCTCCCACCACAAACCCAGCGCCAGACGCACCTTTTCTCGCAACTCCCAGCACCCACTTGGCCGGGTCCCCCGGGCCCCACCTGGGCGGCCTTCCACTTCCCTCCGCGCCTCACCCAACGGCAGAAAAGCTCCTCGCCGCCAGCTCGTGTTTGAAATCCGGCACCAACCAATCACAGAGAAATTTATTCCTCCCGCGCTGACCCCTACGCTGCGACGCACGCGTCGGGGCCACGGGGAGGGGGCGGGGACAAGGCTGGGCATGCGCGTTCTGATAGAGCGAAGCCAAAGGCAGCCATCTTGACTAAGGTCAACCGTTTTTTGTTTTTTGTTGTTGTTTCCCCCTTCCCCCAACACCCTCCGGAGCCCTTTCCTGAAGCCATTCACGATACCATGTTGACTAAGGGCAAGTGATACCTCTTGAGTGCAAATTATTCTTGGCCTTACTGTTTTCTACAGACTGAGAAATAGGACTTTTGGAAACTGTTAACTGAACAGTGTCTCATCTCTCGATTGAATAGGAAGAATTCCGGAAGGAGATAGAACAGCAGTCATTTACAACCATATATGCTGAGCTGTACACTGCCTTCATTGATTCCTGCATTCCAGGTTTTCATTTGACACACATTTATTAAGTGCACCAAATTTGTAACAAGGACTCTCCTAGGAACTGGAAAAATAAAGATGACATGATATCTGCTTTCCAGTAGCTACACATCGGGAAAACAAAAATAAATGTAAAATGAAAGCGCCATGATTTCATTTAATAAACGTTCATTTAGAACTTGGCATTGTGCTAACACGGGGCTTTCATACTTTCTTTTAATCCAAATCCACAGTGAGAAGCAGATTTTACATTACAACCACGTAGTACAGAACTCTGCTTATCCTTACTCCATGACTGTATTCTGAACTATTTTTTTCCTATTCTCTTACCACCACCCCTGCCATGTTGGTTGTCCCTACCTCATTGAATTTATTAATGATTAGCTACCTGCAACTTGAAAAAAATACTGGCTAATGCATGCAAGAAGCAGTGCGGTTTAAAGGGAAGATCACAGGTTTTATAACCAGAAAACTTGACTCCATTTAAACAAATACTGTGGAGCACTTCTGTGCCTCCGCATACTGCTGAACCAGCTGCATCATCACTTTTTAACCCTTCTGTACTTCACTTCCTCCAACTATAAAACAGAAATAACAGTATCAACCCTATCTCACAGGCTTATTCCTAGATCAAACAGGAGAGTATGTGGAACACTATCAAAGTTTACACTTTGTAAACTGTAATAAAGATTTTTCTTATTATTAGGAAAGAGATGAAGAAATATTAACTGTACATATATTATCCCATTTAATCCTTCCCACAACCCTTCAAGGTCAGGAGCGCTCATTTAGGTGATTGCATTAGCCTGTGCCTCCTTACACCTATAATACAGTTAAACATATACAAGGACAGAATATGTGTAAAGTGCTTTAGAAGCACAGATGAGGAAGCAATTAATCCTATCAGGGGAGCGGGAGTGTTAGAAAAGCCTACAGAGACTTGTTATCTGAGCTTGGACTTGAAGTATGAATAGGAATTTACCTGATAGAAAGGGGAGGCAATTCCTGCCAATGTGACCTTTCAGAAATGAGTCACATGTATATATAATAAATACACAAGCAAAGGATTTGTGAAGGTTTAGTGCTGTGAAGGAATATTTATTTACCTTAACATGCAGGTAACTTTGGGGGTTCAGTGGGTGTGACACCTCTTGTGCAGCTTGGGCCTGAGGAGGGGAAGAAGCTAGCAAAGAATGACCAGACTAGGAAAGGATGGGACTTTATCCTGTAATTGACACAATGACAAGACAATGGGGCCTGGGTTGACTCCGACTATGTTTGCATTTTACATAGGTCGTACCGGCAAATGGCATGGAGGATTGTCTGGAGAGGGGAAAATCTGAAGGTAGAAAGACTCTTGCTTCATTGTTAGGGAGAGGACCTGAGCTGAATTAGGCCAGTGGCAGCAGGGATGGAAAGGAGGGGACGGGTGGGAAAGACATTCATGAAATGAAATGAATTTATTAAATGATTGGATCTAGGGGTTGAGGGAGAGAAGGGGGTATAAAATGACTCAGCTTTCTCCCTCTCCCTTTCACCCCTTATCCAATTACTTAGCACTGCTCTTAAGTATCTCTTGTATGTACCCACTTTACTTCTTCCTACCTTCACCACCCTAATCCAATTCAGTGGTCCAAGCCATCAGTGAATCTATTTACCCCTCACTTGCATTCTTTACACCCTGAATGATCTTTTTTTTTTATTTTAATTTTTTAATATTTATTTATTTGTTTGGTTGCATGGGTCTTAGTTGTGGCATGCATGTGGGATCTAGTTCCCTGACCAGGGATTGAACCCGAGCCCCCTGCATTGGGAGCGAGGAGTCTTACCCACTGTGCCACCAGGGAAGTCCCCTGAATGATCTTTTAAAAATGCAATCCTAATCATGCCTCTCTTTTGTTTAAAACCATTAATGACTTCAACTTCCTCCTCAATAAAGACCAAAATCCTTAATAAGGCTCTCCTAACCTGGCCCTGGCTTGCCCCTAGAGCTGCACTTCCTGACGCTCTGGCGTTTGCAGTTCCTCTTCCCCACCCTTACAGCCTCTTTACCTGGCTAAATTCTACTCAGCCTTTTGGGCAGCTGAGATGTTTTCTGCCTTGCTCAGGGAGGTCTCTGAGGCCTAGAGCCATGCCTTTGCTACAAGCTTCCCCATCATCCTCTTCCTCCGCTGTCACACATGTCAGCTCATCTGTTTCATCTTCCTGGTTCTTCTAGTCACCAGCTATATGGCCTTTCAGAAGTCATCTGTGCCTTTGCTCACTCGTCTATAAATGTAAATCATAATAATACCTATTTCATAGAGTTGTTGAGAGGAATAAGTGAGATATCCATGTAAAGCAATTGGCACACAGGACTTCCCTGGTGGTGCAGTGGTTAAGAATCCGCCTGTCAATGCAGGGGACACGGGTTCGAGCCCTGGTCCGGGAAGATCCCACATGCCGCAGAGCAACTAAGCCCGTGCACCACAACTACTGAGCCTGCGCTCTAGAGCCCGCGAGCCACAACTACTAAGCCCACTCACCACAACTGTTGAAGCCCATGCGCCTAGAGCCTGTGCTCTGCCACAAGAGAAGCCTGACCACAACGAGAAGCCCAAGCACCACAAGGAAGAGTAGCCCACACTCCCAGCAACTAGAGAAAGCCGGCGGGCGGCAACAAAGACCCAAATGCAGCCAAAAATAGGTTTAAAAAAAAAGAGTTTGCACAGTTCCCTGGCACAGAGTAAGTGCTCCGTAAATATTCCTGATTTTCCCTACTAGACTGTAAACTTCCAGAGAACAGAGATGGTACTCCTCTCATTTACTGCTATAATCTCTTGATTTTGCAGCTCCAATAAACAGTCCTTTGGGTGAGCGGAGGTGAGTTCAATAGGATGGTGGAAGCATTCCACTCCATCACCCAAATTCTGTCCCAAATGATGGATGAGGGTTGGTGACACTGCCCCCCCCCAATTCCTCCCTCCACCCAAAGCACCACCACACCCCTCCCATTCCACTCAACCCCCTTCCCTGCTGCACCAGCCCGGTGAGAAGAAAGCACAGGAAAGGTGAGGGTGTGGGGGGGGGGGGGGCGGGGGCGGGGGGGGGTCTTAAACCTCTTTCTTCCCAAATTATAGTTGTCTGGGTAGAGAGGCATCCTGGGGCTGCACCTGTAACGGAAAAAGCATGAGAACTGATGCCAGAAAGCATGGATTCGATTCCAGCTCGACCACCTATTAGACGAGAGATGTTGGCCTGGTTTTTTAATCCCTCGCATTGGGAGAGCCCCACGCACCGGATGGTTCGGAGGTGCCAGCGAGATAACGATTGTAAACGGGCCTCTGTCGGCTGGAACGCGCCGTCGGAGGATGCGTTAGCACCGCTGCGCCCGCCCTCGCTGCCGCACGAGGCAGAACCCTCACCCCGCTCCAGCGCGCGGGAGCAGCTAATGGGATTTATGCTAATGCGAGGACGCGGATGACCGGCCAAGCGCGCCGCCCCGCCGCCACCCGCGCCCCACCTCTCGCCCGGCGGGCCGCCTGCCCAGAAATCGCGACCGGGGAACGGGCACCGTCGGTCGCTGGGCAGTGGGGGGCCTGGCGGGGCGGGGCGAGTCTGGGCCCGTGGCGGCGGGCCGTCTAGTCGCCGCCCAGGGTTTGTCTTCATCCTCTCTCCCCCTCTCGGTTTTTATCTCCCAGTTCCTTCTCATTTGCTCTCCATCTCTAGAGGTCTTACTCCCTACCTCCATTCGAGAATTACTGTTCCCTCCGTCAGTTACACCAGGACGTCTGGAGCACTTCCGCGTTCCAGCCAGTGCGCTCAGCGCCCGCGTGGGGTGGGGTACAAGCGGCGCAGAGTGCGGAGGTGGGGACTGTGTTCTGGGGGTTCGGGGGAAGCAAGCCCATTTCTGGCTGGGAATCAGGGAGGAAGAGGCGTCTGAGCCGAGCTTTGAGGAACAGATAGGATCCCAACGGGGAGGGGAGTGGGAAGTGAAGTAGTCAGAAGGGTTAAGAGAAAAATGGAGGGGACTTCCCTGGTGGCGCCGTGGTTGGGAGTCCGCCTGCCAATGCAGGGGACAGAGGCTCGAGCCCTGGTCCCGGAGGGTCCCACGTGCCCCGGAGCAACTAAGCCAGTGGGCCACGACTACTGGCCCTACGCTCTGGAGCCCAGTGAGCCACACTACTGAGTCTGCGTGCCACAGCTACCGAAGCCCGCGCGCC
Organism: Balaenoptera ricei; assembly: GCF_028023285.1. Classification (NCBI taxonomy): domain Eukaryota; kingdom Metazoa; phylum Chordata; class Mammalia; order Artiodactyla; family Balaenopteridae; genus Balaenoptera; species Balaenoptera ricei. The sequence goes on from NC_082648.1 coordinate 42,396,299, forward strand.
TGGAGCCCGTGTTCCACAAGAGAGGCTGGCGGCAGTGAAGAGTGGCCCCCCTCGCTGCAGCTGGAGAGGACCCGTGGGCAGTAGCGAAGGCCCAAGGCAGCCAAAAATAAATAAATAAATAAAAATTTAAAATAAATAGAACAGGAAAACTGACATGAGACCCAGCAATTTCATTAAAAAAAAAAAAAAGGAAAGAAAATGGAGAAGTAAATCCAGCATGGCCGAAGTGCAAGGATCTTGAAGGGGGGTGGTAAAGACTGGAGGGAATTTTGAAATCACAGTATGAGAGACCTTGAATAAATTAAGATTAATTCTCTAGGCACTAGTGAGCAATTGAAGGTTTTTGAGCAAATGGCAGGCGAGTACTTCTTCCTATTCTCTAAGAGAAGCAGCAAAGCATAGTGGTAAAATGCATGGGCTCTGGTTCAAAGTCTATCTCTGTCACTTATGACCTGTGTGATGGGCAACTTGACTTATCTGTGCCTCCATTTCCCTATGTATTAAATGGGGATGATAATTATAGTCTAAAGGGCTGTTGGGAGGATTAAATGAGACAGTGTTTGCAAAACTCTTAGCACAGTGCCTGGCACATAGTAAGTGCCCCATAAGTATTAGTTATTATTACTTTGTGTCTCCCTGTCTTCTTCTCTGTTTCTTCCCTCTCTTTCTTCTGATCCTTTCCTCCCTCTCAATGAAAAAACAGAAACAAACAAAAAATCTTCCCAAATCCGTGGTTTCCCTGCCCCATGCCTAGGAATCACCCTCTCACAATGAATAAAGCGTTGAATTAAATCAGACTCTAGTAGAACCAAGTCCCCTTCAGAAACACACCTGTGCCTCTCCCAGGTGCCCAGGCTCAGCAGAGCCTAGCTTAGGGGAGGAGGTGTAGTTATCGAGGTCCTGAACTCATCTCTACTAGATTCCAGGCTCCTTGAAAGTCGAGACCACAGCTCATCCACCCTAACCTCGTCCCACTTCTAACAACGTGCCTGACGTTCAGTAGGTCCCTGCTCTAGACCAGTGGTTCTCCAGCATGCATCAGAATCCCCTCAAGGGTTCTTGTTAAAACAGATTGCTGAGCCCCACTGTTAGAGTTTCTGGTCATTAGGTCTTTGGTGGGGCCTGAGAATTTGCATTTCTAACACATTTCCAGGTGATGCTGATGTTAGTGATGTAGGTACCACACTTTGAGAACCACTGCTCTAGAATAGCTGTTGAATGGCTACCTCCAAGAAAATGAAAGTAGCTTCACCAGCCCTTTCCTATGCCCAGCTGGTCATGAGCATCCAAAATATGGATCCAAGGCCTAAAATCATGAAGAGTGAAACTCAGGAATTTTCTAAAAACTTCCCAAGTGATTCTGATGTGCAAACAGGTTTGAGTTCCACCAGCTTTGTATTGCCACCCTGCACTCTCCCCCCGCTGACACTCCTGTATTCCCCTCCTCATTGTGTCCACCTCAGCTAACCCTGACCCAGCAAGGGCTACTGCCTGCCTGCACTTTACTCAGAGGACGCTCGCCTACTCACGTTCAAGGTGGCTGGAACTGTAGGGAGACAGGCTGCGAAGAGGAAAGTAGCTGGTTCTGAAAAAAGACCAGAGATTTATGTAAATTGTAACAAGTAGCACTTAGTACTAACTCTTAACCCTAAAAGTTAAGTCCAGAACCAGTGATCGGAGTCAGGCCTGGAATCAAATCTGGGCTCTCTCCCTCTCTGCTCAACTTCTGCGGTCTCCCGTGTTAAGTGAAAATAACAGAACCTACTTCACAGGATCGATTTGAGGATTAAAAAGGAGATTATGGATGCAGAGTTCCCTTCCTCAGTTGTTGCTATTTATCCAGAAATTTCACACACATTTCATTAGATTCTCAACAGTCCTGTGAAGCAAGAAAGGCATTATTCCCACAGGAAGGGGAATGTTCAACTGCTTGTTCCCTCCCATATTACAGATGAGAAAGCTGAGTCTCAGAGAAGTTAAATGACTTGCCCGGAGTCTGTGCAGTTTGGGTAAATGGGGGAAGGGCTGGAAGCAGAGCGGGCTGCTCCTCTCCACTTACTCTCTGTTTGTTCCTTTGCCATCTCCTTCCCGTGGGCCCCTTTTACAGCTCCTCTAGGTGTGTTTTACCAGATCTGAACGGAAGGAAGTCGGTGGTGGTGGTGGGGGGGGTTCTCTCTGCACCTCTCGGGGATGGTCCTGCTCTCCCACCCACCACCCAGCCCTCTGCCTGCAACCTCCTCCCTATTTCGGCCCCTATAGGACTGATACTGGCAGTCCCTGTGGCAAACATCTACCCTGAATTCAAATTCTGGTGCCACCCCCTCATGAACTGTGTGAATTTAAACAGATCTCGTCCCCTCTCCAGGCCTGTCTTCTCATCTGTGACATGAGGAGTGGTTTAAATCCATGGTTCCCAAATTTAGAGGCCTTGGAGTGATCACAGGAGATTTAGCCCCTGGCTCCATAAAGACTGTGAGTAACCCATCTGTGTGTAATTAACTGTCTGTGTGTAACTCTGTGATTGCTGGAGGATGAATAAAATACAAATGAGCTTTAATGATGAGATCCAGAGCTCAGTCATTATGTGTTTTCTCAATCAACAGATATCAAAAATACAACTACTGGAATTCCCTATCAGACCAGTGGTTAGGACTCAGCACTTTCACTGCCAAGGACCTGGGTTCAATCCCTGGTCAGGGAACTAAGATCTTGCAAGCTGCATGGCACGGCCAAAAAAAAAAACAAAAACAAAAAATGCAACTACTAACATGTCAGGGCCTTGGAAATGTTTTGGAGTGAAAAAGTTTGGTAATCCTTTGGAGGCCCTTGGAGCCGCCATGCTACAAAACTACAAAAAGAGAAGGGGCTTTCCACCACCAGGGGGCGCTGCAGCCCCGTGCTATATGGAAACTGAGGGCCGCGCGTGAGAGGGTGGTTCCAAACGGGGAGAGGGTATGGCCTTGGGTCTAGAGACCACAACTAAGACCTGTTACACGTAAGGCTCTGTAAGGGAGATGTACCTCCTGAGCTGGGGGAGGTAAGGGACCCAGAGGGGACTCAGCACAGTGCATACACCTAAGTCCCATCTGGTTGGACCTTGAGCTCCAGTTCCTGGCCTGGCACATAGAAAACTTCTCACATTTCACCTCAGCTATCTTCAGGCAAGGGAAGGGACTGAGGAAAGAAAAGGTACCAAACAAGGCACGGATGGCCATCCCGAGTGAGTGGTCTTGGCACGAACCTCAGGAGTGTGGGGAACAGGTGGAGATCTGTGGAGGCAGGGAATGCTTTCTGAAGGTGGAGTTGGGGACAATCAGAGAGGAGCAGGAAGGTCAGTTCAGGCAGAGATTCTGTCTAAGAAAGGAATCATTATGAGAAGACCTTTGCTGAGATGTGGGCCTGCCTCGCCCGGCAATAGGAAGCAGCAGCTCACAGCCAGAGGGGAGGACAGGAGAGGCCAGCACCCTCCTCTGCTGTCACCCTCTCGCCCACCCCACCCCAAACCTGCTGAACCCTGGACAGAGTTCTGACCCAGCTCAGGCTCTCCAACCAGGAATTTTTCCCTGGCAAGGGCCAGAGAACCTTGAAGAGAGAAGTAGTTTCCCACACAATATACCCCAGAGGCTGAGGCCCTGTCACACTCATAAACTGTCAGGATCCAGAAAAGCTTCCAGCTCAACCTGAAGGTGCACGCAGCCAAACAGGTGCTCACCTTGACAAACTCTACCCCGCCCTGGGACAGACAGACAGACATACACACACATACACACACACACACACACACATACACACACACACACACACACACAAGCTCAGGCTTGATTTTAGCAGAACAAATGAAGGACCCAGAGCCAGAGCACTGCCTCACTCCCCCCACTTCTCCTCCCTGGCCGAGCTCCACTCATCTGCTGTTCCCTTCTTGTGGCCGCCAGTGGACTCTGAGCAGCAGATTCCTTCCCACAGTCACTCAGCCCTACCTGACCCCTTTCCCCCTCCGCCTGGGCCCTGGACACCAGCCCTGACCCCCAGGCTGAGTGTCTCTCAAGCACTACTCCTCCTGCCCTCCCACACCTCTGTCCCTCCCACACCTCTGGCCCTCCCAGGATGCTTTTTTTTTTTTTTTTTTAATATTATTTATTTATGGCTGTGTTGGGTCTTCATTTCTGTGCGAGGGCTTTCTCTAGTTGCGGCAAGTGGGGGCCACTCTTCATCGCGGTGCGCGGGCCTCTCACTATCGCGGCCTCTCTTGTTGCGGAGCACAGGCTCCAGACGCGCAGGCTCAGCCATTGTGGCTCATGGGCCCAGTTGCTCCGTGGCATGTGGGATCTTCCCAGACCAGGGCTCGAACCCGTGTCCCCTGCATTGGCAGGCAGATTCTCAACCATTGCGCCACCAGGGAAGCCCAACCAGGATGGCTTTTTGAGGTTGCCAAGCTTGAGTGCTCATCTAAGCAGGGAGGACCAGACGGAGAAGCAGCCAGAGGAGCACGGGAATTCACACTGGTGAGGCTTCTTGGGCAGCAGAGTGGACAGCAGGATGGACAGGGGGACTGGCCACTCTGGAGAGGGTGGGCGCGCCCTGCCTTGCCCCATCTCAACAGGACCATCTCCCAAGCTTAGAATTTTGGCTTCAACACACACACACACACACACACACACACACACACACACACCAGGCCTGTCTGCTCTGCAGAAGTCTGTTTCCCTGGGGCTCTAGGCCCTGTTTCTTCATTGCCCACCAAGCCTTTCCCATCTGCTTTCCCAGAGGAACCCTCAGTTATGGGTCCCCCTCAGAGATCTCCAAATTTTCTAGTCTCTTTCAGCCTTCCGGAGATAAGGCATATCAAATCTGCGATCACTGCAGCTGCCCCATTACAACCCAGCCCCTACACTTCCCACCTCGGTGCCTCCCTCCTGCCTCATGAAGCCTTCAAGGCTGGGAGGGAGGTCAGAATGGAGCCCATGCTGGCAAAATGAGAAAAGATTAGAGCAATACATTTACTGTCAATGGCAATAAGGCTGCCTGAACAGGGGAGGAGGAATATTTGATTTCAGGCTCTCCGAGGTCTCGATGGAGGAACACTGGCAGCCTGCAGCCCCAGGCCTGATGGAATGGGGAGGGCTGGTCCCAGCCCCAGCCAAATGGGGACCCTGGTGCCCCAGGCCTCCTGTCTCTGTATCGACCCCATCCTCCACAGTCACCTGCTGGGTTCCAGTTCCCTCCTCTCCCCTCCCATCATTTCTTCCTTTCCACTGCCAAACTTGTTTCCCCGCAGCAGTTTTTCTACCGGTGCAGGGTGATGGAGCAGAAAGAACACTGCTCTAGGGGCTGGAAGGGAGGCCTGGGTTCTAACCCCCCTACTGCGTCCAAGCCGAGAGACTTCCTGCAAGTCACTGAGCATCTCTGAGTCTGGGAACAGAGTGGGCTGGGGGACAACACGGCATTTGACATCCTGAGGTCACTCAGCCATCCATTACTTCAGTGGTCTTGGGCAACATCACTTAACGTCTCTGAGCTCCCATTTATCTATAAAGTGGGGGTGAAGCAAATAACAAGACCTAACTATTTCCTAGGGCAGCGGTGACATGAAAGCTGTAAACAATTGTGAGGATTGCAATGTCTTGTTTACATGGAATTCGTGGTATGTTCCCTGGCTGAAGAATGGGACTGAGCTTCGACCAGAAGCTCCAGATGGTTCCTTCCGGCCCTAGGATCCTGGCTCTGTGCCCTGCCCTCTCCAGTGAGTGGAGGGTGTAACCTCTCTGGGAAGGCACATCAGGCGATTTCTTGGTCAAACAGGTCTGAGCTGAGGAGTCAACTGTCCTGGACCTGTCCTGAAAGACATTCTGGAGGGGAAGATTTTAAAAGCAGCTGGTCAATAGTATCTCTTTCCTAACTCTTCCTAGCCTTGTGTCCACATGTGAATGGCTCCCCCTGGAGTTGGGCAGTGTGGCATGTCTGCCTAGATGGGAGTGAGACAACTGCGGCCCAGCCTCCAGGTGATGGACAAGGTGTGAGGCAGGGAGGCTAGGGGATGGACTTAACATTTATTTCTAGGCTGCCTGGAAACACATGCAGTGTTTTTCATCTGATATGTGGTCTACACAGTAGCCTGAGAGGCAGGTATAATTGACACGGAGGTTGAATAACTTGCCCATTGTTATCTGCTGGAAGGAACTGTGACTCAGGTCTGCTGGGTCCCATCACTCCACACTGCCTCCCGCTGGACCAGAAGGCTCGAGGCTTCAGCCTCAGGCCTGGCTCGCCATGGCTGAGCTGGGAAACTGGGCAGATTTTTAAGAGAATGGCACTTCTTAACCAACTTAGCACAGAGACTGCCTTGGAAAGTGTAGAGCCCTGCTCAAATGCGTTAGACCTCCATGTGCTTCTTTTCTGGTTCCAACCTCATTTCCCACCCCACCTCCTCTGCGTGGTCCTCCCCTCTGGCCAGATCTCCTCACTTCATTTTCCACCTGACACATCAAGCTGATTCCTCTCTCCCCCTCCCCCTCTACCCATCCAGATCTCACCAATCCTTTGAAGCCTAGATTAGGGGCCTCCTCCTCCTTGAAGCCTTTCCTACCACCAAAAGTGGCAATAAGCATAGACTTCCTCAACTTACTAGTCACTTTTTATGAATGTGTCCTGATTCCCCAAGAGAGTCCCCAACGGATTCTCCGAGGGCACAGACTATGTGTCCTACCTTTTTGTAATCTTGGGGCTTACCTAGACTCTGGTACCTATTGGGTGTTAAAAAGACTTTTGTAGCTGAAGGTGATGATTGTGGTGATGGTGCTTATGACAGAATTCACATTTGAGTTTCAAGTAGAGGTGGGGGGACTTCCCTGGTGGCGCAGTGGTTAAGAATGTGTCTGCCAATGCAGGGGACACAAGTTCGAGCCCTGGTCCGGGAAGATCCCGCATGCTGCGGAGCAACTAAGCCCGTGCACCAAAACTACTGAGTCTGCACTCCAGAGCCCTCGAGCCACAACTACTGAAGCCCACGCGCCTAGAGCCTGTGCTCCACAACAAGAGAAGCCACTGGAATGAGAAGCCCACACCACAATGAAGAGTAGACCCCGCTCGCCGCAACTAGAGAAAGTCCGCGTGCAGAAACGAAGACACAATGCAGCCAAAAATAAATAAATAAATAAATAAACTTTAAAAAATAATAATAAAGTAGAGGTGGGGGTAATGGTGACAGTGGTGATGACTGTGACGGCAGTCATGGTGGTGAGTTTGAAATGTGGTGGTGTTGGTAGTGATGGTGGTGATATTGATGATTTGAAGATGGTGGTAGTGATGGTGACAGTGGCTGTACTAATTATCTATCGCTGCATAGCAAATTACTCGCAAAACTTAACAGTTCAAAAAACACACATTTATTATCTCATAGTTTCTGTGGATCAGGAATCTGGGCATGGCTTAGCCGGGTACCTCTGGCTCCAAGTCTCTCACAAGACTGCAACCAAGGTGTTAGCATGGGTTGCAATCTCATCTATAATCTCCACCAGCGGAGAATCTGCTTCCAAGCTCACTCATGATTGTTGGCAGGATTCAGTTCCTCTTGGGCTCTTGGATCTTGCCGGGTGTTGGCCTGAGGCCTCCCTCAGTTCCTTGCCATGTGGGCCTCTCCACAGGGCAGCTGGCTTTCCTCAGTGCAAGAGGGAAGCCACATCTTTTTGTAGCCTCATCTTGAAATAACCTTCCATCACCCCTGCTGAGTCCTATTCACTAGAAGTGAGTCATTAAATACAGCCCACACTCGAGGGGTTAGGATTACACAAGGGCGTGAACACTAGGAGGCAGGGGCCACTGGGAGTCACCTTAGAGGCTGCCTACCATGATGGCTACAGTGGTGATGATGATAGTGGAGGAGGAGAGTTGGAGAGTGATGATACTGATGATGGAGAACGCGATTGGATCAGGATGGTAAGGTATCTGAGAGTGAAAGTATTGGTGTCCAGTCCATATCAGAGTTGGAAAGTAGCTCCCCCAAACTAGATCTGAGCAGAGGGGTCCAGCTGACTAGAGCCAGTTATACAAGACCCCTCTCCTCCACCACACTGCAGTCCATTCCAGGTCCAGGTCCAGGTCCATCCCCCTAGAGTCCTCCTTCCCCATTACATTCTTTGCCAATCACCCCACCCTAGGCTGATGTTCTTCTTTAGGCAATTAATGAGCTAAGTAATTGCCAGATGGAGAGCAATAACCACTAGCAATCGAAGGGAGGAAGGAAAAGAGAGTGGTCAGAGGCCCAAGGGAGTCAGAGAGGTGCTGCCAGTTTGGGGACTGGGCTGTGGTTCTTTCAAGTTGGATAAAGCATCCACCCCATCCTGTACTGAATCCTCATGTCCTTGGTCTCCAGCTCCACATCCCCATAGGACGCAACCCACCACCAGCCCCACTTTATCTTCTCTCTCTCAATCCTTCACATAGGCTTTAGGCTACAGCTTCCCTGAGCCCAGAGCAGCCCGTCCCCCTCCCTCCATCTCCTGCCTCTAATCTCTCCCTACTTCTGACTACCTGCTGTTTCTTAAAATCCCCCCAACATCACTCCTGTTCTTTAATAAGCACAGAAGGAGCTCACCTTTTTTCTTTTTTTTTTTTTTTGGCCTCGCCACGTGGTGAGGCTTGAGGGATCTTAGTTCCCCGACCAGGGATCAAACCCGAGGCCCTGGCAGTGAGAGCGCAGAGTCCTAACCATTGGACCACCAGGGAATTCCCAGAGCTCACCTTTTCTGATGCTTCATACCTTCAACGACCACCACCAAGCCCCCTAATCCAATGCCAATGCCAGGGTTTTCAGGTCTGGCAAGGCAAAATAAAGCTTACTTCTCTGGAAAAGTCTCTTTAGGCAGCCAGGTGATATTGGGTGTCATGGGGGCAAGTCCTCCTCCAGTAGGATCACCAGGTTGAGTGACAGGGATAAAATATATTAGCTTGGGAGTCAGGAGACTGGGACTCTAATCCCAGCTTTGTCACTCACTAATCATGCCACTTGGGCTTTCTGGCCTCAGTGTCCTCAACTGTTTCATGGTGGTAGTTGAAGGTGAGGGGTGGATTAGGTGACCTCTAAAGACCCTGTCTGTTCTAAACTTTGATTCTGATTCCCATGAGAAGGGCAGAGGGTGAATGGAGGGTGACAGCTATGCTGGAAAGCCTAGGGCCACATGGCTGGAAAACAGTTTCTGTTTGCAGAGGCTCATCAAACCTGGTCACAGTGGAGAACCTTCATCCTGTGCATCCTGTAGGAACCCAAGGCAACCCCAACCTTCCTTTTCTGCATCTTCCCAGACTCCCCACCCCCAGGTGCACACCCTCTGCATCGCCAGCTTCCCCTCTGGTCCCTCTTCAGTACATCCAGGAAGTAGCCATCTGCCAATCCTTTCTATAACTCACCTCTTTTGTTTCCTTTCCCCCTCCAGACACACCTGTACTGTCCCCACCCTTATTCAGTCCTTTGCCTCTTCTCTCCTGGACCTCCGTAAAACACCTCCCACCCGCTTGGTCTATGTGACATCTCTCTCTTGGTTCTTCCCTTCGACCAATCTTTCTCAGTTCCCTTTGTCTTTCAGCCTCCTTTCATGCCTCCCTTCCTCCTGTTCACCCCTTAAACTTGTGTGAATTCCCTAAGGCTTTGTCCTTAGCCATCTCATAAGGGTACCACAATAACAAAGCAAAAACAACTAGGATTTAATGGTGCTTATACTGTTCAAAAGGGCCCTCACATGTATTTTCATTTGATTCTCTGAGGTAAGCCACTCTCTCCCATTTAATAGAAGTCAGTTTTGCTTTCACAGAGTCTCTGAAAACTGTCCTTTCTTTTTTATTCTCTTTGCCACTGCCCTAATTCAAGCCCTTAATGCCTCTTCTTAGACCCTCGCTTCAGCACCTAGCTGACAATAGTGTAGGTCTTAGCAGCCGGTGAGAAGGAAAGGATGTAGTTCCAGTTAACCAACTGACCAAGGGCTTTAGACTTAACTGAACCAGACCAGGCCCCACTCAGAACACAGTGGGCTGTACTGTAAAGATAAGGCAGTCAGAACCAGAATCATTTTGGGGAAGAGATTAGGGTCACACACGAAAATTCAAAATCTATGGTTAGCCCAAGCGTAAAGAGGAAAGTTCCTGATGAAACAAGCAAAGGGCTGCATAATGAAGTCTAGGAGAATCTCCCTGGAAGCCCCACCTCGCCAGGACCTTTGTGCCGGGTCCCAAATCATCTCTAATCAACCCAATCTGTGGCCTCAGCCTGCTGGAGCAGGTAAACCTTGACTCTCTAGTTTAAGTCAGGAAAATCCTACCCCAGGAAGGAAAAAGAATAAGAATAAAGAAAATAATCTCAGAAATATTGAACAAAGAAATTTAAATGCATGATATTGTTTTTGTAATGGCTTTTTGGGGCAATTGTTGTAATACTCTTTTTTTGGTCTGCTTTTAAAGATGTTTAAAGCTTTTAGGAAAACCTGATTTATGAAAAGTTTGATTTCATTTGCAATCAAGGTTTAAATATTTGGGGAAATATAATTTGCCAAATTTATGAGTTTTTGATATATTGGTTGCATAAGTAGTAGGAGAATATTTAGGGGAATGTTAATAATTGAATAAAGATTAACAAACTGGACATCAAAGTAGAAAAAGTAATGAGTATGCCTCTCCATGCCCCAAAGTGCCTAAGATATTAAAGAATTTATCATCTTAAACTTCCCATCTGTGATTTCTGCTGTCTTCAATTAATTCCATTCTATAGCAAACACCTCTGTGACCCCATTTCCTCATCTATAAAATGGGATGGTATTATTACCTACTAAGAGAGTGGTTGTGAGGATTTAATGAGAGAATTCCTTCCATAACACTTAGAACAACACCCAGTACACAAACTCAGTAATGTTGGCTGTCTTTATCTTTCCCCAATACCACTTTGATCATGCCACCTCCTGCTCAAAACACTTTAGTTGCTCCCCAGTCACCCCAGACAAATGCAAGCTCCTCCACATGATGTCAGGAACCTCTATGTCCTTACCTCTCCCTGCTTTGTTATTCCCCCTCACCTAACAGACAAAGTTATCATCTCTTTGCTTCACCCTGGTCCCTATCATCATTTCTTCCATACTGTTCCTATTCCTGAAATGCCATGCCTCCCTCCCATGCCATTACAGCCAACTCAGACTCCTACCCATCCTTCAAAACCCATCTCAAATGCTACATCTCTCAAGACATTTTCTTGGTCATAATCAACTCTCTCCCTGCTTGGAGCACTTTATTTATTGTTTCCTGGCAAACATCACATTCAGTGTCATGCATCAGAGTCAATTACCTATGTGTCTGGTCCTCCCAATTGGGCCATAAGCTCCTTGAAGGCAAGATTCACTTCTAGTTGATCTTGGGGAACACATGACTGCCCTGCCCAGGTCCTGGTGTGTAATAGGTGCTCAACTAACAGGTGGTGGATTCCTCTAGTTCTGGGTAGTTGTGTCAGCTAAGCAGAAGCGGCAGGGACCGGCAGGCTCCCTAGACCAGTGTCCCCACCCTCACTGGCCTATGTGGACCTTGGGGGACAGGAAACGGAGGCAGCCAGCAGTCTTCGTGGGCCAGGGCCCACGGGGCAGATGGAAAGATGGCAGAGCCAGATTCCAGGAGCATGTGGAGCTGTGTCTGCTTAGTTCATCAGCATTTCCCCAGACATTCAGCCCCTCAGTCAGTCAACATTTTTTTTAGACTCCTCTGTGCCAGGCCCTGTGTGAGGAGTGGCAGACACCAAGACTGTCGCCACTTCCTGAAGCGGTACGCCCATGTGCCCGAGCTCCCGTGTGTACACATACATGTGCCCATGTGTGCACCGCACACGGCCTGAGTCCTTGCTCCTGACCAACACAGCGTCTGTGAGCCCAGGCTGAGGGCCGCTTTCCCCCTGTTTCCTAACAACCCCCCTTTCAGCGCCAGCGCCTACCTCCTCCCCTTGTTGGGGCTGCCGCTGATGATGAAATCTGGCTTGCAGCACCCTCTTCCCCCCCCTTCCTGCCGGCCTGGGAGAGGATTAAGCCGCTGGAGTCTGAAATCCGAAAGATCCCAGCTTCTGCTCCCCAGCACCTCCTCACGCCCCCTCCCCTCCCCGCCCATGCAAAACCAGAAAATTAATCTCCCCCTCTGCCTGTGATATGGCGGGCTGCATTACAAGCTGGGCGTCGAGATAAAGTGAGGAGCTGCGGGACGGCGGCCCAGTGCTGGGGCCCCGGGTGGGGCCGGCCTGGGAGATAAGGGCCTCCCAGCCCCATGAATTATTCACCGGCACTGCCTCCTCCGGCTCTCGCAGGCCGCCCCGGGCGCTGAGATTGCGCCTTCCAGAGACCCAGAGACGCCTGGTTAAGGTGGGAGGAGGGTGGGGGCAAGAGGGGAGAGAGGAAGACTGCTGTCAGCTGGGGACAGCTCAGAGACACAAGCGCCCTGCAGGACCAACTGATGCAGAGAGAGGAAGGTGTCTCCAGCCTAGGGAACCCCCAGACCCAGCCATGACCCCCAGGAGTGCTCCTCATTTAGGCAACTCACTAAACACTACTGAGCAGCTGCAACGGCCAGGCTCAGGCCAGGTCCTGGCATCCCAGAGCTGAAGATGCAGTCCCTGCCCTCAAGGTGCCCAGGATCCAAAGCACCTACTGAGTGTGGGCAGAGCACAGTCCGCGGCCGGTTGCCTGGTCCACAATCCTTCCCCTTCCCCTCTTCTGGAGGTCAAAATAGCCGCTGCCCACTAGGGGGGAGCACCCTGCCTTGGCAAGATGGTGTCAGGGGAGGACAGAGGACAGACCTGCTCCCAGAGCAGCCAGAGCCCACAAAACAGAGAGTAGGCAGCTGGAGCAGGAGGGAACTGGAGATCAGGGTTAGGTAAAGGACTAACCAGGGAAGTTTCCTGGAAGAAGAAAACCCCAGGTCCTCTGTGGGTCTTTTGTTTCTCCTTTGTTCACTCTTCTCAAAGGCCCAGAATTTTAAAGCAGTGAGGGATCTTAGCAGTCTCTTCCTTATTTCCAATTCTCTATTTCTCCATCTCGTTACCTTTACTCTCTGTCTTAATCTCTCTCCTCCTCCTCCTCCCTCCCCACATCTGCCCTTTTAATCTCTGCCTTGGCCCCAGTTTCTCCCCCTCTTTCTTGCCCTCTGCCTTTCTCTGTCTCCTAATCTATGTTTTCTCTTTAATCATCCCTTCCTTCCGAAGCCATGACTCCCCAAATGACATGATGACACACAATTTGGGACGTGTGATGGGAGAAAGGTGGCCATCTGCCGGACCCCCAGGGAGGAAGGGAGGAAAAAGAAGTGTCCATCGTGGTCCTGGATGTGCAGACGAACTGCCAAGACCCTGAGAGAGTGGCAACAGTAGCAATATGGGGAGAGAGCCCCCAAAGGTGTACTAGTACAGGAAAGAGACTAGGCTACCCAGAGAACTGGGAGTGAGAGGTGCTGGGAGTGGGTGAGGATCAGAGGAGACCCCTTCCGGACTGCAGTGGTGGGACCCAGCGTAGCAGACAACCTTGAACCCACTGATTCCTGTAGTAGATATGGTGCCCAGTGAACAAGGCACTGTGTTCTGAGACCCATATTATGTTGGAAAGAGAGGGGTGATGTGGGGAGAGGGGGAAGGGGTGGAGAGTGAAGAGGGGCCAGAATGAGAGGAGAACATGGAGAGGAGAAAAGGGTGAGCCCTCAAAAGGTGGAGAAAGCAGTGATTTGGGTGGGGAAGGGAGGAAAAGCTAAGTGGGGCAGGGGAGAGATTAGCTAAAGGAATGGGGAAGAAGAGAGGACAGGATAGGATAGGCCAGGGGTTGGGGGGGTAGGGTAAAGGCAAGGGTAGCAGAGAAATGAGGGAGGAGGTGAGATGACCATCCGGACCAGGGTGAGAAGATGAGGGTCAAGGGGCAAAGTGCAGTCCGGAGAGGTGGGGGAGAGGTGTGTTGATGGGTCTCATCAGCCTCAGGTCCACAGCCCCTTCCCACTGTCTGCTAATTAACTCCTTAACTGTCTCTGCATTTGCTGAGCTCACAGATGAAGCGGTTGCAGACAGACTGGGGTACGTGTGATTTCAAGCACGAGCAGCGGAGAAGAGCTGCCTAGGAGTCCCAAGGGGCCTTGCCCCCCCGTTGCCCTCCCCCTTCTCCCCCTGTCTCTGAGAGGCTGGAGGGTGCTTCTGCACCTAGAGCAGATGGGGCCATCTGCAAGGGAAGTGTCCATGGGGAATTTGCCCCATCAGCCTTTCAGGGATGAAAATAATACTTGCCACTATTGATGAAACACCTACTGTTTACCAGGCAGACATTTTTTCATCACTGTGGGCATTAACCAGATTTTATGGTTTGTGGAGAAAGGGAGGCTCAGACAGGTTAAGGAACTTGCTCAGGATCACACAGTGCTGGTGTGACAGAGGTGGGATTTGAATCCAGGTCAGCATGATGCCAAAGCCCTGGGTGGGACCTAGCCAGATGCCTCATGCAGTGGAGGGCAGGATATCTCCAGGCCTATTTCTCTCTCAGCCCCAGGAGAGAAAGGGTACTGAGGTCTAGGGACTGCAGTGACCAGAGAGGAGGGAAGTGTGGGCAAGAAGCTGGGAGGAGGCTGAAGGAGCTAGGATCTGTCAAGGCCTGAATAAGAGGTAGGTGGGCCCAGAGGAGCAGAAAGAAGCAGTGTGACACTAATCACAGCCCTTGGATCCCTCAAGTGTCATCTTACCAAAGCCAACTTCCCCTTTTCCTCATCCCTGTGCTGCAAACCCCTGTCACTATGACTTGCCCCTCTGCCACTCGATGCTGTCCCATCCCTCAATTTCACTCGGTTTTTGCTAGACTAGATTCAGGTGGGTGTCAGCATGTTCATCTCTCCTCTGACACTGAGAGACTTTGGCCCATGTCTCCAGGGCCAATCCTGGGGATGGACACCGGAAAAGCCTCAGTGGAGGTTTGCCAAAATGTACAGGGCAGGGATGGGGGGATGTGTGCAGGGATCCATCTCACCTCAAATGAAGAGGAAACAATAGCATAAGGGACTCAGGTTGTACATAAGAAAGAACTTCTAAAGCTGGGGCCTGACACACGAGGAATCATAACTGAAGCCTTGATTCAGACCCGTGGATTCTGAAGATCAAGGTTTCTCAAGACTGACTGCTATATATTACAGGTCTTGAAAAGTTGGGGAATCTGAGCCCCACCTCCGGAGATTCTGATTTAATTGGTCTAAAGCAGGGCCACAGCAGCAGCATTTGAAAAAGCTCCACAGGTGATTCAAATGTGCAGCCTGGGCTGAGAACCACTGTCAGATTCTGCCCTGATTTGGCTGCACTGGTGGTTTTACCACTGGATTCAAACACTAATGCTAATAATGATAGTTATTACTTATTGAGGATTTACTAAGTACAAGCTAATGTACTAAGCAGTTTCTATGCATTAGCTCATGTAATTCTCAGAAACTCCTGTGAAATAAATATTATCCCCATCTTACAGATGAGGAAACTGAGCTCAGAGGGGTCAAGGGACCTGCCCATGCTAATGAATGGCAGGGCCAGGTCTGGAATCTGAGATTGCCTGATTCACTCTTATCTTCCCCCAGACTCCTCCTGAGGCTGCTCCTTGGCCTCAATCAGTCCTTGCCTGCCTCCACCTCGTCTCATCACCTTCCTTCCTCCCCCGCTGCTCCCTCAGTAACATCCCAGGTGACTGAAGCAATTTGCAGCCATTTGAAGAAGCTCCGTGTGTCATTCAGCCTGCAAGGGTGGGGAGTTAGGGGAATTACAGGTGCTCCAAAATGGTCCACCCCTCCTCCCGAGGACACTTGGAATTCAGGAATCAGACTCTGCCCAGTGCTTCCTCAGGTCCCTGCTTGGGGCCCTCCCAGGCTGAAATCCCACTCCCAAATGCCCCTTTTGGTTGTTCTAGGTACCTGGGAGGGTGCTGCCACCCAGTGGCTACCCAGGGACATGGCAGCCCTCCGGAAAGGCCTGGTGCTGCTGGACAGCTCCCCAGTTCAAGAGGAGAACCTAAGATCCTCCCTTCCTTTTGGTAGTGCCTTGCCCAGGTACCTAGTTAATGGATTGTACTCTCCCTCCTCTGCAGCCCTAAGCCAACCCTCCCTCGAGGGATCTCCAGCTCCCTTCCCTGGCTTCCCGTGTGCCCCGTGGCCCCAACCCCTCACAACTTCTCTTCCCACTTCTTTCTACTGTGCCAGCCCCTTCTCATTACAGGTTCTCATTCTAACTTAAAACCCTGGGAACACACCTCTCACCTTCCTCTCCCTGTGCTGCACCAGCCCGCAAGTGAAGTGAAGGAGTGGTTAGAGATAGAATTCTGGTCCCACCCCCACCCCTCTCCTCATCATATGACACCATCAGACCTCAACAGTCTTCATGCCAAGAGCCCCTAATGAGCATCAGCAAATTAACAACTTCCCTTTGATTGCTCCTTCTCTGTTAATTGGATAGGGAGGGCCCCCCAAGACCTCTTAGAGAGGAAGAGGAGGAGGAGAGAGGTGCGAGCTAGAGGAGAAGCACTCCCATCCCCCAGGCCTGGTCTCAGTGCCTCAGAATTCAGCTCCATCCCTGAGTACAGCTCCCCCTTCCATCCCTTCCTCATCCTGTCCCCCTCCCCCCAACCCTACACCCTCCCACCGCCCCGCATTCCCTTCCCTTTCCCTGTTTCTTGACTTCAGTCCCATTTCCCTTGACCTCTGGCTGTTTCTCCCTCCTTCTCTCTGCTCCTTCTTTAGAGGTTTGGCAGTGAGGAGCTGCAAACCTGCCCTCCCCAAGGCAAGGCCAAGGCTACAAGGATGGGGTTTGGGTGGCCAAGGCTGCGTGTTTGTTTGTATATGTACATGTGTGTATAGTGTCACATGTAGGTGGGGAGCAGGGATAAGAGCAGGTGAATACTTATAAGCTCTTGAGCTCCTGCCCCGTGGGCCAGGCTTCTGGGGTGTGTGGGTGTCTGTGGGGGGTGCGTGTGGCTGTGAGTGGCGTGGTGTGACTCTGGTCTGTATGTGTGTGTGTGTCTCCACACGGGCAAGTGCTTGAATCAGTCAAGTGTGACTCGGAGCTTGCCTGTGTGTGTGTGTGTGTGTGTGTGTGTGTGCGCGCGCGCGCCCGCGCGCGCGCGTGCCACCAGAGGAAGCAGCAGCAAGAGGCAGGAGCATCGATCAGAAGGAGACAGCGCAGGGAGGGGGACGCTGGGGGCAGACACCTTCCCCCCCGCGCGCGCGCGCGCACACACACACCACACACAGTCACACACAAGCCATAGGGCCTCGCAGGCAGGGGGACGGCTCCGGGACCGGAGGGAGGCAGCGCCGCCAAGAGCGGCCGGGAGGAGGGGGCGAGGCAGCGGGGGGAGCCCTCGATCCCGTTCTCCGGTCCGGGGGGCCCCGCGCGCACACCGGCCCAGAGACAGCCTCGCAGACACTCGTAGGCGCGCACGCGCACCCTCTCCCCTCCCCCTCTGCCTTCCCTCCCGCCGCCTCCCGGCCGGACGATGGATCCCTGCAGATCCCGGGGCTGAGAGCACCGCACACCGCGCACCACGCCAAGCCCGGGCGGACCGAGCCGAGGCGAGCGAGGGAGCGCGCGCGGCGGGCGTACGGAGCCGAGCCGAGCCGGGCCGGGCGGGCCGCTCCCTGCAGGGCTCTGCGCGGCGTGCCGCGGCGGCCGCCGGCTCCCGCTCCGGGCCATGAGCCCCTCCGAGGCTCGCCGCTGAGCCCGCGTCCGGCCCCGCGCCCCAGGACCCGCCGCCGCTTGCCGGGTTCCCGAATCCCCCTCAGGTGGGTCTCCGATCCCCCCGCCTTTGGCTGCGGGACTCCCCAGCGCCCCGAAGCCGGGACTTTCCTCCCCTCTAGCTTTCCCCAGCTTCTGGGGCGGCTCAGTGGCTGGGGAGGGGGGCGGGGGCCGAGCAGGGGATCTGGCTGCGTCGAGAAGCTAGAACGGGGTTGGGGGGGGGGGTGTCCGGGGCGGGGACAGCTCGCTGTCAGAGGGAACCGCGCCCCCATCTCTGTGCAGCCACCTCGGGTTGCCCTCTGCCCCCACCCCACCCCCATCCCAAACATGCACACATACAGCCTGCGCTGTTCGGAGAACCGGAGACGCCCGCAGGTGAGGACTCAGGTGGGCCCCTCCCCACATCCCTGGGGGGTTTCTGGCCCAGGTCTAGCTCATGGGGGCGAAAGCCCAGTCCTGGGGACACCCTTGACTGGGAACTCTTGACCCCGGGTTCATCCCATTTGGGGGAGTTTTCGTCTCCAGGATGGGTGGACATTCCCGTCCCAGAGTGACCCCACATCTGGAGGAAACTCCTGTGCCTGCCTGTGGGAGCACTGGGACTTCCCTTTCATCCTCGGGTGACTGCATCTGGGGTCTCCCCTGGCCTGGGAGTCTTCCCTGGGAGAGCATTCTCTTGGCCTAAGCTGACTCCCAAACCCCTGCATTTGGAGGAACCCTCTTCTGAGAGTGTGTCCCCCAGCCAGCTACCTCTGGGCTTGCACACCAGAGACAGTGACCTCTGGAGATGGGGATGGACACATCTGGAGGGATGCTGTGTGTACTCTCATCCCAGGACCATGACAGACTCCCCCACCCCCTTCCCGCAGGATCCCCTCGGCCAGGATGGAACTGAAGGCTGAGGAGGAGGAGGTGGGTGGCGTCCAGCCGGTGAGCATCCAGGCCTTCGCCAGCAGCTCCACGTTGCACGGCCTGGCCCACATCTTCTCCTATGAGCGGCTGTCTCTGAAGCGGGCGCTCTGGGCCCTCTGCTTCCTGGGCTCACTGGCTGTGCTGCTGTGTGTGTGCACCGAGCGCGTGCAGTACTACTTCCACTACCACCACGTCACCAAGCTCGATGAGGTGGCCGCCTCCCAGCTCACCTTCCCTGCTGTCACGCTGTGCAACCTCAACGAGTTCCGCTTCAGCCAAGTCTCCAAGAACGACCTGTACCACGCTGGGGAGCTGCTGGCTCTGCTCAACAACAGGTGGGAGGTTCCCACCCATCCCGGCCGCCAGACCCCCTGTCAGGGTGCTTCCTCTCTAAGCCACCATACAGCCCATACCACCCTGCCCTCCAGCCCCCCCAAACCTGCCACTCACAGCAAAGAGATCGGGGTACTGCCAAGCACTCAATTAGGGGCACCCAATCTCTGATCCCAGCTGTGAGACATGGCCACCCTCCCTGGAGTGATCTTTGCCCACCCTCCCGCCACTATGTCTCGATATTCTCCTCCCTTGGGGGATCCGGGCATACCATCTTTAAAGGGTAGAAACTATGGTATAAAAGCCATAGTTCCTGCCCTGATCTCTCTGCCCACCCATGCTTACCCATGTGCTCAGATGCCCAGCCCCTGGGCAGCCACTGCAATCCTCTGCCTTCTCAGACCCCACGGGGCAGATCCTCTAGACATGCCCAGCTCTCCTTTCATGCCTCTGTCCAGGGTTGGATGCTGCCCTCCCCCCAGGGTTGGGCATGGGACACCAGAGGCCAGACGGAGGCAGGAACTGAAGGTCCTGCCGATCCGTGCACTGCTCACACCCCCACCACACCCCACCCTGCTCCAGGTACGAGATACCAGACACACAGATGGCAGATGAAAAGCAGCTGGAGATACTGCAGGACAAGGCCAACTTCCGCAGCTTCAAGCCCAAGCCCTTCAACATGCGCGAGTTCTATGACCGTGCGGGGCACGACATTCGAGACATGCTGCTCTCCTGCCACTTCCGGGGGGAGGTCTGCAGCGCTGAGGACTTCAAGGTGGTGAGTGAGCCCCCTGGCTGGTGTGGGGCGTGAGTCAGCCAGCCCCCAGAGGAGGAGGGGACTAGGAGCAGGCGGCCTCTGGGGAGGAAGTTGTGTGTCCCTAGGGTTCGCTTCTGGCAGGCGGGTACTTTGTTCAGCTCAGGGACGCATTTGCTCTTAGTGAGGGCCTCGGCTTCAGCCTTGTGTCCGTGATGGCAGGAAAGAGAGCCTATAGTGTGCACGCACACACACACGCGCGCACACACACACACACACACACACACACACACACACAGCCTGGCAGGGCCCCTGACCCCATCAAGCTTACCTTCTGGGTCACAGGTGTCAGAGCTGGGGGTGGTGATGGGTAAGCTGCAGTCTTGTTACTCAAAATGAGGTCCGAGGACCATCATCTGGGACCTTGAAAGAAATGTAGGACTTTGCCACCCCACTTCCCAGACCTACTGAATCAGAACCTGCAGTTTAACAAAACCCTCAGGTAGTTTGAGTTAAAGTCTGAGAAGCACCATGAAACATGGGAAGTAAGGGAAGTTTTCTCTTAAAAAACTGGACAGGTAATTCTCTCTGTGCTACCCCTCCCCTACTCCAGCCATTTCACACACACACACACACACACACACACACACACACACACACACACACACACTGTCTGATTGGGTTCCCCCCTTGCCAGCCCACAGAGTCAGGGTCTGAGGAAGAAGAGATGACTTGGGCTACACAGTCATGGCTGAACTGGAGACTTCCTTTGCTTCTTAAAATGGAGATGCCCCACAGATACTCATACCCTCCACACACAGATGGGGCTGCCTCAAAGCCAGTGCCCCAGGGAGGGTTAGGGGAACTGACTGGCATTTCATGTGCCAGGTGATCATGGGCAAGTCATACAGGTTCCTGGGGGGTTAGAAACAGGCAGGGACTGTGGAAAGGGGTCAGAGGACCTGCAGCCATGTATGCAAAAGTATACCAAATGTGAGGCTGGTGCTTGGAACTCTTCCAAATGCTTTCTAGACTGTCCTTCAATCCCCTGGATGAATAGTCATATTATCTCTATTTAACAAGCTGAGACAGAGAGGTAGAATGAGTTGCCCAAGCTCACAGAGCTGGTTAGTGACAGACTCAGGATTAGAACTCATGTCTCATTCAGTCCCAATGCAGTGTGCTCTTTGCGTTAATATTGCTGACCCTGGAGTCATCATGTCCACTTCCAGTTCTGACAATTGCTCTTGAAAACCCAGGCTCCCCTAGGAGTCTTTTTCTGTCCATGCCTGCCCCCAGTTCTCCACTCTCAGATCCTCCCCTTTTCTCCCACACTTGCTTGCTTCCTCCATAGTATTATGGCAGCATGAACTGCATTTGTTTGTGTAGAAAGGTTGGAACCATAGTCATGCTTGTTTTTTCCTGCTGAAGTTACACACGACTTCCCAATCTCTTTAAGTCTTTATCTGAGACCAGTTTCATGGGCCTCTGTCAATACTGCTGGACAAAGTTTACATGACCACAGTCCTTGCTGAGCCAAGCTCATAGGGAGCTTAGCATGATGCAAGAACCATTTCCTTCCCACTTTTCCTTCCTCAAAACAGGAGAGTGCTGGATTCCCCAGGGCCCAAGACCAAAGGGCTCCCAGGCTCACCAACTATATTCCCAAGGGTAGTAGAACTGTAGTTGAAGGTGGAAGTGAAAGCCAGAGGCCTCCTCCTCTGCAACATACCCCACACACAAACAGAAGGAACCATCAAGAAAGATAGAGAAAACCCATTAGATTGAATAGTTTGTAGTGTTTGGATGAGGAAGGGAATTGCTTGGCTCGACCTGGGAAGGTGCTAAGGAACAAAGTGGAGTTCATAGAAAGTATACAGTTGAGGCTCCATCTGTCCCTCACGTCCAGAAAGATTCCAAGTGGTGGTGCTAAGATATGTTTGGTTCATGGAAATGGAGACCCTGAAATGTGATTGGTCCATGTTGTCTGAGGGGACAACCCTACACAGTCAGATGGAGATATGATTGGTTCACAAAGTTCTGGAGCAGCGTGAGTTCTTTCTCTTGCTGGGGGAGAAATACATGGCTAGGATCCCACAGGCCCAGCACTGGCACTTCTTGGTTCTGGGTTGTCAGGAACCAGGTTTTTGCTGTCTCTGAGCCCATGTCAAAGGCCTGACCCTGAACGTAGCTGGACCCAAACCCCTCAGACCTTCCTTCTGCCCTCTCAGGTTGATCTCAACAGCCCCTTTCTACTCTGCCCATAAGAGATGTCCCTACACAGATGGGAGTCTCATTGTGAGTCCGTGTCTGACATCTCCCTGGTGGAGAAGAAGAGCGCTGGCACTCTCCTCCAGCTCCCTGGTCCTAAGGGGCACAGATACCCCTTGCCTGATGCTCCACCTTCTCCCTCCTCTCCCTGGTCCCATAGTTAACATCTGCCTCTCCATTCTTGCTGGTCTCCGCTAGGACACGAGGCGTGTGTCTAGCCCCTGGACAGACGAGGCACTGACAGAAAACATCTCTCTCTCAGGTCAGAGCTTAGGGGAGACCATCTTGGCATCTTCTGCTACCTTGAGAGCAGAGGTTCTTAACCGGGGGTCCGAGTCCAGCTCAAAGTGTTTGCAAAATAGAGTGTGCACAGGCACACGTGGACTCTTTTGTGGGTTCCAAGTGCGACCATCATCCAACAATAGGAATCTTGCTCCTGGAGGACAGTGCAGGGGGCATAGGAAGGGCATCCTCTGGTCCCTTAGACACCTCAGCTCCCATGGTGGGGTTCTGCAGCGACAAGCATTCCCCCCAGATGTGCTTCTGAACCCAGCTGAACCTCAGGGGATGAACGTGGTCCAAGAAGTGTTTGGCCAGGTCCATCCCCCAGCTGTGGCTGAGTCAGCTTGGGAGAGTGGGGGGAACCTGGGCTAAACCTGGGAGAAACTGGCTTGGAAACCCTTTGGGACTGAAGAGGCAGAGGGCAATGGGAAGAGTGTCCCCCCAGCAGCCCAACTGGGTAGGCCTCAGTAGCTCTCTCCTGAGCTACCAAAAGAGCTACCAAAGACCCACCCACAGGCCCCCTCTTCCCTCCTCTTTTCCTTCTTGGTGGGGTGCTTGGTTGCCAGGGCAACAGGGTCTGAGGCTCCACTCTCCCACCCCACTTTGAGGCCAGCCAGGCCAAGGCAGGATAGGGGTTCCATGGTGGGGGCCCGGGGGTGCAGCTGTCCGCCGAAGTCTGGGTAGGAGTGGGGTGTTGGGGGGGGTGAGCACAGTCGCAGCTGGTGCCAGCCTCCAGCTGCACCTTATCTGTCCCTGGCAGTGGGAGCTCCGATGTGGCTGGAATGCTGAACAGCACCAAGGGGAGGGGGCTGGCAGATGGTGGCCTGGTCTGCCCTATGCCACTGCCCTCTTCCAGCTGAGTCCCAGAGCCTTTGCCTGGGGGAGAGAAGTGGGAATTCATTTCTGAACCCTGGAAGAGATGGAAGGGGAGGGCAGAGAATGGAAATCCTGGGGGTGGGTATGCAGTGGGGATAATATTCTCTCAGGAGAGGGTGGAATTGGGGGACAAGGGATAGGAGGACAAGAGTCCAGGGGACCCTGGAGTGGGGGCAATCTCCCAGAGGAGAGGTGGGCAAAGAGACCCCCCCCAAGGTTCTGGAGGTGAACAGGACTCTTCTGGAGCACCTGGAGGAGGTGAGATGCTGATATAAAAGGGGGGTGATCCTGAGACCCAGAGGTTGGAGGGAGAGGTCATCTTAAAGCAAGAAGAGCCAGGGATGGCAGGTCCCAGGGAGAGCCAGGACTAGCAATGGGAGCTTCCTTATCCCCAGGGCCGGCTCTGCCCCTTCACTGACACCCCTCATCACACCACCCCACAGCAGCTCAGACCTGGAGTCCCTGGGGAGGGCCCGACCTCACTCCCTGGGCCTGTTCCCTCCAGCTCGGCAGGGGATGGAGGGGCTGCTGAAGGGAAGGGCTGCCCACACTGCTACACACAGAGAGGAAAGGAGGGTTTGGGGGCCGCCCCACCCAGAAGCCCGGTGGTCTTTGTGTGGGCTTGTGGTGGGGTGTGGACGGGGGAGCACGCAGGGAGTGCAGAGGGATAGGAGAGGCTGGAGTGGAGAGGTTAGCTTGGGAAGAGGGGCACCCTGCCCTAGCCGTTCTTGGATACCTCCTCCAGCCTTACCCTTCCCTTCTCTCCCTCCCTCCCTCCCTCAGAAGTGACTGAGGTTGGAAGGAGGAGACTGGAGTTGAGCCAGTTGCAAGAATCCAGGGGACCCTGCATTGGGGGTCTCTCTCTCTCTCTCTCTCTCTCTCACACACACACACACACACACACCCCTCCCTCAGGTGACTCAGTTTCCTCTCTCACCCCCGCCCTCTCCTCCCCCATCCCTTGCCATTTCTGACTCTGCCCCTCTCCCAGAGGGCTGTCAGCTAAGAGGCTACTCTCAGTTAATTGATCTCCGGCTGTTGGCTAAAGTAATAGGGAGTTGATGTAAGTCAGCAGCTCTGGGGGCAGAGCCGGAAGTGGAGGGGTGGGGAGGAGCACTGCTTCGAAGCCCTGGGCTTTCTCCTGCCCCAGCCCGTGGAGAACTCCATGGTAGGGCCTCCACTGCACCCAGTGTGCATCCAGGAAGCAGAGGGGAGGCCTGCAGAGAGGTCTGAACGTTTCTGCTGTGGGTGGAGGTGGCTTGGGAGCATGCTTCAGCTTTGTGGAAGGCAGTTTCAATTCCTGGGGGATGGTGAGGGAGACTGAATAGTAGGCACGAGGGGCTGGAGTTGGGAGTGTCGAGCTCCACTTGATTCCTTCCCATCAGCGACAGAGCCCCTTGGGAGTGCCAAGTCTCGTGCTGGGCACCAGGGGGCGGCGGTGAACAGGCGGAGCCTGTCCCTGCCCGCAGGGAGCTTCGAGCCACGTGCAGTACTCCCCGGAGGTTCAGAGTGCAGGGTGGTACTAAGGGAAGCCGAAGGGCTTCGGAGCAGAGAATCACGTGCCAGGGATGAGAGGACCCTCCACATCTAGGTGGGGTCCTTCCAACCTCCCCAGCCCAGCTCAGCTATTCAGAAACGCCAGTTCTGGGAATTCCCTGGCGGTCCAGTGGTTAGAACTCTGTGCTCTCACTGCCGAGGACCCGGGTTCGATCCCTGGTTGGGGAACTAAGATCCCACAAGCCATGCGGCGCAGCCTAAAAGAAAGAAAGAAAGAAACTTCAGTTCTGCAGAATGTGTGGTGTCACCCCCAGCCCAGCCTCTCCCAGCTGATGACCAGTCTAGTTCTCTCCAGCAAGGGTCATGGTCTTTGGTCAGGTTCCCGAGGCACAAGCCTTCCCTTACTTTATGTCTGTACCCTGTATGTCTGTACCCTCTGTCTGAGAACCTTCTGGTCAGAACTCTGGCGTGGGGATTCTGGGAGGCAAAGCAGGGAAGGAGACAGCTCGAAGGAGAAGGGAGCCTGGTTTGGGTGGAGGACGCGTCTGGGACTCCTGAGTTCTATTTTGGGCATAGTTTCATCTGGCTCCATTTCTCAGCTTCTAGGCTCAATTTCCTGTGAGCAAAGGGGGCTGTAAATGGATTTTTAAATTATTCTTTGCCGAGGGGCAGCCCCTCCTTCAGCCCCTGGGACACTCTGGCTAAGCCCCCCGCTGGCCCATGTGTAGAATGGGTGTGCAGTACCGTTTCCTGGACACATGCATCAGACATCTTCCTCGTGGAAAAGTTTAAAACGAACATGAAACTGCTGTGTAGTCACCTTGAGGGAAAGTTCCCTTAAGAAGCTCTAAGGACAGAGGCTCTCACTCCAGGCTCTCCAAGGCCACTCCTGAGGGAGAGGGAGGGCAAGCTGTGATTTTTCTGAGCTCCTATGAATTCTTGGAAAGAAAACCCTTTCCCACTCCTCTCATCTGCACCCCCTCGATGTGGCTGACAGTCCTGGAGGCCTGGGAGGTTGGGCTGTGTAGCTGAGTATCTGCTGTGTAGCTGAGTGTCTCTGATTGGTGTGTCGGCTCTTCGTGCCCCGCTGGGAACATCCCTCGGGGAGAGACTGCTGCAGTGGCCTTGACCATGGAGAGCAGCCAACTCAGGCTTACTCACCACACACTGCACGTGTGCCCCAGGTGTGCAAGCACACATGCGCACCTCCCTGTGCATGTCTGAGAGCGGGAGAATGCAGACGTGGACTAGGGTGTGACGTGGAAAGGCATGGATGTGCACAGGGGCACACGCAGCTCTCTTCATGTGTCTGCAGGAGAGAGCTCGTGTGCCCACGAACCTCTGGCCCCATGCAGAGCACATACCCGCCAAATTAATCTTCTCTTTCTGTCATGCTTTGCAGTTTACAAATTCCCTTTACTTTAGCTCCTGTGATCCTCCTAATTCTGGGAGGCAGGAAGATGTTAGTATCTTCATTTGAAAGATGAGGAAACTGAGGCTCAGAGGTGTTAACATGACTTGCCTGAGGCCACACAGCCAGTAAATGACAGAGTGACCTCAGATCTTCTAAGCCCGGGTTCTTCGTGCGTGACCATAGGAGCAGGGATGTGTGGTGGAGGAGGCTGCCCATGCTCTGTAAAGAGGTGGTGTGATGAGGCAGGAAGGGGAAAAAAAAGGATGCGAAAGAGAAGAACCCCAGCCTCAGTTTGAGTACACCATCTTGTAACTCCTCTGCGTCTTCATTGCACCATTTGGCCAAGTCCCAGCCTTAGATGGACCCGCCACTGGCTTCCTCAGCCACGCTCTACCAGAGGAAGTCGCACGGCTTGGAATCACATTGTGTTCATGATCAACATGCCAGTGCTGCCCTGGCAACCCCACTGTGTTTTCCCGTCAACTTGCTCTCCCCAGTGATTACTGTAAATTTTTCTATGCCTCTCAAACCACCACCCTTCCTAGCCCCCCTCTCACCCTCAGCAGATGACCTCACCTCCCACTTCACAGAGAAGATAGAAGCCTCAGACAAGATCTCCCCGCTCCTCCGGGTACCTGCCCCGAGAGGGGAACATCCATCTTCTCTAGGCTGAAATCTCAACCTATTCTTACCATCTGATCTCCTTCTATCTTTATGGGAATTTTACCTTAAAGATTCTGCCTCTCCCTCCTTTGTAGTCGGTCTCTCCCTCCTTTGTAGTCGGTCTCTCCCTCTCCAGTGGAACCTTCCGATTGACACTGAAACATGCTTAAGATTCTCCCATCTTAAAATGTATAGCTAAAAAAAAAAAAAAAAAAAAAAAATGTATAGCTATAGGGACTTCCCTGGTGGCGCAGCAGTTAAGAACCCACCTGCCCTGCTGGCCTGGACCGACTGCACGGAGGCACTTGGCCGTGTGGAAATGCCTGATTTTGTTCCCTGCACGCAGAGGAGACACAGCTATTGAAATCTTACTGGGTAAATTCCCAGGTACTGGGAAGTTCATAGATAAGAATCAGCCCAAGTCAGCTTTAAGGGATTTACCGTGACATTGAGAAGAAAAGACCGGGCTTCTAAAAAAAAAAAAAAAGAACCCGCCTGCCAATGCAGGGGGACACGGGTTCGAGCCCTGCTTCAGGAAGATCCCACATGCCACGGAGCAACTAAGCCCGCGCGCCACAACTACTGAGCCTGCGCTCTAGAGCCCGCGAGCCACAACTACTGAGCACCACAAATACTGAAGCCTGTGCACCTAGAGCCCGTGCTCCGCAACAAGAGAAGCCACCGCAATGAGAAGCCTGGGCACCACAATGAAGAGTAGCCCCCGCTCGCCACAACTAGAGAAAGCCCACGCGCAGCAGTGAAGACCCAACGCAGCCAAAGATAAATAAATAAAATAAATAAATTAAAAAAAAATGTATAGCTATAATGACAGCTAACATTTATTGAGCACTTACTATGTACCAGGCTTTAGGTTAAGATAAAACCCAATAAACAAACGTCTCTCAACTCCACAGCCCCCTCCAGCTCCCACAGTATCTGTTTCTTTTCACAGACAAAATTCTTAAAATTGATGCATAGATTTCACTGTCTCCATTTTCTCATCTCCATCTCACTCTCTGATCCACTCGGGCTGCCTTCCTCCCCCGGCCCCAGCACTCCACCAAAATCGTTCTTGGTAAGGCCGCTAGTGACCTCCATATTTCCAAAACCCACAACCATTTTTTATCCTTCATGTCTCAAAATCATTCCAAATGGTTGACCACCACCTGTGTTTTGCACTATTCTCTTTCCTAACAACGGTACTCGCCTGATTTTCCTCCTTTGTCTAGCCACTCCTGCCTCTGTGCCAGCTCATGCTCTTCCACTTGGCCATTAAATGTTGGCACTGCTCAGTCTCAATCCCAAGCTTTCCTCTTCTCTTAAATTGTGGGGCTATGATTTAATGGAACAGCTTGATGAATTCTTCATTAGTATATTTTTACATTGGTGTATCTTACGATGTAATATTTGACATATTACATCGGTATGTATTTACATTGGTATAAAATTGTAAAACATTTCTAGTGTCCTGGAAAGTTCCTTCGGGCCCTCTCCTAGTCAACACTACCCGACAAGAATTAACCACATTCAGGCTTCTGTCAGTAGAGATAAGTTACACCCGTTCTTGAACTTCCTAGACTATATGTATCCTCCATGCAGTGTATACATGTCTGTGTCTGTCTTTTTTTGCTCGTGACTATGTCTGTGAGATTCAGTCTCGCTGTATATAGCAGTAGTTAGTTCTTTTTCAATGCTGTGTAGTATTGCCTTATGTAAATAGAGCACAATTTGTTTATCCATTCTACTCTTGCTAGACATTTGGGTTGTTACTACTTCGGGGCTATTATAAATAAATCTACTATGAACGTCCCTGTTCATGTCTTTGGGTTGCCATATGCACTCATTTCTCTTGGGTATATAACTAGGAGCTGTGGTTAAGTCACAGGTTAGGATTCTGTTTAGCTTGGGTGGGTACTGCCACATCAGGCCATTTTTCTTTCTATCTCTTCTAAAAAAACTTTGTATTCTATTCCTGAGTAGTCTCATCTTCACTCGTGATTTCAGTTACCATCTACACACCGACAACTGCCAAATGCATGTCTCAGCCCGGCTCTCTCCTCTTAGTATCAGTTCAGTGGCCAATTTCCCACTTAACATCTCCACTTGGATCTCCCCAAGACTCTAAGACACCAGCATGTGTCAAACCAAGTTCATCGTCTTAGCTCCCAAACTAGTCCTGTACTTGTGTTCCTGATCTAGTGAGCCATTCACCCACTTATGCAAACTAGAAACCATCCCTGACACTCCATCTCCCTCGCCTCCCTTACCAGGTCTGCCAGTGTTGACTCCCAAACATCTCCACTCCATCCCCCTGTTCCAGGCCACCCCACTGCTCCATGTCTCACCTAGACCGCTGCAATGGCTTCCTAACAGGACTTCTAGAATCCCTCAGGCTCCTCCAGAGTGGTCTCTTCAAAACACTGCTCTGATCACTTGAAATCCTTCCATGGGGAATGGGACCAGAATCCTTACCCAGCCTCCAAGGCCCTAAGGGCCTGCTCTCCGGCTATATCCTCCTCTTCTCAGCTCTCTCCTCTCGGAGCCTTTGCACTGACTCTGTTCTCTAGAACACCGCCTGCCCCCCAACACATACACACACAGACCTTTACCTAATCACTCCTCCTTATTCTTTAGATTGCAATTCAAACATCACTTTCTCAGAGAAACCTTCCTCAGTTTCCAGTCTGGTTCAGATTCCCCTGTCATTCACCTCCATGAAACCATATTATTTTTTTCATATCACTTATCATAGTTTGCAATTAAATATTTATTTTTGTGATTAAAAAAAACTCTCCCTCATTAGATAATAAGCTCCACAAGGATCCAGTCCCTTATCTGTTCTCCACGTGTCCTCAGCACATGGACACTCAGGAAATATTTGATGGGTAAATGAAAGAAAGGAGAAGAAGGAAGGGATTTAGAGAGGGATGACCTACTTCCAGTCTCAAGCCTACTACTTGCTCTCCACGAGACTTGAACAGGTCATTGTGCCTCAGTTTCCTCATTTTTCAAATGGGGTGAAATTACTCAAACCTGCTTATTTTGCTGGGTTGTATACGAATCCCCTGAGGCATCAGTTGAAAAGCAGGAGACGTTCCACAGATGTGAGGGGTGACCGGAGTTCAGAAAGAGATGTGGAGAAAGTCAGAAAGCACTGGGTGGCCACACACAGCTTAAGAGACCTACCGGGTAGGGAGTGATGTGGGGAGGGGTCGCATCTTTGGATAGAGGGTTCAGAATTGAGTGTCGTTCTGCGAGCGTGTCTGCTTGGGTCCTTCTCCTCTGTGTATGCTCGGGGGTCTGTGTGTGCTGCTTGATCTTTTCCTCACCTCCCCATTACTGTGAAAAATGTGGATTTGTCTACTAGATCGAGATGAGGAGGAGAGAATGTTAGAGGATGGAGGAGGGAGGAAGAGTAGTTGGTGTGTGTGTGTGTGTGTGTGTGTGTCTTCGTTGCCCACAAGAGGGCTGTGTGTCTGTGTGTAGTGCTGTGTAGGTGTGCAGTGTAGGTCTTTGTGTTCGTGTGGGGGAAGAAGTGTCCAGCCACACCAGATTTGCTGTCCTCTGAAGCTGCTCCGTTTGTGCACACCCTACTCTCTGGTGAAGCGCCTGGAGCTTCCCAGCCTTAGTTTCTTCCCTCTGGAAGTCCAATCTACTTCCTCTTCCAGAAAGGCTGCAGGAGGGGAACGATGCCCTCTAGTGGGTGTGGGGACGCATGGGCAGCTGCAGCTTTCCCAGCCCAAGCCTCCACCTAGGCTGGCCCACCTCCAACCCAAGTCTGGAACTCACCTCTGAAACGCGTCCTGGGGACGTGCAAAGCCCTCCAAGAGCTGAGGTCCCGTAGGCAGGAAGAAAATGCACACAGGACAGGAAACAGAAGAAGAACCCGCGAATTCATACAGGAGAAGCCTGAGGACAACAGCTGAAGGTGGGAGGTCTCTCCTCATCTCTGCAGTGATTTATCTCTGGTTCCTGTTTCTCCACGTGGCTCCTGGGTCCTGCTCTTTCATTCTCACAGTCCCTGCCCTTAAGGAGCTACTGATCACTACTCATGCTTGAAGGGACTGGAGCAGAACTGGACCCTTCAGTCTGTTCCCTGAGTGGGCACTAACTATGCCCTGTGGAGTCAGGGAAGGCTTCTCGGAGGAGGTAACCTGTGAGCAGGGTCTTGAAAAATGAGTAGAAATTCTCCAGGTGGAGTCCAGGGAAGGCATGGAACTGTGGATGAGCCTCGTGTGTCTGTGGGATGGGAGAAAGACATGGTGGCTGGATGCTGGACCCTGGACTAGGTGGGATGGAGGGGTGGAGAGGTGAGGCTGGAGGGTGACTTGCCAAGGCCGTGTAGGTCCGGGGTGGCGGGGGTTGAATTTTACCAGGAGGCACTGGGGAGTGAGAGAAGGTCTTTATGGGGAAGGGTGGTCGGAATTACGTAGCATGGACTAAAGGTGGGGAGAAACTGCAGGGAGGCAGGGAGTTAGGGAGACCAGCTGGGAGGCGGTTGTTTAGGTAAAAGTGGGAGATCAGTCTGAGGGCAATGGCATGAGGATGGAGAGGGACCAGATCTCAAAGGCTGCTCTTCTTCCCGGGCCTCTGTGTCCCTAGCGGCAAAGCTGAGGCCAGAGGTCCCACATCAGTCAGTTCTGCTAGAACCTGGCACCCTGCCTGCCATCCCCAACACGCTCCAGGCTCTCTGCATGCAAACGGAGGAGGGAAGACATGTGGGAGCAGGGAGGGGGGAGGGAAAGGGGGGCAGGAGCCTGGGGTTGTGGGATGTTTAAGGAATGGAAAGGCCCAAGTAGACTTGTCTGACCCCCACTGGTCCTCCTCTGGCTCTGTGGAGGTAGGGTTAATACGTTTCCCCCCCCCCCTTCCTCTCCTCCCCTCAGGTCACCTTCTAGGCCCTGGAGACTTGGCTGGTGGCTCAAGTTCCTCAACCAGTGGCCCTGAGTAATCAGAGCACACAGAGGGGCCAGGGGCCTGGGGGCAGGGACTGATCAACTGGGAGCGAGAGGAGACTCAGAGACTGAGGGGCTGGGGGTTTCTGCGAGGCTGAGGGTTTGGCAGTACCCCAGGTTATTCCCAACACTCTCCACTTGACCTAGGACCCTGTCCCGGTTCTGAGCTCAGTTTCTTCCACCCACCAGAAGAGAATTCCTCCACCTGCTCTCCTGGACTGCTGGGGGATGGGCAAGCTGGGAGGGGGAGCGGTGATCTGCCAGGAAGCTTTTCAGCTGCAAGAGACAGGGTCCCTCCCCCCAGTGCCAGGAACTGGCCATAAGTGAGTCTGTGGTCAGTGAGAGACCTCTGCTAATGGAACCTGGGCTGCCCCCCAAGCCACAGAAGGGAGTGCAGCTCGGTGTGGTGGTGGTGGGATGCTGACTGAAGTAGAGTTGGGGGGGGGGGTCAGGGGAGGGAGGGGAGGATCAATGGCGTCAGGGATGGTTGGAGGGAAACCGGAGGTCAGGGAGAGAGTAGGGGTTCGGGGCAACCAGGGGTTCAGGAAGTAACTGAGAGTAAATTGTGGTCAGCCCAGTGATCAGAAGGGAACTGAGAATCAGAGGAATAATTAGGGGGAACCGCAGTGTAAGGGTGTATGGGGAGAACTGCGGGGCTCTATAAAATATCTGGGGAGATTCCAAGTCAGGGGGAATTAGGGAAGAATTAGAGGTTAATTAGAGGTGCCGAGAGAGTGTGGGGCTCAGATAACTCAGAGGAATGACTGGACCAGGTGGGAATGAGGGCAGAGGACTCAGAATTGGGGTGGGGAGGGTGAGAGGGAGCCTGAGGGTGTGTGTCTTGGGGGATGGGCAGAGACCCTTGCTGGCCCAAGTCGTGGCAGTGAGAGCAGAGGACTCTGCTAGGTCCCAACTCCCCAGGAGCCCCCGGGCTCTTCCAGCGTTTCCACTCTGTCCTCGACCCTGTCTGTCCTGCTGGAGTTGGTGACGGGAAAGGGGCTCCGGCCCCGCTCCTCTCCATCGGCCTCCCTTTCCCACAGCCATCAATTATTCATCGGCTCAGACAGCCGCCTCCCTGACAGGGCAGGCTGGTCCTCCTCTCCTCTCTAAGCCCCTCCCCACCTCAGCCACACTGCCACAGAGGCCCTGGCAAGGGAGGACGGCCAGCCGGGCAGCAGAGACCTGGCAAGAGGACTGCCGGACCCTGCCTAGGATCACATCTCCTCCCCTGTTCTCCTGCCCACCTCCTGGTGCCAGGGAGCCCCTGGAGAAGATGCCCATTCAGATCTTCTGCTCTGTGTCATTCTCCTCTGGAGAGGAGGCCCCAGGGCCCTTGGGAGATATTTGGGGTCCCCACCAGCGGCAACAGCGGGACAACTCAGAATCAGAAGAGGAGGGAGAAGAGAAGGAAAAGGAGGCAGAGAGGAAGGGGGCCAGAGAGAGGGACTTACCGATGGACTTGGTGGCCTTTGCCAACAGCTGCACCCTTCATGGAGCCAGCCACATCTTTGTGGAAGGGGGTCCAGGGCCACGGCAGGCCCTGTGGGCAGCGGCCTTTATCCTGGCACTGGGTGCCTTCTTGTGCCAGGTCGGGGATCGAGTTGCCTATTACCTCAGCTACCCACATGTGACTCTGCTAGATGAAGTGGCCACGACGGAGCTGGCCTTCCCGGCGGTCACCCTCTGCAACACCAATGCCGTGCGGCTCTCCCAGCTCAGCTACCCCGACTTGCTCTACCTGGCCCCCATGCTGGGGCTGGATGAAAGCGATGACCCCGGGGTGCCCCTCGCCCCACCGGGGCCCGAGGCCTTCTCTGGGGAGCCCTTTAACCTGCACCGCTTCTACAATCGCTCCTGCCACCGGCTGGAGGACATGCTGCTCTATTGCTCCTACTGCGGGGGGCCCTGTGGCCCTCACAACTTCTCAGTGGTGAGTGGGTGCCCAACAGTGTCTGCCGTGGCTCACCCTGACCGTCACCTCCTGGGGCTGGTAACCATCCTGTCTCCCCCCCACCTCACCTGGACCACCCACCCTCTGTGAGAGAGGCCTGGCCAGAGCTTGCCTGGGAGCCCCAGGGTCTGCAGCTGGGCTCCATTTCCAGGGCTGTGCCAGTACTGCCCTCCCTGTTAGACTCTTGAAACACATAGTTGGTAATTAGTTGCTGCCCTGAGGCCCCTGGTGTCTCCCTGAATATCCTCCAGCATGTCCAGCCCTTTCCCAGATCCAGCAGGGTCAGCACCTTAATCTATCGCTGAGGTCAACCTTTGATCTGGCGGTGGGTGCCTACGCTTGGCCTTAACAATGTTGACTATCACCCCTGTACTGGAGCTGGGGCAGGTGCCCCCTGGTCTCTGGAGGCGCAAGAGAAGGGTGTGGAAGGGAGGCAGAGGGCTGGGGATATCCCCCCTCCACTCCAGCGTGCCTGTCAGCAGCATCCTCACGTGGTCTTCCTGTGCTCCTCCTGCAGAGTGTGTGTGTGTGTGTGTGTGTGTGTGTGTGTGGTGAGGGAGAATAACAGGCCTCCTCTAAATCCTCCCCACTCCCCCTCCAGCTCTAAGTGGCCAGGGACCCTCTTCCCAGGGGAAGCCCTCACTAGGAGAGTCTAGGGCCTTCCCTGCTGAGGGACCAAGCGGCACCCCATCCTTTCCCCAGTTCAGCTTCCAGTTCCGTCTGGCCCAACAGGTCCCCTTCTGTCCCCTACAAGTGCCAGATGCCAGGCCTTCCCTTCCCATACACCTGTCTCCCAGTCCCCCACCTTTTCCCTAGTGCAGGGGCAGGTGGGTGTCATCATATCAGTGCATCTTGGACTGACTACAGACAGACAGGAACCTGGAGGTTTTGGCCACTGGGCCTCGGACAGGCCAGGAGGTAGAGGAACATGGACCGAGGAAGGGGTCAACCTGGCTTTCTCGGGATCTAAGGCGGGAGCAGGCACTTCTCAGGCAGCACCACCAGGTGGCAGCACAGTCCACCGGTCAGCAGCACAGCCCTCCGAGCCAGCTCAAGGCTGCAGCTCCCAGCTGGCCTCAGCCACCCAGGAGTCCCTCACATCCCCAGGTGGGGGGTAGGCAGGGGTGCGTGTCCAGCCTGGACCCTGTGGCTGAAAGCCACAAAGCCTGGTAGTGGAGCTAGGGGATTACGAGTTTTCTCTCTACCTCCTCTCTGGACTTCACCCACAAAATGGCAGATAGCACCGGTTTTCTTTTCCAGAGGGGGAAGGAAGAGGTTGTTCCAGGAAGGGGGAAGGGGGCAAAGACTCTACTGACTAGTAACCCCTACCGCCTCCCTGTTCCAGTCTCGCCTGACACTCTGTCTCTCTCTTTCTTTGGGCTGTGTCTGTATTCACCTCATGACTCGCTTGGTGGACTCTGTCACCATCGCTCAGTAGCTGAAGCACACTCACCCCATTTGTGGGAACCTGGAGGCATTCTGGGAAGCTGTGGGGAAAGGGCCATAAAGAATAGGTTCACTTTTCTCTCTATGGCTGTGTACTCAGGGCTGCAATAAGGGCTGCTCTGTGGCATGGAGTCGGGGGACTGCCCCCAGGGCTGAGATCCCTTCTGCAGCCCTCATAGTTCTGCACCAGCATTGACGAACATGCCAGGTCCTGGATATTCAGGTTCTGGTGATAAGGGAACAGTGATGGACATAAGGGACTAATGGCAGAGGAAACTATAAAGCATAGCTTGGTCTTGGGGAGAGCAGGATTTCAGATGCCCGGGGTGAAATCCAGGAGAAGAGAAGATAAGTCTCAGAAGGCCCTGGGCCTGAGGAGAGGGTCCCAGGGAGGGACCAGGCAGTGAGGGGCTCCAGATGATGGAGGTGTGTATATTAGGGTCCCAGCGGGAAAAAGGTTAACACCTGAATAGTTTAGTTGAAAAGACTAACAAAGGGACTGTTTATAGAATTGTGGGCAGAGTTAAGGAAACAAATGAGGGGGCCTGAGGCACCTAGAAATAGTGGGAAATTGTCCTGTTCAAGCTAAAGGAACATCAAGAGGCAACAGTGCTATGCAGGGAGCCCTCTTAGCAGGATTTGTGGTCACGAAGGGTCTAAGCCACCTCGAGAACACTTGCAGATAAATACCCTTGTCTCTCCCTCCTTCTGTCCTCTGATCCCTTGCTGATACCTCCCATTGGTCAAACCCAACCCGAAGCCCATCCAGGTGGCAAAGGAGCACAGGCAGTGCACCCCACAGGGATCAGCCTTGCAGGGCACACAGCAGGGAAAAGAAGGACAGAACGGGTGAGAAGGAGGACAAGTGGAGAGTGGGCTGCTCAGGAGGGGTCATTCCTGAAGGGTTGAAACTCCACCAGTTGGAGGGTCTGGAGACAGTCCCTGGTGGGCAGAGGGTACTGGCAGGACTCTCAGGCTCTCCGCTCTGCCCCCACCAGGTCTTCACACGGTATGGAAAGTGCTACACGTTCAACTCTGGCCGAGATGGGCGTCCCAGGCTGAAGACCATGAAGGGTGGGACGGGCAATGGGCTGGAGATCATGCTGGACATTCAGCAGGACGAGTACCTGCCCGTGTGGGGGGAGACCGGTATGTTGCCTCTCTCAGGGGGGCCCCCCTCCCTGTGGTTCCGGGCCTCAGCCTCCGTCGGGGGGCTCCTGGGCTCTACTGTGGGCCTGAGGCAGGGCGTGGGCTCTCCTCGCTTCCTCCCAGCATCTCGCCATCTCCACCTCCACTCTACCTGACTGCCACGCTCACATTCCCCTGGCTCCCCCTTCCTGGCTCAGTTACTCTCCAAGGTAACCAGCCATCCCTTTCCATCCGTGGCCACCACTCACTCTATAAATAACTCCGTCTCTTCTTGGGCTGCCTGCCGTCTGTCTGGTCTCAGGGGCCTTGGGACAGAGAGACGTGGGGGA
Source organism: Balaenoptera ricei (assembly GCF_028023285.1). NCBI lineage: Eukaryota > Metazoa > Chordata > Mammalia > Artiodactyla > Balaenopteridae > Balaenoptera > Balaenoptera ricei. The sequence continues at coordinate 42,432,868 of NC_082648.1, forward strand.
GAAGGGAGAAAAGGAGGGGGAGAAATGGAGAGCCTCTGAGACAGTGAGAAATAATTTGAAACACCGAGATGCCTAACTGAAGCCAGGTAAGAAAAGAAGTGTGTTGGGCTTCCCTGGTGGCGCAGTGGTTGAGAATCTGCCTGCTAATGCAGGAGACACGGGTTCGAGCCCTGGTCTGGGAAGATCCCACATGCCGCGGAGCAACTAGGCCCGTGAGCCACAACTACTGAGCCTGCGCATCTGGAGCCTGTGCTCCGCAACGAGAGGTCACGACAGTGAAAGGCCTGCGCACCGCGATGAAGAGTGGACCCCACTTGCCACAACTACAGAAAGCCCTCGCACAGAAATTTAGACCCAACACAGCCATAAATAAATAAATTAAAAAAAAAAAGAAAAGAAGTGTGTAGGATTCAGGGGTCATCAGGGTAGCATGGAGCTGGTGAACCCAGAAGGAGGCTGGGGATGGGCCAGGGGCCCTTGGACTAACTACCCTCCCCCAGTCTCAGTGTATGTTGTGGTTGTCTCAGGGGAGGTAGGATGCCCCCAGCTCTGAAGGAGGTTAGGGAGTAAGAAGCCCTCCCAACACACACCCCTCTCATTCCCCTAGATGAGACGTCCTTCGAAGCGGGCATCAAAGTGCAGATCCACAGTCAGGATGAACCTCCCTTCATCGACCAGCTGGGCTTTGGTGTAGCCCCAGGGTTCCAGACCTTTGTGGCCTGTCAAGAGCAGCGGGTGAGAGGGCCACAGGAGGCCGGTCCCAGGGTGGGTGGCTGGAGGCTCATGATGGAGGTGGAGTGGTGGGCAACCAATAACGGGAGGGACGGGGGAGCTAGGGCCTGGGTAGCCATCTGACTAGTCAGAAGCATGAATGATCTAATGAATGGGATGCTCCGTAAACTCGGAGACCCTCAGAGGCTGCACAGGGAGAGGGGGCAGGACCCCTGAGTTCTGCATCGTGTCAGACAAGTCCATCAAGGTGACTCGGGGAGAAGTCCCCACACCCCCCAGCTCCCCGGCTCTCCCAGCAGCTCATCTACCTGCCCCCGCCCTGGGGCACCTGCAAAGCTGTTACCATGGACTTGGATTTCTTCGACTCCTACAGCATTACCGCCTGCCGCATCGACTGTGAGACCCGCTACCTGGTGGAGAACTGTAACTGCCGCATGGTGCACATGCCAGGTCAGGCCCCAAAGTTCCAAACACGGTCCTGGGCCCCTCAGCCTGCACTGCCCCTCACCGGCTCCCCATGCATGTTATCCTCTGCCAACATGCAAGCAAGGCCAGCTGGCTTCTCTCCACCCCAGTTCCAGCCCCACTCCATACCCATATGGCTCTTGCCTCTCCGACCTCAATTCCTGCCTGGACCCATGGGGATGGGTCAGAAGGGTCCAGGGGGTATGGACTTTGGGGTAGGTCACTTCCAGGACAGACTGGGGGCTGACTATTCCTACCCTCCCACCCTCTCCCAGCTCCCAGCTTCTTGTGACGCTGGTACCACCAGCGTCACAAGACCCCTTTAATCTCCATCCTGCACCCCTGTCTTTTCTCCTCTCTAGGGGATGCCCCATACTGCACTCCAGAGCAGTACAAGGAGTGTGCAGATCCTGCCCTGGGTGAGCGCCCCTGTCCCAGGGAAGTCTGCGGGAGGGAACGAGGAGCTGCCAGCCATATGCATAGGGGTTTCAGAGCAAGCTCCCAGAAGCTTCAAATAACTTCTGGATCAGGCTTCACCTGAACTCTCCTGTGTCTGACTTTAGCAAGGCCAGGAATAGCATCTCTAGAGGCCCCTGTGGAAAATGAACAGGGGTCATCTGGGAGGGGTGGCCTTCACCTCCCAGAAGGCCTTCACCCACCTCTCATGAGCACCTCAGCTGGTTGACCCTGGACGGCCCTGAGAGAATGAGATATAGGATTAAGAAATATCCATGGAGAGTCTGGGTGAGGATCAGCACAGGTGGGCACAGGGCCGAAGGGAAGGACAAGTCAGAAAAAGAGAAGGGGGCTCAGGCCTCCTTTGGGCAGGGCCAGGATGTGCGTGTCGGGAAGGTGCTGGCAGAAGGGCATCACTCAACTGGCACCTCTCACCTGGCTGGCACAGACTTCCTGGTGGAGAAGGACCAGGAGTACTGTGTGTGTGAAATGCCCTGCAACTTGACTCGCTATGGCAAGGAGCTGTCCATGGTCAAGATTCCCAGCAAAGCATCAGCCAAGTACCTGGCCAAGAAGTTCAACAAGTCTGAGCAGTACATAGGGTAAGGGCTCTGACTGTGAAGGGTAATGGGCGGGCTCTGATGGGGGTTGGCAGACAGGAGGAAACTGAGATAACATGGGGAAGGCAACCAAAGAGTCTGAGAACAAGCAGAACAAACAGGGAAAGCACCCCTTTCTCTTTCCTCCTCTCTTCATCCTCATTGCTGTAACTGGGATCACCTCACAATTGCTGGTGCATGGAGCGTCTTTTCAATTACACCATCACATTTAATCCTCACTCTAAAAGGCAGGTATCCACATCAGCATCTTGTTTTATAGATATTGGAGACTGAAATTCAGAGAGGATAACTTGCGAAGGTCACCCAGCTAGTAAGGGACAGAGATGTGACTTGATCCGAGGTCTCCTCTCCCAACCCCTTTGCAGGGAGAACATCCTGGTGCTGGACATTTTCTTTGAAGTCCTCAACTATGAGACCATTGAGCAGAAGAAGGCCTATGAGATCGCAGGACTCCTGGGTGAGCTGCTGATGGCACCTGTCCCCTTCCATGCCGCGGGCATGGTGTGACACGCTACCACCCAAAGCAGGCTGCTCACCTCCGTCCCACAAGGCCTCCTCCCCTGCCAGCCCCAGGGGCCTTCCCGTGTCCCAATGAGCTCTGCCGCTCCCCCTGTGTCCTGACCCCACTGACCTCCCTGTGGGCCCCCTTGCAGGTGACATTGGAGGCCAGATGGGTCTGTTCATCGGGGCCAGCATCCTGACTGTGCTGGAGCTCTTCGACTACGCCTACGAGGCAAGTGGGGGCGGGGCGCCTGCACGCAGCCACGGGAGGGGCGGGGTTCAAGCCCGCCCACCCGCCCACCACCCCTCTTCCCTCCCAGGTGATAAAACACAAGCTGTGCAGACGAGGGAAGTGCCAGAAGGAGGCCAAACGGAGCAGCGCGGACAAGGGCGTGGCCCTCAGCCTGGATGACGTCAAAAGACACGTGAGGGAGCGAGAGAGGGGCGCCCTCCCGCCCCATCCCTTCCCCGACCACCCCAGGACCACCCCCCTTGCCACCTTTTCTCCGTTGCCTCCCCCATGCCCCAGCGGCACCTGTGGCCCTTCCGATAACCAGTGCCTGTCCTGTGCCGTTCCCCCAGAACCCGTGTGAGAGCCTCCGGGGCCATCCTGCCGGGATGACGTATGCTGCCAACATCCTACCTCACCATCCGGCCCGAGGCACTTTTGAGGACTTTACCTGCTGAGCCCCGCAGGCCGCTGTACCAAAGGCCTAGATGGGGAGGGCTAGGAGAGCAAGGGGGCCCCCAGCTGCCCCGCCCTGGAGACTCACTCCCCCATCCAAGGCAGCCCCCCACTCCTGGGCGGTCCTTTCCTCTTGTCTGTGGTGAGGAAGGAGTCTTGACCGTAGAGTCGTCTCCCTGCCTCTATCCCATTCTTTTTTTTTTTTTTTTTTTTTTAACAAAACTAATCTAAAACAGAAACTAAAAAGAGAGAACGGGGCGAGTGACCTCAGGCTGCCCCTCTCTGCTCCATGCTGCCTCCCACAGCTCCCAGCCTGAATTCTTTCTGTCTGGCTGTCTGTCATCTGAGTGTCCACCTACATTTTGCTGCCACCAGTCACCAAAGCCCCCTCCCAGTGGGGGGTGGAGGGGATCCTCGGGGTCTGGAATTTGGCCCCAAACCAGAGAATGTACCTTGAAGGGGAGGGCTAGTAGGGGGGGCTTCCCCAGCCTTAAGAGACCCTCTCAGCCCAGTGACCGCCCCCAACCCCAAGTCTCCAGGCAGGAACCCGAGTCGTGTCTGTTCCCTCCCCACCACCTCACACAGTGTGAAGTCTCTAGGGAGGTAGGGGTGGGGAATCCCCTGAAGAAGTGGCACTGGGGACAAGATGTGGCCCTGGTGCTGTAGGCCACATCCTGATACCTACAAGTTCACCCCCACCCCAGAGCTGCTGGAGAGAAATCCCAAGAGGCGGCCCTCCTCTGCCATCCCATAAAACATCCAGCTGGTTGGCTTCCAGCTCAGGGAGAGGGGCACTGGTGCCTAACCTCACTGGTCCCTCTCCCAGGGGCCCCTGCAGAGGGCCACATCCATAAATTTTCTTATGGAACTCTCCCAAGTCCTCTCCCGCAACGTCATTTGCTTCTCTCAACAACTTCATCTGCATTTTCTATTTCTATATGATACAGACTCTATATTGCTATATCTCTGTATATACTTTCCCCTGACTCTGTCTCTACTTCATCCCCTCTTGTCTCTAAGAACCACCCTCCCACTCCAAGTTCCCCTTCTGTGTTTCCACCCCCTCCCTGGTCTCTGAATGCCTTCGCCTGTATAAAGAGTTGGACTCTCCCCTGGTGTCTGTACTGTGTACACACATCCCTCTAAGAAGCACAAGGAGACGACACGCGCATTGTAACCTTCGCACTGTCTCGGTGGCGACATAAAGGAAGCTGTGAATTACAAGCTCTGCCTCTTTCTGGCCTCACCTTCTCTCCCCAACCCGGGTACCCTTTGCCCTCCCTGCAGCCTTAACATTCCCTCCCCTGCTTCACCCACACCAATGTCCTTTGCCTAGCTGACTGTGGCCTCCCCATGGAAGGGGGTTGCTACAGAGAGAGCCCCTACCCATGGGATTGAGATCTGCAGAGACAGAGGGAGCTGTGGGTTGATGACTTCTGCAGCTGAAGCAGCGGGGTGCTGACAGGCAGAGGCTGAGGTCTTCAGTCAGTGGCCTTTGCCTCCTTCTGGATGCCCAGGCCTCTTTGCTCACCTAATACCCAAGCCCACCGCTTATATTTTCTGGTAAGGTACAGTTTGGTAGTGGGAAGAAAGAGACAGGCCTAGAGGGGAAGTTGAAAGCTCTGCTGTTCTGTCCCTCCCTTCCTACCTTAAAGAGAAACCAGCGAGGTAGAGTACCTGCCATGCCCCCTCCACCAGGCATTCCTCCCAGGCCAGAGCCCTGCCCCTTCACAGGCCTTCTCTGCCCAGCTGTCTCAGTCTCCAACCCCAGAACAAGACCTGTGGCAGGTCACCTGTGCATTGGCCTGCAGTTGGAGAGTGAGGATATAGGATCTTTGGGAACTCTTGGCTCCTAGGAGTTCCTTAGAGATCAGACTTCTCCAGAGGGAAGCAGGAGCAAGGCCAAAGGGTGTGCTCCGGTTGGAGAACAGCAGGCAGGGCTATGGGTGACGCATGCCTCTGGTCTAATAAACTGGGTTTTAACTATCTCCTCTTCAGTGTCATTCTTCTCTTATTTGAATAGTATTTAGGCCTTCCCACTAAGTGCTTAGAGCTGAGCTTGGCTTGGGGCCAAACAATCAGGGCCGGAGTAAGGAGGCGGAAGCAGGGATACTCTGGTCTTCCTGGGATGGGACAGGCTGACCATCACACCAGGAATGGTTTGAACCACTGCGCAGGGAAAGAGGAAGAGGTCAAAGGCAACAAAGACCCCAAAGAGAAGTCCTAGCACAAAGGATTCTTTGGAGAGGGGTCAGGGTCAAACTTCAAAATAAATTTAAAATCTAGAAGCAGGTTAGGTTAAAGGTCACGGGGAAAGTTGGGTTTAAGTTCGAACGTGAGGTAGTTATTGAAGCACTTTATCTATGGAATGAGCCCCAGACTATGAACCAGAAGATCTGGATTGTATGTTTCGACTTCTACTGCTAACTTGTCGGTTGACTTTGCCAAGTTATTTACTCTCTGAGTTCACCTCTCCTGTTTGTAAAATGGAGTAAACAGTGCGTACTCCTCTTCAGCGAGCTGGGCTTAGAGCAGGAAGAGAAGGAAAGGAAAAACAGCGCTTTGTAAAGTTAAACGCATTGCGCCAAGATGAAGCAGTTACTCCATCACCCTGGGCTGTGGTCCCCCTTTCCAGTTCCTTGTCTTCCTCCGTCGGCCTGGGGGCGCCCGCTCGCCGGACTTCTCTATCCCAGAGCTCCTCTCTATGGTTTTCCCTCCCGGACCGTGAAGGCCGGAGGGAGTGGTCACACGCCTTTTCCGCTTGTCGCCCCCCTCTAGCCCACAGTCTCGCTGCCCCGAGCCTCCCGTGCCGGCGGGCCGGCCGGGCGGACAGGCGGGCGCGCGGGGGGCGCGGGGGGCGCGCGGGGGGCGGGGGGAGTTCCGGTTCCGGTTCTTTGTGCAGCTGCAGCAGCGGCTCCGGGAAAGATGGCGGCCCGGGCGGGTTTCCAGTCTGTGGCTCCGAGCGGCGGCGCCGGAGCCTCAGGAGGGGCGGGCGCGGCGGCTGCTCTGGGTCCGGGCGGGACTCCGGGGCCTCCGGTGCGAATGGGCCCGGCGCCGGGTCAAGGGCTGTACCGCTCCCCGATGCCCGGAGCGGCCTATCCGGTGAGTGGGGCGGGAGGAGGGGCGCGCCGGCCGGGGGCGGGGCCGTGCGGGGGCCTGGGAGTGACAGGGGTGGGGGGAGGAGTAGGAGGGACTCGCCTGGGAGGGATTTCGGGCCGTGAGTCGGGGTGCAGGGAGGCAGTGCGGGGAAGGGAGGGGAGGCAGTTAGCATCCCCATCTGCTCCTAGGGGCATTGTTTTCTTGGGGAGTCAGGGTGTACAACCAGGGTGGACGAAGAAGTGGGGCGAAGCATGGGCCTGTGAGAGCTTGTGTGCAAAAGGGCCTAGGCAGCTCCAGCGCCCAGAGGAACACAGAAGGTGTAGCTGGCAAATTGAGGTCAGCTTCTGAGGAGACAGTAGCTGGCAGTGCTCTCTGAGCAAACGTGGAATTAGAGATGTCCAATGCGCCAGATGCAAAATAGACTGGGGAGAATTGGAGTGTAATCTAGCTGTCTTAGCTTTGGGACTATATTTTCCTGTGGGGTCACGACTGGAGCAGAGGAAGCTCCAGTTATCTAGATTTCGCAGAGGTAGAGGGCTCTCCTCCCACCCCACCATTGTGCTCCACCCCACCCCCTCAGCCTTGTTTCATTCAAAGAACTCAGGCCTCCCCCACTTTCCTTTTCTTGGTGGGGTTTGCAGGGGAAGCCATGACATTTCTGGGTCCTCTCCCCTGTGTAGAGACCAGGTATGCTACCAGGCAGCCGAATGACACCTCAGGGACCTTCCATGGGACCCCCTGGCTATGGGGGGAACCCTTCAGTCCGACCTGGCCTGGCCCAGTCAGGGATGGACCAGTCCCGCAAGAGACCTGCGCCTCAGCAGATCCAGCAGGTCCAGCAGCAGGCGGTCCAAAATCGGAACCACAAGTAAGATGACCCCAGGGCGGAGGGAGGGAGGGAGGGAGGAGGCCTGTGAGGATGCAGGTGGTGGGAGTCCCTCAACCAAGAAGTGGTGGTGCTGTGTCAGCAGACGGTGCTCATTCTTGAAAATGCTTTGCGTTTTTTGGGGATGGGGGTGTCTGACTTGAGACAGGCTTTGCAGTTCCTTCACTTCACTATAAACGGAGGTGTGGACAGCCTGTCTTCATGTTCTGGCTAGTTCCATCCCATGCTGATAAGAGTTTATTCCAAACAGTGCAAAGAAAAAGAAGATGGCTGACAAAATTCTACCTCAAAGGGTGAGTCCAGGCAATATAGGTCTTCTTGAGGGTGTGGCCAGCTTGAGAATAGAGATGGTCAGCTCTAGATCCCAATGATATCTTTCTGCTCCTAAGATTCGTGAACTGGTACCAGAATCCCAGGCCTATATGGATCTCTTGGCTTTTGAAAGGAAACTGGACCAGACTATCATGAGGAAACGACTAGATATCCAGGAGGCCTTGAAACGTCCCATCAAGGTAACGCAGGAGAGTGCTAGGCAGAGAGCCAAAGGAGAGGACGTGGGAACCTTCAGCAGGCTTGGGATGAGAAATCAAAGGCGTAGCACAGCTCTCCTTGGCATTTAAATTACATCTCTCCCTTCCGCCTACGAACTGAGAATTACATTAGAAGCATAAGAACAGAACAGCGAAGGGGGAGGGGCTTTTGATATTTCTTGCACCAGAAATATACCCTGTTGGTGTTTTTGCTACAACTGCTCTGCCACCTTGGGAACCTGGCACCTTGCATGACTCTGTCCATCTGACATCCTGGTGAATGCACTTGCACTCAGGCCAGTGGCCTGTACTCCTCTTCTAGGTGGAATCTCCATCCACCCACCCCAAGGACTGGGTAGACAGTAAGCCAGTCTGTTAGGAGTCATTTTCAGGTTTGGGGAGACCCTTGTCTTCAACATCAAACCACTGAAGCCCCACTATCAATCCTGTTTCTGCCTTCCTCAGCAAAAACGGAAGCTGCGAATTTTCATTTCTAACACTTTCAATCCGGCTAAGTCAGATGCCGAGGATGGGGAAGGGACGGTGGCTTCCTGGGAGCTTCGGGTAGAAGGACGGCTCCTGGAGGATGTGAGTTCAAGGTCCACTGTGGTCGGCATTTAGGGTGGGAGCTGCTGGGAACAAGCAGCATTGTCTGGTTGGCAGGAAGCCTGACTGGTGCTTACAGCTCCTGTTGGGAAAGGCAGGGAGAGGGTCACTGTGTTCCCTGCACTAAAAGACAATGGTTCTTTGTTTCTGGCTCCCACAGCTTGGCCCCCTCTGTGGTATCATATCGAGAACCTTATTGTCGTGGGATTTGATTTGTTGTTTACCTCCTTCCTGATGCTGCTAGCCATTGGACTTGGCAGTATCTGCAGATTTTTCAGTTAGGTTTTTTTTTTTTTTTAAACCAAGTGAGTTTGCACTTAGCATTTAGGCCATGCTTTCCTCTCTGAGTCCTTGAGGTCCTTGATCTCCACTGTGGCATCTCCATCTTCCCAGCTTCCATTGGAGACATTTCACAGTTTACATGGGATAGATTTCTCTGACAGGCTCTTTGTTGCTTCATGGGAACATCAACTGACAGGTGATAGCCCCCAAACTTCCCACCCCAGAAGCTCCTTGGAGAAGCTCACCTGCCATTCCCTTATACTCTCTGGCTCTCTATTTTTAGCTGTTCACAGGCAAGCCAGTTTGAGTGCATTTTTCAGGAGAACCAGGGCTCAGTGTCAGAGCCTCCTTTTTCTCTATATAGGTCTGGTCCATCTACCGGTGGTGTCATGTCATCCAAATAAAGCTGTTTTTGTTCTGGCTTTTTATTACCTGTGATTCATTTCCCCTCTAGAGTCAGACTTTTCTCTGTTTAGACTCGCTTTATTATGTGCAGAGGTTTGGCTTAACTTGCCCCATTTCCCTTGGGGAAATGAGGTGGGTAAGTCAATCACCCTATATGTGTTACAGGCTGCTTCTTCAGGGTTCTGTTTCAACTGTGACTTGTTCAGTATCCACAGACACCTACCTTGCCATCTCCTAAGAGGTTCTCAGAAGACATTTTTGAGTTTTTTTCCCGTTGCTTTTGTGGGTTCCTTTTTTATGGGACTTTGTTTTGGGGAATATCTTCTGGCCTTTTCTAACATGACCTTTCCTCTCTCTCCTCTAGTCAGCCTTGTCCAAATATGATGCCACCAAACAAAAGAGGAAGTTCTCTTCTTTTTTTAAGTCCTTGGTGATCGAGCTGGACAAAGACCTGTATGGGCCAGATAACCATCTGGTGGAAGTGAGTAGTTCTGTCCTCTAGGCTTTGCGTTGACTTTATGACTGGAGGATGATGGACTTGGGAGCCAAACATTAATGTCTAGGGAAAGGGGAAGGTATGAATAAAGGGTTACCCCAGGTGTACAGTTCCTCCAACGCAGTTTGCACATTGGCCTCCAGGTGGCACTAGCTGTTCAGTTCTGGTACTGTTTGGACCCAAGAGCTTTTGCAGTCTGACTCGTCCCACCTTTTTAATTTTACTGTCTTAGTTGCTGCCCCCACTTTCAAGGGAAATTCTGATGGAGGCCTCTTATACATGCCAAGCCATCTCTGCATCTTGCTTATTAGAAATGGTGAGATGTAGTTATCCACACACCATTCAACCTTTTTCCTGGTAACAAGTGCTGTGATTAAGGGCGTTAACTAATAGGGTTCTAGTCTTTGCCAAGGCTACTTTTACAGATCTGGGACTTGCTTTTGGTCCCTGCTCTGTTTAGATTCACATTCCAAATCATCAAAAATTCTTTATTGTAATGCCTGATTACATAGTGTTCTGAAGACTGTGTTGGCAACAGTGTTCCTTGGGATACACTCAAAACCAGAATGAGACAGTCCAGCGCTCCAAGTGAACTTAACCCGCTCCTTTCTTTGCCAGTGTAGCTGCAGCCCCTTAACCTCAACCACTAAGAGACATGGGAAGGTCTTTACCATCTAATAAGGGAAGTAAGTCCTAGAATCAATAGAAATTTGTAAATATATTTAACTTTATAGCAGTAGAGCATAGTGGCTAAGAATGTGGACTGTAGAATCTGACACACCAGAGCTCAGATAGCAGCTCCACCACTTATTGGCTGTTGACCTTAGGCAGCTTACTTCACTCTTCTAAGCATTAGTTTTCTCATCTGTAGAATAAGTTTAATCGTGCCTATCTCGTATGGATGTTGTGGGGATTAAATGTGATAATCCAAGTAAATGTCTTAGAATACTCTTGCACATAGTAAGTACCCAATAAACGATAGCTACGTTATTTTACTATACACATGTATATTATCCATTTTTGTGGATAAAATTATCACTGAAAGTTCAGGCTAATTTAAATGTGACCCTGAGCAGTCATAATTAAAAGGTCAATCTACTTATAGACAGGAATCCCAAAGTCATATGCAGTTTTTTAAAATGTCTCATGCTGTTGCTCTTCTCCAATAGCTTCAGTAATCAAAGTTGAATATTCAGTCATTACAGAAGCTCTTCCCTCCCACCCCAGCTCTTCCTCTGGGAGAGCACCCCCTGACATCTTCCTCTCTGTAGTGGCACAGGACCGCCACTACCCAGGAGACAGATGGCTTCCAGGTGAAGCGGCCAGGAGACGTGAATGTACGGTGTACTGTCCTGCTGATGCTGGATTACCAGGTATCCTGTGCTGTTGTGAGGGGGTCCAGCTTTCACAGCCACATCCCATCAGCAGTCGGACATTTAAAGGTTTAAGTCTAGTTGTGGGTAATTTGCCGCCAGACTGTTACCTCCCTAAATATAGGGATAGGGTCTTAGTCATTTCTGAGTTCCTGTTAGTGTTTTTCTGCCCCAGGGAAAGCACAGCATTAATGCCTGCTGAATGGCCTGGACGTATGGCCGTGCCAAGCACCTCATCATGCACGTAGACTCAGCTCATTAGCCTCATCTCTATACGCTTTGGTCCTCTGCAGCCTCCTCAGTTCAAACTAGACCCTCGTCTGGCCCGGCTGCTGGGCATCCACACCCAGACCCGTCCGGTGATCATTCAAGCACTGTGGCAATATATTAAGACGCATAAGCTCCAGGACCCACATGAGCGGGAGTTTGTCATCTGTGACAAGTACCTCCAGCAGGTAAGGAAAGGACCCATTCCTTTGCTCAAGTCCACTGGAGCACTAATTGTGCTCTTAGCTGCTTCTCCTCTTTGCCACAGATCTTTGAGTCTCAACGTATGAAGTTTTCAGAGATCCCCCAACGGCTCCACGCCTTGCTTATGCCACCAGAGCCCATCATCATCAATCATGTCATCAGGTAAGCATGTGTGTGCAAGGCAGTGGTGTGCTGGAGCTGGCTTGCACCAGCTGCAAAAGTCAGTTCTCAAAATTTTCAGGGATTTTGCAAGCAGGTTGTTAAACACAGTCGTTATTTAAGGTTAAATTATACAAACTTGCAATTAAATACATTATATTAAAAATAAGGGTAATATATACTCAAAAATTCATCATCTCTGAATCATTATATTAGTTTACCGGTGTTTGTGTGTTCGAGGTTACTTCTGTCTATTGTGTCTGTATGGTGGAAATACTATCTAATGATGTGTTACTGCACATCCCTTCCCAGCTCCTTGATCAGTGATATAATGTTGGCATCTTGAAGTCAATCATGTCGAGAATATTTAAAACACAGAAATCAGCAAATGCTACAAGTCGGGGCTTTTTGTTCTTCTTCTTCTTCTCTTTTGGAGAATCAGTTATTAGACATTTACCAGCTCCTCGCTGATGAGCTAATCTTTTCTCTGGGTGGTAGGACATTGCAAGCTGAGACTCCAGCTCCGTTACCTCCCATCTGCTTTTCTGTTCAGAGATGGATGAGCAGGGCATCTCTAGGCAGATACGGAGTGAAGGAAGGCAGTTTCTCCTCAAAGCATGTCTTCTGGCTGGATGTAGTCTTTGCCTTCTTTCCCTTATCCCATATTAATTAGCCTTCTTTTCATTAGACCCTGAACCATCATCACTCAGCCAATAATAACTCCTACAACCCATACACTGGGTCAGTAGAAGCTAGTTTGTCCTGTATTCATGGGCTTAAAGTTAGGCCACTTTTTATTTTGCGTGGTATGTGTTTTATTTGAATTAATTTTCAGGGTCAAGTTTAGTTTAACAGGGGGAAAGATACAGAAGATACTGTAGTGATGGTCTCCTTGTGGGGAGGGAGAAACTGACTTTTCATTGGATATCTTTTGTAACATTTGAATTTTTACCATTGAGTTTTTTAAAAAAATTAACTCTGTTGAGGTTTATATGCAATATATTGCACCCACTTAAAGAAAAATTTGATGATTTTTGGCAAATGTATACATCCTGTAGCTATCACCACAAGGAACGTACAGAACATTTCCGTCACACCGAAGAGGTCTCTTGTGCCCTTTTGCAGTCAGCTCCTTGCCCTTCAGTCTTAGACCATCTTTTTGACCCTGTGTAATTAGGTCTTAGGGGACAAGCCCTTTACCAGGCCCCTTTGGTTTCCTCCCCAGTGTTGACCCGAATGATCAGAAAAAGACAGCTTGTTATGACATTGATGTGGAAGTGGATGATACCTTGAAGACCCAGATGAATTCTTTTCTGCTGTCTACTGCCAGCCAGCAGGAGATTGCTACTCTAGACAACAAGGTAGGGACCATGCCCTGGATAGTTGGGTACCACCAGCCCTCTATCACAGCTTCTTGGCTTCTTTTGATTCTTGATATTCACTCAAAATGTACTGCCACCCAGTAAATGCTAGGCACTCTGTTTGGTGCTGGTTGGAGCTAGACACACATGAGTTCTGATTCTTGGCTATACATCTTAATAGCTTTGAGCTTCAGTTTCTGATCTGCGAAATAGAGACCATAATACGTATTTTTATAAGGTTGTTATGAGGATTAAATGAGACAATGTATGTAAAGACATGACATTGTATCTGGCACATAAAAACAAATGGCAACTGCTGGCTCCTGTTGTTATTATTGATACCATTATCAGACATAGTCCATGCAAATAAAGCCAGAAAGGCTCTGGGAACACAAAGGAGAACAGGGAGGCCTTCCTGGAAGAGCTGATGCCCCAACTAAATCTTGAAGGACGACATGGGAGTCAACGAAAGGGGAGAAAGGAGGATGGTGCTTAGGGGCGTGGGGGGCAGAGGCCATTCCAGAAAGAGGGAGCAGGGTATATGAAGGCCCAAAGATGAGCGGAGAGCCTGGCATGTTCAAGAAGTACAAGCTGTTTACTGTGTTAGATAAAGCTCGGGGTGCTGGGGAAAAGAAACTGGATAGGGAAGCACGATCCTAGTCATGAAGCAGCTTTGCGGGGAAAACTGGCTTATACTTTGTCCTGAAAACTGGAGGGCCTGGTGCTATTTGCATTTAGAATGATCACTGGCAGGATGGTGGGGAGTGAATTGTAATGGGGGCAGATCTGGAGGAAGGAAGCCCAGTTGAGTGGCTGGTGCAGTGATGCATGTGAGATGTGTCGAGGGCCTAAACTTACGGCCCTGACAGTGAGGATGGAAATGAGTAGGTAGATTTGGAAGGTGTCAAGGTGAAATTGCAGGGATTTGGACACTGGATGGAGACGGTGGGGTGAGGTATGAGGGAGAAGAGGCATTATGACGACCCTCAGGTTTTCAGCTGGGGTGCACAGTTGTAGTTATTCAGATTGGGAACAGGAGGAGAAGCAGGTCTCGGGGAAAGGTAGTGAATTTAGTTTCGGAGAGTTTAAGGTGCCTTGAGATGTCAAGCAGGTGGATTGGTTGGAGTTTGGAAAATGGACTCTGGTCTGCAGACTGGGGACTTATTACCTTGTCAGTGGTACTGGAAGACATACAAGTAGATGAAATCGCCAGGAAGAGTATAGAGAATTGAGAAGAGGACAAAGAACAAAACCCACGGACCACAGCTTTTGAGACAGCTCTCTGTACCACTTCTTTTCTACCTGAGAGTGTTTCGGGACCCATTTGTGCTGTGGATTAAACATCTACCATGTAGCATCATCCACAGTGGACATTGTGGAGACTAAAAGGAAAACTTCCCTCACGTGGGGTGTATAGAGACACGGTGCACACCACCTGCTAAGCGAATGCCGAGCGCCGGAGCAGGTGGGGCAGCAGTGCCATTTCTGGGCCGCACTCTGTTCTTAGGTTGGGAGCGGCACAAGAAGTCACACACTGCCTGCCGTTTAACTTTGCATTTCCCCAGTGTGAAAATGTTACGAGCTTCCTTCTTCCTTTCAGATCCATGAGACAATAGAAACTATCAATCAGCTGAAGACCCAGCGAGAGTTCATGCTGAGCTTTGCCAGAGACCCTCAGGGTTTCATCAATGACTGGCTTCAGTCCCAGTGCCGGGACCTCAAGGTAAAGAACCTGGGATGGGTGCAAAGAGACTTAGATCCGTGAGGCATACATTTGCTCCGTTTCCGTAGCATGAGATAGAGAGCTGGGGGGAAGTGAGGGGCCAGACTTTCTTTAGTGAGTTCCAGGGCCCATTTTACAATTAAGTAGGGAAATGGAGGTGGAACCATCAAGTGTTTATCTAGTACTTACTATGTGATGTCACTGTGCACCGTATTGTAGGCGATACAGAGTGGAAAACCTGATCTCTTTCAAAGTAACACACATTCTGTTCGGAGAAACCATGTTAATGTGATTTAAAAAGTAGTAAATCACGTAAGACGTTACTGGAACTCACCAGTACCAAAAAGGTAATACAAAGGAGAAGGGAGATTGATGAGGCTAGAATAGCTGGGGAAAGCTTCATGGAGAATTTGGGATTTGAGTTATATCCCAGAGAGGGGAGCACCATAAGCTCAGGCAGGAAGGTAGGAATGAGCACAGGATGTGTGAGATGTGTCCTCAGTTCTCGCCTATCCTGTGGTGATTGACTGCAGTTAGCCCAAGAAGAGGAGCAAGGGACAGGGGGTGCCTGAAAGGATCCCTGAACAAGGCAATGACTTGTTGACAGCAGAGGCGACTTTGGGTGTTGTTTTAGTGGTTTGCTAGGGCCACCGTAGTAAAGTACCACAAACTGAGTGGCTTAAACAAGGGAAACCATATTGTCTCATGGTTCTGGAGGCTAGAGTCTGAAATCAAGGTGTCAGCAGGGTTCTTCTGAGGCCTGGGAGGGAGAGTCTGTTCCAGGCCTCTGTCCTAGCTTGTGGTAGCTTCAGGCATTCCTTGGTTTGCAGATGGTGTTCTCCATGTGTCTTCATAGCATCTTTCCTCTATGCATGTCTGTCTCTGTGTCTAAGTTTCCCCTTTTATAAGGACACCACTCATATTGGATTAGGCCCACCCTAATGACCTTATCTTAGCTTGATCATCTGCAGAGACCCTATTCCCAGATAAGGTCACATTCACAGGTACTGGGAGGGTTAGGATTTCAACATCTTTTAGGGGATACAATTCAATCCATAACAGATGACAAGGAAGGAAACAAGTCTCTTCTGTGTCTTCCCCCTCCCATCTCCCTCAGACCATGACTGATGTGGTGGGTAACCCAGAGGAAGAGCGCCGAGCTGAGTTCTACTTCCAGCCTTGGGCACAGGAGGCCGTGTGCCGATACTTCTACTCCAAGGTAGGCACCTGGGGTGCACAGGAGAAACTGACAAAAGGCAAGGGGTCTGCACCCTTGGTGGGGGTCAGTGGTGTTAGGTACCAACTTCTGGTTTGTCTCATCTTCCACTCCCTCCACTATTTTCTCCTTAGGTGCAGCAGAGACGACAAGAATTAGAGCAAGCCCTGGGAATCCGAAATACATAGGGCTTCTCCCACAGCCCTGATTTGGCTGCACCGATTTCTTTATTTGGGCCCTGTGCTGCCTGCCTCATAGCACCTGCCTTGGTCTTGCTTGGGGCCTTCCAGGGGATGCTGTTGGTTCTAGGACAACACCAGAATGAAGAGGGTCTCACATGATACCTGTTACCCTCTTCTCCCACCCCATCCCTTCCTACCCCCAGCTTCCCTTTGCCCCAGAAAGTTCCCATGTGCCTGTACCCTCCCCTGGTCTGCATAGGACCTCTAGATAGTATTAGAGAGAGAACCCGTAGTGGTAATCAGTGCATTGAATGGATTGGGCCTAAGGCCAAGTGGTCTTCAAGGGGACCAGCTACACTGATCCTGCCCTTCAGAGACCCAGGAGTTGGGAGCTTTAGCCCCCTTCTCCGAGACTCAGGCCTGGGGGCACTCTATAAGCTAGTTGATCTTGGCTTTCCTGATAACAGAATCCAGTTTCCTTCCTTCCCTCCACAGGTTTGGAGCAAACTGTCCCTTCACTTGTTGCCCTCTAGCACTAAAGGAATCCTGGTTCTTGGGCTCCACTGAGCCCCAGGTCAGTCCGCAGCCCTCTGGATTGGCCTGCTGTCTCAGTGCTTCTCTTGCTCCCTCGTAGGGGGTCCACGTCAGTATTGGAGTTTGTTCTTTAGTATTGCTCCCTCTCACCACACTCCCTGTCGCTGCTTTTTAGGATTCCCTCCTATCTGTCCTAACCCAGGGCATCTGAGTGGGGGAATCTTGCCTTTCCCTGTCAGAGCCCCAAGGGCCCTCACCTAGGGTACTGTCATTGCCAGCAGAGGCTGTTCCTTCCTGCAGTTGCTTGGAGGTGTGACTCATTCATTCATTCCACCCTGCCTCCCCCATCCTTTCATGGAGAAACAGGCCTAAAATCAAACGGGTAAAAGCCCTGGGCCATCCCTGTCTTCCTGTCCCTTGTCTGCCCAGTTGACACCCACTGGTGACTTCTAGGGCACTGAGGAGTGAAAGCGCCTAGGGCTGGAGAATAGCTCTGAGTTGGGTTTGTGACTCTTCCCTCTCCCTGCCTCACAGGATTGTGACTCCCCAGCCCCTGCCCTCAAAAGCTTCAGACCCCTCAGGTAGCAGCAGGACCTTGTGATCTTGGCCCCTTGCAACTGAGATGGTTTTGCATCTTTCCAAGAGAGCCTCAAATTCTTCTTCCAGGTTGTATCACCCCCGAGTTAGCATATCCCAGGCTCGCAGACTCAACACAGCAGGGTGGGAGACAGCTGGGCACAGAGGGGGAATTCTGTTCAGCATGGGCTCTAAACCCGCAGAACTGACAAAGCCCCTGCTTCCCCACCCCCTCCTCAGGCTTCTGCGAGCACATCCCCCAGCCCTGTATCCCTGACTGTTCCACACTGGGGACAGCAGAACTTTCTCCCCGTCTTCCCCTTCCTGTCATTATCCCACTCCTCCCTTGAAAGGTTCTCCCCAGAGTGACACTGGACAGACAACCTCTGTCCCTGGGGCTGCAACCATGAGAAGGAAGCTCAGCACTCCTACACAGTGTCCCTGAAGATAACTGTTTTTATTAACTGAATTATTATGTTTTTTTCATGGACCAAAATTTTTTTTGTACTGTCCCCTTATCGATGTCACCCAGTTTTAATAAAAGAATCTTCTGAAGGATGGGTCCCCCTACCTACTGATGGAGAGCTCTTCCCTGAGCTTTCTTCTTCGATACCATTAGCCATGCTCATGGTGTTTGTTCATTTTATTTGACAAATATTTATTGAGCACCTGCTGTGTGCCAGCTGCGGTTCTAGGCACTGGGGATATGGTGAAAAACAAGATTTCTACCCTGGGGACCTCAGGTTCTCACCTTAGAGCTTGTTCTGTCAGCCCCGGTGGTCCAAGCAGGCCAGGTGCTGGTTGGGATTAGGGGGCTTCATCACTGGATCTGAGAGTCCTGTCCTCAGTTCCCGTTAAGGAAGGTTCTAACAAGACAGTGGCACTGCCATTCTCTCCCTTGTCCTTCTAAACTCCCCAGGGCACCTGCTGGCTCGAGTGTGCTATCCTTGGGTACCTGTGGTCCCTTACACTTGATGAACTTGAGCCACCTCTAGAATTCTCAGGGCTCCTGTCTTCATACGGGCCAGCTCTGTATCAGGACTGAAGACGTTTGTGGTTTGTGTGCCTGCCATTCTTTAAGGTTCCGCTTTCTCAACCCTGAGTAAGATTTTAGTTCCTAAGACTGGCGTGGAAGTGCTGCGCTGTCATCCTCATACTGTGGACAACCAAGCCTTCACTGGTAGAGTTGAGAAGACTTTGTTCAGGATTGGGTCCCATTAGCAGAAGCATGAAGTTCTGCTGCAGTTTCCATCATATGCCTGCTTCCCACCTGGTGGCTCTTTACTTTCCTCCTTTGTGCCATTATCTAGCTTGGTTCTACTCAAGAAGGGGGTTTAGAACACAGGGTGAAGGCAACTACATTCCAAAGTTGTAGTTAAAAAATTAACTTTTGCCTCCATGCATGTGAACACTCAAGTATTGTGTATATGCAGTCAAACCCACCAAGGATACAACCACTATTCCCAATCTGGAATGTGGGAGTTTATCAGACTTGAGTAGGGAAAGCAGAAGAAGAGTGTGTGTGGGTGATGATAACTTGGGAGTGGAAAAAATTGATGTCAAGGACATTGAAATGGCATCTGTTTTCACCCAGGCTAATTACATGTGTAATGAATGGCTGATGAACCATTATTTAATTTCAAGCAAATAATCTGCAGTTTGCTCTTGGGAAAAGAGCTCTAGTGGTACAGATAACTTCCTGTGACAGGCCAATTCTGAATCTGCACGGTCTTTATTCCTATATAAATGAACAAATTATTTGTCTCCATACTACTTAAAATGATCGTAGGGACAAAAAGATGGAAGCATTGAGGCAAAAACAAGAGGTTATTTTATGCATAAACATCCATTCTTTGAGGTTCTCATCCTGTGTGCCAGGGACAGAAGCATTCTTTCTCTTCCATCACCCATAATCAGTGCTCCCAGCTGGCAGCCTGGCACTGGTGCCTTTGTCGCAGTGCCAGTGCAATAACAGTGATCTGTGGGAGGCTGGCTCTGTAGTAGGCATAATTTTGTTCCTGAAAGAAACAATCAACTGCTGATTTCACATATGTCCCCCTAAGGGAACTCCCTGGCCATGGGAGTAGAGTATGGTGGGCTTTTTCCAGGCAGTCCCTAGAACTTAGGAAACCATTTCTCTCTCCCCAGTCTTGACCTCAGGGCCACTTACCCTTACCCAGTGATTGCTTACACAGACTCCCCTCTGGCCCAGTGCTTATCACTGTTAGCAGCCAGCAGCAGCCCAGGGGGATGGAAACACCCACTCAGCAGTTGGCCAGGCCAGGAGGTCGGCACGTGAGCACACAGTGCTGTCTGCCTTCTAGGCCAAGGTGCACAGACAGCTGGAGTGTAGAGGGCCTTTGCCCCACTCTCCACATCAGCCTAGAAACCAGAGTTCCCCCTCGTAGTTAAACAGGTTGCTGTGGGTGATGTAGAGCCCTGAACTGCGCCGTGTGTCCCTTCCATCCTCCCTTCCCCGAGAAGCACACACCCCGCTTGCTCTTGAGTACAGCATCTGAGACCACAAAGCTCTACAGGGGTCACAACTGCCCCAGGTCCTGCCTCCCTTCCCCTTTCTGGCTTCTGCAAACTAGCCACTAACCTGAAGGAGCCCCTAGTGTGGGGTTAGCCTGGAAACCCAAGAAAGAAGTGAAGGAAGCTCAATACCTCTCAAGGGAAGTGAACACTTGGGCTGCCTTTTCTCTCCTATCCTCCTCCTCCTCAAGCCCAGAGTCTGCAAAAGACTTGTGGGCCACTTGGCATCAGAGCCTCCAACTTTGACCTTCCCTACCCCCCTTCCTGGGAAACATTCAGGTGAGGAGAGGCCCACTGGTGTGCTTTGTTTCTTGGGCTCATGGGGTCTTCGTATCCTTGGGCTGGGTTGCCCCCAAAGCAGGCCCTTACCTCTTATGTGCTCTTGTTTTTCAAAGGGGCCACACCCACCCACCTCACTCACCCACAGCCCTGCAGTGGGGCTAGCGTGGGGCAACACGTGACCCGTCACCGCCAGAGGCTGAACCCGTAGAGCAGCTTTCTGGGTCCTGGGGGGACAAGTGGGGCGGTTCCTACCTTGGAAAAGAAGGCATGCCTGTATCTGCTGCTAGAACTGAATACAATTTATTCCAGTGCTAGGGGACGGGAGTCGGGGGGACCGGGCACTTGCTCCTTATCTGGGCCTGGTGTTGGCAGACCTTAAAATGAGACCATTGCGGGGAGGGAGGGGGTGAGGACCTGGGCTGGGGCCGAGGGAAGCGGCATGCCAGCACTGTCAGCGGGCAAACCTAAGAGGAAAAGCGGGCCTGGTCTCGGCCCCATTCCTGTTCCCCACCTGTCTCTACCCTTTTCTTCCCTTTCCCTGGCCCTGCCAGACTCTGTCTCCCTGGGTGCCCGCCTCCCCTCCCCTGGAGGGCGGGGCTTGGCTGCACCCACGTGTGTTGGAGTTATATGCTCCCAGCCGGCAGAGGAGCTGGGGAGAGTGGCACCCAGCTGGTGGCTCAGGCAGCGAAGCGGCACCATGGCCGGCAAGAAAGTCTGCATTGTAGGCTCTGGTAACTGGTAAGCGGCTCTGTCAAGGAGTATGGTGGGGGTGGGGGAGGGGAGGCTCCCTCAAGTATACAGGAGGTTAGGGAGGGAGGTCTGGTGGGCAGGAGGCAGCCGGTGGGTGGGAAATGCCTCCAGCTCCTGGCCCACCCCTGTTGCTGTCTTCTGTGCCTACCCCGACAGGACAGACGATGCCCAGACCACTCCTGGCCCTTGCCTCTTGGGCAGCAGCACCTGTTCGCCATGGGAAGGGAGCCTCCAGAATGCTCCCTGCCTGAAAGGCTGCCTGGGTTAGGGGGTCGGGGGGAGATCAGAAGGCTGGCCCCCTTCTCCAGCAGCAAAGTGTGAGGGAAAGGAAACTGAGTCTCCTTTCTACTGCTAGGTCAGGAGAGACGCAGCGTCACGGGGAGGGGGTGACAAGGAAGGGGGCCAGTAAATGCGGTGGCTTCTGTGACATCCTGAGGTGGAGCATTGTCCCCTCCCCTGCCACCGTTCCTCTCTCACGCCCCCGCTCCTCCACTTTCTGTGCTCCCCCTCCTGCCAGGGGCTCAGCCATCGCCAAGATTGTGGGTGGCAATGCAGCCCAGCTGGCACGCTTTGACCCACGGGTGATCATGTGGGTGTTTGAGGAAGACGTCGGGGGCAGAAAGCTGACAGAGGTCATCAACACACAGCATGAGAATGTCAAATACCTGCCAGGGCACAAGTTGCCCCCCAATGTGGTGAGCCCCAACACCCCGTAGGAAGGGAGAGGGAAGTGGAGGGGGTGCTTCCTGATGGGAGGGGGCCACTTCACGTGCCACCTGTACTTGGGGAGCATCTCAGGAGGGCTACTCCAGGCACAGGGCGTCCCTGGGCACAGCCCCCAAACTGCTCCCCTGAGCACTTTCTGGGACTGAGGAGAACCTGAATGCGTCCCCCTGCATCTCCACCCCACCCCGTGGCTCCCAGGCAGGAAAGGGACGGGGAGAGGATGAGGAAGTTGGTCTCTGTGTCAACCAAAGACAGGTTCTCCGGCCCCCAGACTTGGGGTCCGGGTAGTGCCTGCCTCGGGCTCTAATCCTGTTACTCATTCACTGGGTTATTAGTAGACATGGAGACTGCTCCTTGGACTTAAGGTCTTTGGTCAGATCCATGTGGCTTACTCCCCACCTGGAAAGGGGGAGCAGGAAAGACAGCAGGAAGACTGGGGCTCTCCCTTCCCAGCTGGGAGCCCTAAGGAGCAGGGTGATGAAATCTTACTTGGCCTCTTCCTCCTGCCAAGCCCAGACCTCCTTCGGCCTCCCTCACTGTCCCACCGCCAAGGGCTAGGAGAGTGCTGAGAGGTTTCCAGGAGTCCTCAAGAGCCCAGGACAGCTGGAACCTAGAGGGAATGATGGCTAGGCGGAAGGAATAGAAGTGTCTTGTTCCTCCAGGTTCAGCCCTTCCAGATTCAACCCCCAAATTGCCCTTCCTTCTTCCCCACCAGCCTCACCCTGTCTCCTAGATCTCCTGCATGGGGCTCCACAGGGGCTAGAAGAAGTCTGTCAGGCCCATGAACACTGGTCACCCCCACAGGTGGCTGTCCCAGATGTGGTCCAGGCTGCAGTGGATGCTGACATCCTGATCTTCGTGGTACCCCATCAGTTCATTGGCAAGATCTGTGATCAGCTCAAGGGCCACCTGAAGGCAGACGCCATTGGCATATCTCTTATTAAGGTGCCAGGGACACCTTCCTGTGGATGGGGGTGCAGCTAACTGCTGTGGGGCTCAGGGTGGGTGAAGTGCGACAAACAGAAAACAGCAGAAGTAGGCCAGGAGTTTTCTGAAGAGAGGAGCTGGCTTTGGGGAGGCTTGAGAAACAGATGCGGGGGGCCATTGGGAAGGGGAGGTTGGTTGGGGAGTAGATAAGAGATCGGTTTGGAGGCAGATGTCTTGGGGAGTTTAGGAGGTGTACAGGGGATGCCTAGGGGATACAAGAAGTGGGCTGGTTTGAGGAGCTGAGAAGGGAAGCTGGTTTGGAGCAGTGGCTGGGATGGAAGTTGGTTTGGGGTACTCAGGAGTGGGCTGTTTAGGGATGTGGAGGGGCTACGTTACCTTGGAGAAGTAGGTTGTGGAAGGGGAGTTTTCAGATGGATTCGTTTTCACATGTTATCTGCTCTCCTCACAGCAAGCTTTGGCTGCATTGGAATAGGGGAGGACCTTTGGGGAGGGACATTGATGAACAGTGAATTTGGAATGGGCAGGATTTCTAGGTGGGAAGCCCTCAGTTGGGGACAAAAGGCACCTGGCCTGAGCTCCATCCTGTGCCCAGGGGGTAGACGAGGGCCCCAACGGGCTGAAGCTCATCTCTGAAGTGATTGGGGAGCGCCTTGGCATCCCCATGAGCGTCCTGATGGGGGCCAACATTGCCAGCGAGGTCGCTGATGAGAAGTTCTGTGAGACAACCATTGGTGAGACCCCACCACCCGCACAGATAATGCAACTCCAGTTACATCGCCTCCCCATGCTATATTCCCCACCCACTTAGCCATCTTCCCCCCATAAGGCAGGTGAAGGAAGAAGATCCCAGCATCAAAGGTGAGGGGAGTTGGGGCACCCCTACGGAAAGAGCTATAGGTCCTGCTTAGGGCAGTTGTGGGAAGAAGAGTCAAGAGTCCCCTCTTAAAGCCTTATCCCCTCCCTACTTCAGGCTGCAAGGACCTGGCCCAGGGACAGCTTCTGAAAGAGCTGATGCAGACACCCAATTTCCGCATCACGGTGGTGCAAGAGGTGGACACAGTAGAGATCTGTGGGGCCTTAAAGGTGAGAGGGCTGCAGAGGCAGCTATGGGGTGGGGAGAAGGTCCTGAAAGAGGGCCTGGCTTAGCTGTACAAGGTTGCTGGGACTCCAGGCACTCACTCCCCTTCCCCACCAAGTCTCATACACATGGGAAGAATTGCAGAAGCAAGGCCAGGATCGCTCAGGTCTGCCGATTACTTACCATCAGACATTGGGCTTCCTTCTTCCTTTCCCCTATAGCCCTCTGTGGGACATCCCTGTCCCTGGCTCCAAAGGTTGGTCCAGGGGGAAGAGGAGATGCCCTGGGGGAGCACTCAGGCTAATGGGAGATAAGATGTCCAGGACACCCAGACAGATTGATGGCCAGAACTGGATCCTGGACAGACCTATGGATGGATAGCAGGGGCATAGAACAAAATAGCCGTGGTTGGGAGGGCCAGGTAGAAGACTGGTTTTCAGGAAGAGTCCTCAAGGATGGAGTATAGGGCAGGGTTGGGGAGCCAGAAAGCACAAGCCCAGGCTAAAAGAAGGGAGTGCAGCAAGTGGGAAAACCAAGAGGTGGAAATAGTTGAGGAGCCCACCCACCTTCCTTCATTTATTCAGTGGGCGGGTCATGGCTGATGGAAGGAGCATGAGGCAGGTGCTGAGGGCCCCAAGTGGGGCCTGCGGGAGGGGATCCTTTCTCACCCATGACTTCACTCTTCAAAGAATATAGTGGCCGTGGGGGCTGGCTTCTGTGATGGGCTGGGCTTTGGCGACAACACCAAGGCGGCCGTGATCCGACTGGGGCTCATGGAGATGATCGCCTTCACCAAGCTCTTCTGCAGTGGCCCTGTGTCCTCTGCCACCTTCTTGGAGAGCTGTGGTGTT
The DNA here is from genome assembly GCF_028023285.1 of Balaenoptera ricei. NCBI lineage: Eukaryota > Metazoa > Chordata > Mammalia > Artiodactyla > Balaenopteridae > Balaenoptera > Balaenoptera ricei. The sequence continues at coordinate 42,457,396 of NC_082648.1, forward strand.
GCTGATCTCATCACTACCTGCTACGGAGGGCGGAACCGCAAGGTGGCCGAGGCCTTCGCCCGCACTGGAAAGGTGGGCCCTGGGGAGAATGAAGAATGGAGGGTGGGCCCTGTAGGTGTTAAGGCAGAGGAACGTGCCTTGAGGCATCTCTTGAACACAGACATTAAGATTGTTGGGAACATTCCCAGCCTTTCTTTCCTCTTAAGACCCACCTCCTCCCAGAGTCCCAGACTCTCTGTCTCACACTGACAACCCTCCTCTCCCATTTCCATCTGCCTGTCCTGTTTTCTTCACAGTCCATTGAGCAGCTGGAGAAAGAGATGCTGAATGGGCAGAAGCTGCAGGGGCCCCAGACAGCCCGGGAGCTACACAGCATCCTCCAGAACAAGGGCCTGCTGGACAAGTAAGTGTCTGCCCCAGCCCCACTGATGGAGGGAACCACCGTCAGAAGTGCTCTCCCCATTCATCATCTTCCTGAACCCTCCTCAATCTGTGAAGTGGGCAGAGAGGGAAATGTTATCTTATGTTTACAGACAGAGCCTAGAGCTTGGAGAGGGTCTGGTATGCCCGCTGTCCCCCAGCTAGGTCATTGTCTTTGATTTCTTTCCAGTCTAGTGCTTTTTATACCACATTGCTTGGACCCCTCTGCGTGGCCTCTCTCTGTCTTTTCCTCCTTGTCCTCTGCTATGGGGGTCACAGGAATACGCTCCTCTGACTGTTCTGCCTCTTTGTCCATCACCCTCAGTCTAAGCTGCTCCCCCAAGGTCAACCCTTTTGTTCTGTGAATCCTGTCTTGGGTGCTGAGGCGTGAGGAAAAGGAAAGTCTCTGCTTCAAGGTGCTCCTTTTCAGGGAGCACAAGACAGCGGGGGTGATGGGCTGATCAGAGCAGAACTCTGTTGATCTGAGAAAGAATCCTAGAGCAAGAGAGTATGAAACAGGCTCAGAAGATCAGCTCACGGCTGGTCAGGGTAAAGCCTCCTGGTGAAGGGAGCAGCCTGGGCAACAGGTTGGGAAGAAGGAAACTGGCACTTATTGAGCACCTTCACATAATTCATAATCACTTCTTCACTACTTTGTTATATTGACCCCGTTTTACAGCTGATGATACTGAGGCTTGCCTAATTGGAACAAAAAGTTCATGCCAGGGAATCACGTAGGCAAGTTCAATATGATAGGGAGCAGGGCAATAAAAACCTGACCCTAAAACCCAGGGCTAGGAAATTCAAATTCTCAGCGATTGGAAATTGAGAGCCAGAGTCTGCCTGAGCTCGAAGGCAGGAGAGTAGGGAGTGGAGGGTTAGGGGGTTTGCCTGGAGGCCAAGCTGGTTCTGTCCTTCCCCATTCTAGGTTCCCTCTGTTCATGGCTGTGTACAAGGTATGCTACGAGAACCAGCCAGTAGGTGAATTCATCCGCTGCCTGCAGAATCATCCAGAACATATGTGAGCAGGGCTGGGGCCCAGGCCAGGCAGCCTCTTTACCCCAACGGAGACAGGCAGAAGCTTGGGGTGCCTGGCCACCACGATCTCTGGGACTCCCCACACAGCAGCATCTTCTCAGCTTTTCACTGGAGGACAGGTGCCTGTGGGCCCGGCCACCTGCCTGGACATCCTGAAGCACAAGCAGCCCGCAGCCTCCTGCCACCACATCGCACCAGAAATGCAGTTGCCTAGTCCCTCTCCATATGTGGGGCTTTCTCCCTGTCCTCCTCCCAGAGGAGGGGTAGAATCAGCCCCAGTGCTGCCTGCTTTGGGTATGTGGGGGGAGGAGGGGAGGGGAGGGAGGCAAGGCAAGGGCTGCTTACTGCTGCCTCACACAGACCAGGACTCCTGTCCCCAAGCCCAGTTAATGGCTAAAGAAGTACCTCAGCTGCAAGAGGGATGAGGCAAGGGCTGCAGGGAGGGGTCTGGGCTTTCGGGCTGACATAGACCTCTGCCAGGCCCCACATGGCATCAATGGATCTCAGTGTTTGTTCGCAAAATACAAAGATCTCAAACAACCCCCTTCTAGCTTCTCCTAGCAACATCTGCATCGTCAGAAACCTCTGGTCATCCCCTTTCCCCCTCCCCCAGGCTGCCTGGCACCAGAGTTGCTGCCACGCTGGCATCTCTGGCCATGGGGCTTGTCATTCTCTCTTGGGACGTCCCAGTTCCTAGTTCTTTGCCAGCTCCTCCCCACCATGTGTGACCTTTCCAAGCCTCTCTCACCCTCCCTGCCAGCACCCTCACTGGGGAGCAGAACTTAATCTGCTGACAGAGCTACACCTCTTCATAGCAGGCTCAGATCACTCTACTCCCTGTGACCTTTGTAACTGCCCTGCCTCCCTTCTCAGGAGCTCTAGTGGGGGGAGGTGTCAGCTGGGTTCCTCCTGCTGCTATCTCCCCAGGACATCTTGGATCCACCCCTTACCTCCTAAACCCTGTCCCTAATTCTCAGCTACCCCCAGAGCAGCCAAGGCAGCTAACCAGTTCCTGTATCTGGAGGCCAGGGGGCCAGAGAGTGGGTAAGGAAGGATGAGCAGGTCCCCATCTCTGTGGTCTGAATTCCAAGGCCGGCTCTCCTTTGTCACCTGAAGGCCTTCTCATGAGGTATTGACTACTTCAGCGCCTCAGGAGCTGGGAAACTCGTGGAGGAGGAAAAAAATTCAAGCCTCCCTCCCCGCTGGGGTGAGGGAAGAACAGCAAGGGGAGGAGGGAGAGGAGTGTGCCTTGCAGTGGCCTGGCTCCAGGATGGAATGGCAGCCGGAGAATGTCACAGGTCAGCAGCTTGGACCCCTGGCTATAAATAGAGGCCGAGGGCTCCTGTCACATCCAGCAGAGGGTCTCAGCTTCCTGTGTGGCAGCGTCTGGCACGCTGTGGCTCTGGCCAGCATTATGTTAACCCTCCCTTACTCCTGGACAAACCAGGGAGGCACGCTCCTCTCAGCCCCTCGCCCTTGAGAAGTCAGTCTTACCAATGAAGGGCAGAGCTGCCTGGATCTGCGAGCAGCGAGCGTGAGGGGCACAGTCACCCTAGATCTGGCTGGGCCCAGGTTTGGGCGCTGACTGGATCCAGAGCTGCTTCCCCAGGAGGTCAAAGTCAGGGCAGAAAGACAGCTCTCTTCCCTAGGCTGCAGCTGCGACCCTCTTAGATAGTCAAAAACCTTTGCCTACTTTTGCTCACTCCACAATTAACTGAATCTGAGGCTTGCGAACCAGGCCTACTTGTCTACCCAATAAAGGGTGTTTTTTGCAGAAACAAATTAGGGAAGGGCGCTTAAGTGCATGTGGTAGGGCGTATGCAGTGGGGGTGTATCACTGCATGTATGTTTTCACTCATGCCGGAGGAAAAACGAAAAAAGGAAAAATCCTTCCTCGTTCATCCCAGCCATTCCCGGCCCCTTGCAGGTGTGCCCACGCAGCCCCCCTTCCCCCAAATGGCACCCCCTCCCAACCCCTTCCCGGCGCTTCTTTGGGGCTTTATCAAGCCGCCTGCAAGCGGGGAGGTCACATACGGGACAGAAACATTATGGAGATTCGACCCTCGCGCCCACACCGTGGCCACGGCCAAACCTGCCGCAATCCTCGGCGGTCCAGGCCTCACAGGGCGGGGCGGGTTCCTGAGCTCGGCTGAAGGCCGGCCCGGGGGAAGAGGGCAGCTCCAGGCTGTAGGGGGCGCGCAGCCCCCACCAGAGGGCGGACTCCGAGAGAACCTACCCAGCTACCGGAGACGTCACCGCGCCACAGGCTGGGGATTGGCCGGCTCTCTTCTGTGGTGACTGAGTATCCTAAAAGTTCCGGTTCCAGAGTTTGGGTCGCCAAAGACGCTTTCTCATCGGAGAATGACTACAACCCCCAGAAACCAACGGGCCTCTCCGAGAGGAAGGCTCGTCTGAGGATGCGTAGTAAGGGCGGCTGACCCGGAAGCCGGATGTTCAAAGGCAGCAACCAGTCGGAGCTGCAGCTGGCGCGGGCTCTCGCCTCGGTGGGCGGGGTTATGCTGCGTCTGGCGCGCGGGGCTCTATCTCGCGTCGGGAGCAGAATCCTAGAGCTTTAGCGGAGCGTGGGGTGGGAGAAAGGGTGGTGTTCCGTACCAATAGCGCCTCAGCGTTCAGGGTTGGCCCTGGGCGGTACCCTCACTCGTCTGGACCCGGGTGCTGCTTCCGGCTGCGCTAGGAGGTCGCGCAGGCAGGAGGCCTCGGTCGGAAGGGAGGGAACGGCAGCATCCAGGTACGCCGTCTGCCAGGCCCGAGCCAGGGCCGCCTATCCGCAGAGGCGCGCCCGCTCGGGCCGGCCTTTGCTTTCCGTATCCTCCCACGCCCAGTCTTCGGGCTTCGGCGCCCTTGAGGTTACCGTGTACGCTGTGCCGCGATCTGCGCCGCTTCCAGCCCAGCAAGCTCCTTGCGGCCGTAGGTTCCTGTCACACCTTGACCGCGCGCCTTGGCCCTCCACGCTCTGACTCCAGTAGCTCTGACCCTTCCTTGTCTTGCAGTCCGCTGCGCCCTGAAATGCAGCTTTCCCGGGCACCCTTCCTGCTTATCGATTAACTGGATCCGCTCCTTTGCTGCTTTCAATTCCTGGAATGCTCTCCCCCTCCCTCTTCTCTACCGGTGTAAATCCTGCCCACCCTTCTAAAACGACAGCTCCCCCCCGCCCCCCGTCCCCACCTTTCTGCTAACTTTCCTTGAGCCTCCACCTTGTCTCTGAACTCTCAAAACGCCTCTTCTCTTCTGGTCACCGGCGTCTTCCACTTCGTCTAACAGAATTTGGGGTGCATAGCTTATCCCCATCAGACCATAAGCTCCTTTGAGACAGAAGCCATATTCTCTGCAGCCTTTATAGCACGAGTAAAAGGTAGACAGATAAGTGAGTAAATTTAGGCTGAGGTGGATGGATCCATTTGAGGAAATGAGTTTTCCAGAGGAGAGACCTGAGCCTTGAGGTCCTCCCATGTTTAGGGGGCAGAAAAAGAGAAAAGAGCCACAATCTGAAAAGGTTTTTGCAGATTGCACCCCTGTGTCATTTCCATTATGGTTCTTGTTTTCTTTTTCCTGTTGTTCTGAAACCTTCAGTCTAACCCCATAAAAGACCTAGCCTTGAGCTTTCTTGAGAAAATGGATGTCCCTCAGATGAGAATGTTCTGCTAACCTCAAAATTTTCTTCATTTCCAAGGTTAATCCTTCTACCTGGGCTTCTAATTTCATCTTTTCCTGGGCCATCCTAGATTTTGTTCCATCCCATCCACCTCACTTTTATCCTCAGTTTAGCCACCAGTTTCTTCTCCTCTAAAACATATTCAAATCTCCTTAAAAATAAGCAAAACAAAACTAGAATTTACTTGACCTTGTTACCTTTTCAGGCTGCTGCCCTATCACTCCCGTTCCCTTAACCAGCAAATCACAAGAATATCAATTCTTATCTTTGGGGCGAGAGGGGGTTATGATCCTTCTAATAATCTGTTTTTCTGCGTCCTGGAAAAGTGCATAGACACATGAACCTCGTGGGACGGGGTTCATGGGGCCTGCTGGGGCTCTGGCTAAGAATCCATGCTTTTTACTTAATGCCTGTTCCAATTTAGTGCATTAAATTGACTTCTGTCCTAGGTTTACCTGTGACCTGGTCACCTGTTCCCATCCAGTGATCCCATCTGACCAGTTTTCATGGCACTTAACTTTACAGTAGTGTTTCCCAATTTTTATTCTGGCCCAATACACCCGAAGATACAGCATACCTCTGTCAGTGGTAGTGACTTGATACAGCAGTGATTTTCAACCACTGTTGTAGTTAAATGAAAATGCATCCCAGATGTTTCTGGAATTTCCTGTTTTCTTTCCGTAATTGTTTTCTTCAAACTGGCGTTCCCTTGGCCTCTTTCTTTTGGGTTTTTTTTGTTTTGTTTTTTAAATTTTATTTATTTATTTATTTATGGCTGCGTTGGGTCTTCGTTTCTGTGCGTGGGCTTTCTCTAGTTGCGGCAAGTGGGGGCCACTCTTAATCGCGGTGCGCGGGCCTCTCACTATCGTGGCCTCTCTTGTTGCGGAGCACAGGCTCCAGACGCGCAGGCTCAGCAATTGTGGCTCACGGGCCTAGTCACTCCGCGGCATGTGGGATCTTCCCAGACCAGGGCTCGAACCCGTGTCCCCTGCATTGGCAGGCAGATTCTCAACCACTGCGCCACCAGGGAAGCCCCTCTCTTGGGTTTTATCGTCTGTTTCAGTGACACTTGTTATTTCCATATGTATCCGTAGCCTAGCCTCTCTCCTAGGATTTGTTCCATATTTGCATATCCATGTGCCTGACAGACATCATCACATGAATATTGTATTGAGCATCTTTTCTTTCTTGTTTTTTTTTGGGGGGGCTCTGTTGGGTCTTCGTTGCTGCGCGTGGGCTTTCTCTAGTTGCGGAGAGCGGGGTCTACTCTTCGTTGCGGTACACGGGCTTCTCATTGCGGTGGCTTCTCTTGTTGCGGAGCACGGGCTCTAGGCGCGTGGGGCTCAGTGGTTGTGGCTCGCGGGCTCTAGAGCACAGGCTCAGTAGTTGTGGCGCACGGGCTTTGTTGCTCCATGGCATGTGGGATCTCCCTGGACCAGGGATCGAACCCGTGTCCCCTGCGTTGGCAGGCGGATTCTTAACCACTGCGCCACCAGGGAAGTCCCTTTATTGAGCATCTTAACTTTAACATGTCCAGTTCATGATCTTCTTGACTGATGCTTACTGACACCACCATCCCCATACACACATAGTGACACACACCTGTTTCTTCTTTCTATTAGCAGTATCCCACTCCATAAAGTTTCCTCAATTGTTAACTTGGAGATATTTTCAGCTTTGCCCTAGCCCATTCAGTTAATAAGCCTTGTTCTACTTCTAGAATAACTTCTTCATCTGTCTTCTCTTTTTCCACTGCCCTGCCTTAGCTCAGGATCTGTGAAAAGTTTTTGTTAATTTGAAAATAGGAGAAATCTCAGGTTGGATTAGACAAGAGAGGAAAATGAGGTTCTAGAAAAATTTCATCTGTCAGTAGATCTTCTGTCACTCTTCTAGGCAAGATGTACTATCCTGTTTCCAGCCTTCCTCCAGCCCTGAGAAGAGGTGGTCCTATAACTGGTTAGCATCTGGCCAGGGTAATGGGGGATAGGAGGAGAAAGAAAAAGTGAGGGGGAGGTTGAAGGCTGCAGGTCTCTTTGCTGGGAGCTTGTTTATTACCTTAGTGTCCTGCTCTGTGTGTTCTTTTTGTTTGTTTTGTTTTGTTTTTAATAAATTTAATTATTTTATTTATTTAGTTTTGGCTGCGTTGGGGTTCTTCGTTGCTGCACCCGGGCTTTCTCTAGTTGCCGTGAGCAGGGGCTACTCTTCGTTGCGGTGCGCAGGCTTCTTGTTGTGGAGCACGGGCTCTAGGCACGCGGGCTCTAGAGCGCAGGCTCAGTAGTTGTGGCGCACAGGCTTAGTTGCTCCGCGGCACGTGTGTGTTTTCTTACTGTCTCACAGCTTGGGGTCCTTTCAAACCCCAGATAACCTGAATACAACCCTTTCTCATCTTGTCCCTGTGCCGTTTGGTTTTCTTCCTCTGACCTTATTTAATGTCACTTTCAATAGTCACTTGGAATTATGATTCAAGGAAGCTGTGCCTCAGTTCAGTGTGGGATCTACCCTCAGGGACTGGCTCAAAGGCAGTGTTCCGCCCATGGGACTTACTCTGAGAAGCACTTAGATGTCACACCCTACCCCTGACCCCCTCAACCAGCTAACCTGAACTTTTCTCCTTTCAAATTCTTGACTTTTAAGAAAACTATTCTCACTAACTTCAGTCAGTCTTCTAATTTTAATTCCCTCAACAGAGAGGAGGCTGAGAATACATTCATAGTCCCAAATTGAGAACATTTTGTTCAAGATGAGAGATTCCCATTCTAAACTTTCTCTTGTTCCCTGGCTCAGAATGTCCAGGGAACAGTTAAATTGGAAGTAATTTATCTCATGCAAATGTGAGTTAATTTGCTGGGGACACAGTAAGTTTCGTTTTAGCCCTTGGGATAGGTTCTTCGTTTTATGTTTGGAATTCAGGATTAATGCTGTAGAAGGTTATGTCTAATTGAAATAACATAAACATACTGTTGGCACTATTTCAAGTATATTATGGCTTAAACAGATGCTTGAAGACTAACCTGGGAACCTGAGCACCATAAATAAGATGGTTTTATGGGAAAACAAATTGGATATTGCCCAGAAGGCTCCCATTCGATCCTCCTAGAGAGAATAATTCACTGCTAATGTTTAATCTCTGGCTACTTCAATAAATTCCCTACTAGCCAGAAAAACTGATGTGTGCCTAAAGTAATATACCAATTAAGAACATTTCTGGGTGGTCCATACCAGTCACGTCTTTCCATAAACACGGAGGGTCAGGTGTTAGCTGTAATGTCATTCAGATACACCTGGTTCCAGCTGTGTTTCTGTATCTTGTATGCAGACTTTATTTGCCCTTTTGAATCTTAAGAATTCCCAAACAATATCTTCCAGTATAAGACTCTGCATATGTCTAGGGGCCATTCAGAATAGAGTACAGACAAACTAAGAAGTTATAAAATGGCCTTAAACAGGTAAGTGGGCTGGGCAGATGAGGCCTTATCCTTGGGTCTAAATCTAGTCTGTCTTTGTAGGGGACAACATGCCAACTGCCAAGCAACTAGCCGACATTGGCTACAAGACCTTCTCCACCTCCATGATGCTCCTCACTGTTTATGGGGGCTACCTCTGCAGCGCCCGAGTCTACCACTATTTCCAGCGGCGCAGCTCCCAGCGCCAGGCTGCAGAAGAACAGAAGACCTCGGGAGTCCCGTAGAACTGGGGGGCTTTTTTCCTTGAGCAGAGAGACCTGAGGCATGTTGTGGAAAGACCTCACCTGCAATCATTTCTGAGTCAAGAGGATCAGGGCCTTAATGGTTTTCAAACTCTGCTGGGAAAAAGTGCCCATGTTTTCTCTGGTAGTCAGTTTGGAGAGGCTATTGAATCATAACAGGAGTGGGAGGGTGAGGCACACCTACAGACATTAAATATTTTGCCATGTCTGTGTCTTGGTGTTTTTGTTTACTTGAACGGGGTATGGACTACAGAGGTGGGGTCTTGACTACCAGTTTTCTAGTCACAGACTGGATTTCCATATCTTGAGCTCTTAGCACCCATGAAGTAGGGGATATACAGTTCTAGGAGTAGTAATCTCAGCTCTCCTGATCTCAGAGAAAAGACTGTCCCAGCATCTGTATAAATCCCCTGAGAAGACTCTGTAAAGACCAAAGCTCTTTTGTGGTCAGTGACCATTCCTGGACCAATTAAACTGTGTCCAGGTAATGGAGTTCTCTGGCCAGCTTGGCCACATGTGCACTTCTGAGTCAAGGAGGCAGAGGCCCTTGTTTAACAGCTGTTAAAATTGCACAAAGTGGAGGCGGATAGTTCATAAAATGTGAAGGGCTTTTGGGCAGCCTACAGTAATGCAGTCCATCTCCTTAAGCATAGTGGATATAGTATTAGCATCAGGGTTCATTTCTCACTGTGCCACTGCACAAGAATCTACCTGCAGGTCTGATTGCAGAGTTGTGAAGAGGATTTGAAAGAAAACAATGCATTCAAGGTAAAATCCAACTATGAAGGATATTCTTGCCATCATTTTTTTTTTGGCCACACGGCATGTGGGATCTTAGTTCGAACCCGTGCCCCCTGCAGCGGAAGCCCAGAGTCTTAACCACTAGACCGCCAGGGAAGTCCCACTACCATTTCATTCATTCATTCATTTATTTATGTATGTATGTATTTATTTATTTATTTATGGCTGTGTTGGGTCTTCGTTTCTGTGCGAGGGCTTTCTCTAGTTGCGGCAAGCGGGGGCCACTCTTCATCGCCGTGCGCGGGCCTCACTATCGCGGCCTCTCTTGTTGCAGAGCACAGGCTCCAGACGCGCAGGCTCAGTAATTGTGGCTCAGGGGCCCAGCTGCTCCGCGGCATGTGGGATCTTCCCAGACCAGGGCTCGAACCCGTGTCCCCTGCATTGACAGGCAGATTCTCAACCACTGCGCCACCAGGGAAGCCCCCTACCATTTCATTTTGAGCTTTGAGGCTTGCTTGTTCACGTCATTCTTGGTGATCGCCCAAAATATCAACCCCTTTGGACACCTGTCCTCTCTCATGTACGTACTGCTCTGACCTTTGTCCCCCATTCCTAAACCTTTCACCTGCAGGCCCTCTTCCATGATTTAAAAGCTCAGCATTCCTATATACTCAACCCATTTACTCCCATTCTCTCTTGATATGTTAACCAAGGACTCCACTGCCTTCTCTGCTTTCTCACTTGCCTATACAGACAGTAAGGTGACCGTTCTCTCAGCTCCCCAGTGCCACTTCTGAACAGTGTAAAATCAGTCCTTTTTTTTTTAAATTTATTTATTTTAGGCTGCGTTGGGTCTTCGTTGCTGCGTGTGGGGGCTTCTCATTGCGGTAGCTTCTCTTGCTGCAGCGCACGGGCTTCAGTAGTTGTAGCTCGAGGGCTCTAGAGTGCAGGCTCAGTAGTTCTGGCTCGCGGGCTTAGTTGCTCCGCGGCATGTGGGATCTTCCCGGGCCAGGGCTCGAACCCTCATCCCCTGCATTGGCAGGCAGATTCTTAACCACTGCGCCACCAGGGAAGCCCCAAAATCAGTCCTTTTTGAGGAGCTTTCTTATATTCTCATTTTCACTCTATTCGAGAACTTGAATACTTCAAATCTTTGGATTCCTTTTTTTCCTTCCAATCTTTCACCCCTTTTTGGTCTAAACTGCTTCCCCGTCCAGCCTGTGCCCACAGCTGAGCCCCCGAACAGCTGCCCTGCCTCCAGCCTTACCCTTCTCAACCCCAGACCTTGCTCCATTAGTTATCTAACTCACCCTCTTCCTTCTCAGTATATAAACTTGCTTAAGTGGTAGTTTCTAATTTAGAAGATCGGTTTGAGATTAAATGAGACAATTCATATTAATACTCCAGTACCTGACAAGCGATAAATGTCAGCTATTAACACCTGCTGCTGACCTCCACATCTGTATCTTCCAGGTTGACCTTTTGAGCTTCAGATATATCCAATTGCTTGCTATATCCACTCAAATCCTATAGTCCTCTCTAACTTGTCCATGACTAACAGCATTCCTTCATATCTCCAGGACCTACTTGTTTTTTTTCCCTTATTTTCACTATCATTTAAGTCAGGAATATGGGAGTCTTATTACACCACTCTCTGTACCCTACTCCCAACCAAGTAATTGTCTTATTAAGTTTTACCATTTAAACATCCATTCAGTCAGTTCTACCCTTGTCATTTCTTGCTTATACTTTTGAAGGAGCCTTTTAGGGGTCTTAGTTCCAATCTTGACCTCATATTTGCCACACTGCTGTCAGAGACATCTATTTGGAACAGATTCAATTATGGCATTCTGCTTCGGAGCCCCTCTGAAGCTCAACCATAGACAATAGGTTAAGAATCCCTGACCTATAAGGTCCAGTCCAGACTCCTTGGTATGGTGTATGAGGTCCTTAAGACTTGACCCACCTTATGTTCCTACATCACCCTTTGTGTTCTAGTAAAATCAAATGACCTGTGTGGTTGCACGTTGTTTCTTGTCTCCATGCCTGCTCTTGCTTTCTCTCTAAATGGAACATCCTTTCTATCCTCTTTTTCCTAAAAGGTTTCTCTGACCCTTCACCCTCCCATGCTGGGCCAAGTATCTATAGAAGACACCACTTTTTCTCTAAAAAAATCTTTAAAAGCACAGGTATCTAAGACAATTTTGAAAAGAAACAAAGAAGATGGGTTGGGGTTACCAGATATCAAGACATAGTAGAAAGCTAATAGTACTCTAAATGTTGTGGTACTAGTGCAGGAGCAGACAGATAGATCAATGGCACAGAATAATAAACTCAGACACAGATCAATGTATCTGTGAGAAATTGAATATGATAGAGGATACATCACAAACCCATGGGGAAATTCATACTCTATGTTGTTATGGATACATATGTGATTATAATAAAAGTATAAAAAATTGATTGAAAGGACAATAGTAGTCATTACATTGGGGATGAGGTGAGGTGGAACAGGGCAGAGGTTAAAGGGGGTCTTAAATGGAAACTGTTTACTCACAACACTTCTACCACCAAATACGTTTTTCCCACACCAAACAATTCTCCAACTCTCCAGACACCAACTATGTCCTGCAGTTCAATTCTGCCACTAAGCTACGTGGAGTTAGCGCAGACACCACAGGTTAAGGGCTCAGTCATTCACAAGTAGTGGGGTCCCCAGGTTATCCCCACTTTGCCTGACAGCTACAGATCCGTTCCCACGACCTCCTTCTCAGATTTGCTGTGATGGCTCACATGACTGAACTCAGAGAAACTATTATTACTAGTTTATTATAAAGGATACCACTCAGGAACAGCCAAATGGAACAGATGCATAGCGCCCATCCCTGTATCAGCATCTCTGTGTTCCACCCAGAAGCTCTCTGAACCTCATTGTTTATAGAGTTTTAATGGAGGTTCCATTATATAAGCATGATTAAATCATCAGCCATTCAATGATTAACCCAATCCCCAGCACCTCTCCCCTCCCAGGAGATTGGGAATGTGGGGCTGAAAGTTCCAGCTCTCTAATCTGCCTTGTCTTGTTCCTCTGGCAACCAGCTCCCAACCTGAAACTATCTAGGGGCCCACCAAGAGTAACCTCATTAGCAAATAAAAAGATATATCACTCTGGAGATTCCCAAGGGTCTTAGAAGCTCTGTGCCAAGAACCTGGGACTAAGACCAATTATATATTTTTTTATTTTTATTTTTATTTTTATTTTATTTTTTTTTAAATTAACTTATTTATTTTTATATATATATATTTTTTTATTTTTGGCTGTGTTGGGTCTTCGTTTTTGTGCGAGGGCTTTCTCTAGTTGCGGCAAGCAGGGGCCACTCTTCATCGCGGTGCGCGGGCCTCTGACTATGTCGCAGCCTCTCTTGTTGCAGAGCACAGGCTCCAGACGCGCAGGCTCAGTAGTTGTGGCTCACGGGCCTAGTTGCTCCGCGGCATGTGGGATCTTCCCAGACCAGGGCTCAAACCCGTGTCCTCTGCATTGGCAGGCAGATTCTCAACCACTGCGCTACCAGGGAAGCCCCAATTATATATTTATTATATCACAATGTCACAGGTCTCTAATTTTTTATTTCTTTTAAAAATAAGATTTGAAGTAAGACAAAATGTTAGAGGTATTAATTTGGGGTATTGGAAATATGAGAGCATATAGCATTCTTAATGTTTTTTTTTTTTTTTCCAATTTCTCAAAAAGTTGAGGGGAGAAAAAATACTTTTGATAGTTTCCTATTATTTACTACAGTGGTTCTCAGCAGAAGTGGCACCCCATACACACACAACAGAGGTGAAAGTGTTTTGATTGTCACAATGATTGGGAAGCATCTCTGGCGTCTGGTAGGTGGAGGCCAAGGACGCCAGAATTCTTACAATGTCTGGGATAGTCTTACACAACATACTGTCCCAAGTCCTGCACAACTATCAAATGTCCCCATAAATATTCAAGTGAAAAAATTTATAATTAGCTGAGACTATAACCTCACTCTTTTACCTATAAATATGAAGTATTTTTTGTACAGTTTTTAGTGTACTCTGAATCCTCTAGGCATGCAACTACTGTATAAATGGAGGGGAGATTGTAGTGTAGTTTATTTAGAACTTTTGTTCACCATTTCAAAAAACCATGCCATTGGTGGCAGAGCCTGTTCCTGGCATTTGAATCTCTGACACAACACGATAGTATCAGTCTGCATTTGTAGCCACTGTATTCATGGTGAATGTACAGAAGTGCAAGCATCTGAGTGCTAGTATAACTATGCCCAATATTTATATGTGGAAATAGTTTTATTATAAATTCTTCTTAAAACATATCCTTTATATTACTACTAGAACATTATGGTGATTTTTAAAAATTACGTGTACAGTAGATAAGTTAAATATTAATTGCATTTAAGGATAGTAAAGGGAGTGTTTTACAAATATCTGTAACCACCTGGTTTAGAAATAATCCATTCATATTTGGTCAACTTTTGCTATGGTGTTGAGGTGATGGTTAATTTTGTTTCAACTTGGCTAGGCTATGGTGCCCAGTTGTTTTGTCAAACATCAGTCTGCATGTTGCTTTGAAGGTATTTTTTAGGTGTAATTAACATATCAGCCAACTTGGAGTAAAGCACATTGTCCTCCATAATATGGATGGGCCTCACCCAATCAGTTGAGGCCTTAAAAGCAAAGACAGAGTTCCCAAAGAAGGAATTCGGCATTAAGACTGTAACATAGAACCCCTACCTGAGTTTCCAGCCTGTGGATCTTGGACTGCAACATCAACTCTTACCTGCATTTTCAGCCTGCCGGCCTGCTCTAGATTTCAGACCTTCCAGTCCCTACAATTGTGTTAGCCAATTCCTTGAAATAAATCAGTCTCTCTTGCCCTCACTCTTATTCTCTCTCTAATGTATTGGTTCCGATTCTCTGGAGAACTCTAATAGAGTAGATAATATGTAATATGCCAATATATATCCGTCCAGTCTTTCTTACTTCCTGCCTTAGGTTCAGTCCTTTCCTACCTCATTTTCACTTGGAGTACCTACTGTCATTTCAAATAAGCTTGTCAAAACCTAAACTCAAACAATTGTTTAGTATTTACTGAGCATGAAGTATATTTAATAAAGAAGAATAGACTTATTTGCTGTCAAATTAAGATGAAGGAATATAATTAAGTTCATTGGTTATTACACTAAATATCAATAGACTGAATTCTCCCATTAAAAGACAAAATCTAATAGACTGGGCTAAAAAAGCAAATCCAAATTATATATAGTTTCTAATAAACATACTCACTAATAAAGAGAAGTTGAAAATAGATGGGTAAGACATACCAGAAATGCAAATGAATGTAAAGCAAGAATGGTAATATTAAGAAAGGTTAACAAACACTAAATGGAATAAAGAGATCATCTGGTAATATAAAAAGACATAAATTATGAAGAAAGGGTGGTTATAAATTTGCAACAAACAAAGCAACTAAAAAAACTAGAGCAAAAATTCTTAGGAATACAGGAGAACAGGTTAAAAATACAATTATGGTGAGAGTCTATCATACTTTGTTCAGACTGAACAGCACTAGAAGAATAAAGTAAGGACTGAGAAGAAATGAATAATACAAACAACAAACCTTATACACACCTGTGTGTATATAGAATAAGTAGAGAATAGATCATCTTCTGTGAATATCTGTAGTTCACTTATAAACACTAATTGACTATTCAAAACAATTTTTTAACATTTAAAAGCAGGAATTTTACAGATTGCAGGAATTTTACAGACTGTATTCTCTGATCACATCCAATAAAATTATAAATAAATAATGATAATCTCAACTACGTGGAAATGAAATATTCCTGGGCAACCCTCAAATCAAAGAGAAAGACCAAAACTGAAATTTCTTACCTTCTTTAAAGCAATAAAACAAAATATTTCATATAAAACTGCAGGACACAGCCCAAGATCATGTCAGGAAACGTATGCCCTTAAGTGCCTTTGCAAGAGAAAAAAAAAATGGTATTGGGCTTTTTATAGAGATGAGAACCACTGGCTACTGGGTCAAGGTCAAATTCCCTATCATGATATTTAAGACCTCTTTTTTTTTTTTTTTTTTAAAGTGGGATGAATATCAGGAGTCCCACTTTTTTTTTTTTCAATTAATTAATTTATTTATGGCTGTGTTGGGTCTTCGTTTCTGTGTGAGGGCTTTCTCTAGTTGTGACAAGCGGAGGCCACTCTTCATCGCGGTGCACGGGCCCCTCACTATCGCGGCCTCTCTTGTTGTGGTGCACAGGCTCCAGACGCGCAGGCTCAGTAGTTGTGACACACGGGCCTAGTTGCTCCGCGGCATGTGGGATCTTCCCAGACCAGGGCTCGAACCCGTGTGCCCCACATTGCCAGGCAGATTCTCAACCACTGTGCCACCAGGGAAGCCCCTAAGACCTCTTTTGTACTCCATAGCAACCACCCCTTTCACAGCACTTTTAATACTTAAATAATACAGGGCAATCTCTTGTTAATGGCAATACAAGTTTGTATAGTCTTTTTCTATCAAAAATTTAAAGTGTCTATACCCTCTTACCTAGTTATTTCACTGCTAGGACTCTTGCCCTTAGAAGTAGTCACACAACTGTACAATATATTCGTACAAGGTTATTATTTGCAGTATTATGTTAATAGTAAAGAACCTTAAATAAGCTCAAGAATTAGTTAATGAATAATGGTATACCCATAAAATGGAATGTTATCAGTCAAAACCAGCAGAATATGTATGGTATAATCTCATTTTTGTTTTAAAAGAAACACATTTGTATACATTTGGTTATCTGACAAGTGGTTCTAGAAGGCTATATACCAAACTGTTGATAATGATTAGGGTGAATGGAGATGTCATGTACTTAACATTTTTTTACCATGAGCATATAGAGCTTTTATAACAAAAATATTTTTTGAGTTACAAACATATACAAAAGCTGAAGGAATTTAGAAATAAAACCCACATACTTATTCCTCAGTTTTTAACTGTTTTGAACATATTGCCACACTTACTTCAACAGGTTTTTTGCTTTTTGTTTAAGGAAAAAAAAAATGTGTTCATTTGTATCATATCTACTAGTTTGTAACTTCTTAAGGTCAGGACTCAAAACATGAATATATTTTCAATGGAAAATATTTTAAAATACAGATAAATAAAAGTGCCCCTTGTCACTCCGTCCCACCCCCAACACCCCTTCCCATTTCACTACTCAGAAATTGCCTGTGTTAACAGTTTGGTGTATTTTTTTTCTACCATTTTCAATGTGTTTACATGTACATAAAGAAATATATGTTGATTGAATTCTCTTTTTGCTGGTCTCTTCAACTATTCAGAGACCAAAGACTCAGGAGAGAAGGACTAATGGGCAAAGCTTGGGACACCATAGCTCTCCCCACCCTGTGTTAGTCAGGATCAGCTTTGGTAGCAGGGTTATAGCTTGTCCTAGGAACCCTATTGGAGAGAGAGGACAATGAAGGAAAGAGACCAGCCACAAGGAATACCTCCATAACTGCACGAGCCACAATTCCTTATAATAAATTATTACCAGCAAAGCCGTGTTGCTGCTAGAAAGTTTTATATTGTTTCCTAAAAGTCTTTCATAGAAGTCAGTTGAGCAAAAGCAGATCCCAAATCTACTTTTATAGGCTTAGGGCTTGCGGCTAAACTCTTTTTGGTGAGACCTGCCCTACGAGAGACCTTGCTGAACTAGAAGAAAAAACAGAATTGTATGCCGACGGCTGAGGTGAAGGTGGTACAGATAACCCTACTGTGTATTGCCCTAAGCCAATTCATAGGCCCCTTCTTTAAAAAGCCATTTTCTTTACCTCTCTTAGGTTATGTCCCAAGTCCTAGGAAAACCCTCTCTACAACTTTTAGAAGACTCATCTTACTGCTTTAAAACTTTGTGGCTCCCATGACCTACCAGCTAAAATTTAACTCTTTAGCCTGATAGTCAAGGTTCTTCACAATCTGGCCCCAAGCAACCTTCTTATTCTCATCTCCTGCCACTTTGATCCAACTGCAACAGATCAGAGTTCCCTGAAAATGCCACATACTTGTTTTTACATTTAAAAAGTTTTTTAAAGTGATGAATTATTCCAAACTTACTGAAGAGCACCAGGAATAAAATTTCATACCAAATCCACACCCCCCACTCCATAAAGGTAAGCACTGTCCATCCTGCAGTTGCTGTATGTTTCTGTATGTTTACTACAGAAGTACCCTAAATATATTTTTGGGTTTAAAAAGTAATGTTAATTGCATCAAACGGGACATATTCTTTTGCAACTTGCCTTTTTCATTCAACATTATGTTTCTGATATTTATCCTTCACACTGGTTGATTTTATGTGTCGACTTGGCCACTGAAGGCCCAGACAGAAGGTTAAATAGTATTCCTGGTACATATGAGAGGGTGTTTCTGGATGAGATTAATATTTGAATCTGTAGACTGAGTAAAGCAGATTGCCTTCCCCAATGGGGTTGGGCCTTATCCAATCCATTAACAGCCTGAATAGAACAAAAAGATGGAGTAAACTCATACAACTCAATGTAAAAAAACAACCCGATGGACAGAAGACCCGAATAGACGTTTTTCGAAAGAAGACACACAGATGGCCAACATGCACATGATGCTCAACAGTGCTAATCATTAGGGAAATGCAAATCAAAACCACAATGAGATATCATCTCACACCTGTCAGAATGGCTATCATCAAAAAGTCCACAAATAACAAATGTTGGCAAGGATGTGGAGAAAAGGGAACCCTAGTACACTGTTGGTGGGAATGTAAATTGGTGCAGCCATTATGGAAAACAGTATGGAGGTTCCTCAAAAAACTAAAAATGAAAATAACATATGATCCAACAATTCCACTCCTGGGTATATACCTGAAGAAAATGAAAACACTAATTCAAAAAGATATATGTATCCCAATGTTCATAGCAGCATTATTTAAAGTAGCCAAGATATGGAAGCAACTAATGTGTCCATCAACAGATGAATGGATAAAGAAAATGTGGTGTGTGTGTGTGTATATATATATTATATATATATATATATAATGGAATATTACTCAGCCATAAAGAATGAAAATTTGCCATTTGCAACAACACAGATGGACCTGGAGGGTATTATGCTAAGTGAAATAAGGTAGAGAAAGACAAATACTCTATGTTGTCACTTATATGTGGAATCTAAAAAATATATACCTGAAGCTGATATAATATAAATCAACAATACTTTAATTTTTAAAAAAAGATGGAGTAAGAGGGCAGTCTGTCTACTTGACTGTCTTTGAGCTGGACACTGGTCTTCTCCTGCCTACGGAGTTGGACTGTGACTTACACCACTGGCTTTCCTGGTTGTCAGGCTTTTGGACTCAGATTGGAACTATACCATCAGCCTTCCTGGATCTCCAGCTTGCTGACTGCAGATCCTGAGATTTCTCAGCCTCCAAAACCATATGAACCAATTCCCTATAATAAATTTTTTAAAAATTTATACATAAATATATATATGCCCTACTGTTTCAGACTAATAGATCCATATTAACAGGAAAACTTAGCTCTTCATTTTAATTGCTGTATAATATTCCAATTACATGAGTAAATCAATTTATTCCATTCCTCTAGTGAAAGATCACTGAGTCTCTTCCACTTTTTCCCTCTTATAAACAGCAATGCAATGAGTATCCTTGTACTAGTTTCTATAAAAGACCAATTACTAAGATTTAGCTTTACTAGTTAAGTTGCTTTTCCAGAGCAGTTATGTCAATGTCACTCTCACCAGCAACATTTCCTCATTCTGTTGGTGTCAAGGGGTTTCTATTCATTTTAATTTACATATCATGGATTTCCAGTAAGGTGATCACCTTTTTATTGATTATCCATTGGCATATTCACCCTCTAGGAATTACCTATTCATATCCCTTGCTCCCTCCCCCTCTCCTTTTCTTGCTATTGGTTGTCTTTGTCATTTTTTAAATTATTCATACTCTGGATACTTGTATTTTGTTAGTTATATGTGCTGCAGGTTTGAGGAAATCTTTTGTAACTTTTTTATTTGGTGGGGGGTGGTGGTGGTAGTAAGAATCCCACATTGTCTGCATCATCATGTACAGGTCTTTCCAGAGCAGTCCCATAGATAATTGATCTGAAATCAATTTTCCTGCAAGTTCTTTTTTTTTTTTTTAACATCTTTATTGGCGTATAATTGCTTCACAATGGTGTGTCAGTTTCTGCCCTATAACAAAGTGAATCAGCTATACATATACATACATTCCCATATCTCCTCCCTCCTGCATCTCCCTCCTTCCCACCCTCCCCATCCCACCCCTCTAGGTGGTCACAAAGCACTGAGCTGATCTCCCTGTGCTATGTGGCTGCTTCCCACTAGCTATCTATTTTACGTTTGGTAGTGTATATATGTCCATGCCACTCTCTCACTTTGTCACATCTTACCCTTCCCCCTCCCCATATCCTCAAGTCCATTCTCTAGTAGGTCTGTGTCTTTATTCCCGTCTTGCCACTAGGTTCTTCATGACCTTTTTTTTTTCCCCTTAGATTCCATATATATGTGTTAGCATACTGTATTTGTTTATCTCTTTTTGACTTACTTCACTCTGTATGACAGACTCTGACTCCATCCACCTCACTACAAATAACTCCATTTCATTTCTTTTTATGGCTAAGTAATATTCCATTGTATATATGTGCCACATCTTTATCCATTCATCCGATGATGGACATTTAGGTTAAAAATATGGAACGCTTCACGAATTTGTGTGTCATCCTTGCGCAGGGGCCATGCTAATCTTCTCTGTATCATTCCAATTTTAGTATATGTGCTGCCGAAGCGAGCACTTCCTGCAAGTTCTTACCTGGGGATGGGGTTGGAGGTTGTCATGTTTCCCAGACCACACAGGAAGTATACATTCAGGTTCTCAGATTCACATGAAGTGTGGGCCCAGAACTTGAGAAAATTCTCAAGAGCATCCTGACTACACAAGCATTCAAATTTCTTTGCTTTCTCCTTTTGCCAACTGTGTGAATTTTTGATAGTTTCCCCCTTTTGCTGTTGCTCTTTCCGGGTCCCAGCTTTAACTGGAGGTCTCAGTTCCAGCTTCCTGCATGGGGCCACAATCTTGTCTCTTGTCAGCATTAAAACCCAAGTCCTTAGGTTATATTCTCCTCTCCCTTCAGTAACTGCATCAGCTGTTTTGCCTTCTGCTCTAGTTTTCAATACCTTTGCATCTTTTGTGTCCCTTTCTTGGAAGCTCAGCTGTGCATTAAAGAAAAAAAAAAAAACACCACAACTTTATCCACCATTCCTGGATGTTTGTCTCAGGTTATTTTAGTCTACATTAAGACAGAACTGATAGCTTTCATATACTCCCGTCTCTTCCAAACATAACACCTTCCTATTCCTGTTTTCCTGGCAAAGCTCTACTCATCTTTAATGGCCCAGCTCCACTTTCAAGTTTTCTCCCACCTTGCCAAGAATAATTTAGAATAGTTATCACATTGTATAATTTTTTTTTTCCTTTCCTAACTGCAGTCTGAGATCTTTGAAGTAGAAACCAGATCTTGTTCATCTTTGTGTGTCCCCAGCTTCTCTGCCACAGTGCCTATCGTAAAGTAGGCACTAAATAAATATTTTATTGAACTGAAAATATCTTCTTGCAGGCATACTGGATCTAAAGTCTGAAGAACTTGGTTTAAAATCAGCATACTATCACCCACTAACCAAACTCATATGATTATTTTTAGGATTGTGATAATGCAAAAGCTCATGATACATTATAGGCAATCTAAGATGTTTGTGTTTTTTGAACAACTTCTGAGACTCAATTTTCTCACTGTGGCAGACTGAATTTTTCAAAGGTGAATGCAACCATACCTCCCATTGCCCATGCTCTTCTGCAGTGACCTCGCCACTGCTTCAAGAGGTAGAATCTATCTCACCACCCCCTTGTATCTAGATGGTCCCTGTGACTACTTTGATCAACAGGATATAGTGGAGTAATGTGTGCCAGTTCCAGTCAACATTCTTCTTTTTTTTCCTGGCCACACCGCTCGGCTTGCAGGATCTTAGCTCCCCTACCAGGGATTGAACCTGGGCCACCAGGGAAAGCGCTGGCGGCCCTAACCACTAGACCACCAGGGAATTCCCCCAGTCAACATTCTTAATTGGCCTAGTGACTTCTGCTCCCTGCATCATGGAATGCAACCACCCAAGGCATGGAAAGGTCATGTTTAGGTACGTTAGTTGACAGCCCCGACAGAGTTCTTAGGGAACAGCCAGCATTAACTTCTAGCCACACTAGTTAATCACCTTTGACATCCAGCTCAGTTGAGTCTTTAAACTACTCCATTCCCAGCTGCCATCTGACTGCAACCACATGAGATATTTCCCACTGCGCTCATTCAACCAACCAAACCATGAGAAATAATAATTGTTCTTTCAAGCCACTATGTTTTCAGGTGGTTAGTTACATAGTAATAGACAATCAGAACATTCATTTATGGAATGGGGATAATCCTACTTTTACAGAAGTGTTCTGAAGTTCACGTTTTGATGTTGTGAAATCATCTTCAGAGCAGTTAAGCACTATACAAACGTGTTATGTTTTCAATAAATAATAAAGTTAAAACTCTTTTACATTCAACAGAGGAGAGGTAATGCCTTGCTTCTCTTACAAATATTCCTAGTTCTCGGGTAGGGATGATGGGTCTGCATCTAACCTGCTCTGCACTGATTTGGGGCCTTCCTCTCAGGCATAAAACCTTCCCAGGCCATCTATAAAACTGGCTTCATGACAGTCTTGCTGCCCCCCGTTAACACTATTATCTTCCGGCTCTGTATTCAAACTCCCTAGCAACCTCTCTCTCATCTCCCACTCTTAACTATATGCATATAGTTCCTCTTCAGAACAAGACCCTGTTCCTATAACTGACCCTAATGTCAATTCACTCATCCAAGGCTAACTCTAATCAGTCTATGCCTCTGGCTAAACGTTTCTTCAACAACTATTTTTCCTCATACGAAGTCTTGGGAAGTGTTACAGTATAGTGGTTAAGAATAGAGACTCTGAGTTTGATTCTTTACTAGCTGTTTGAATTTAGGCAAGTTAACCTATTTTGCTGTATTTTAATCATATGTAAAGTGCTTAATACAGTACCTGGCATGTAATAAAGAGCTATGTGTTAGCAATTATTACTTTAATTATTATACCACTTGGTTGCACCTTGTGTCAGATTAACTGGGCCAACTAATTCAGATTGTATTTACAAAGCAATTGTTCAAATTTCAAAAGGCAATATACATACCTTGTCTGACTTTCAAAAGCATTTTCATTCATATTTCATAATTACTAATTTATTCAACAATACGGCAAATTGAGGAACTAAATGTAAGACCCTAGTCTTTTAGTTTTCCTGACTAGCTCTGACCAAATAACTATGTAAAACTTTTTAGAACTTAATTTTTCCATGCCCTATAGTAAGTCTTTTTAAAATCCAGCCACTCAGTAAGTTTAGTAGAGTCAATATCCCAATAATGTCAATGAACATCAAATGAGTTATCTGATTCTTGGAATAACCTACTTCTTTCAATTTTTATCCATCTCCCTAACAATGAAGCACACCATATGTCTTAATGTACACAAATATCTGGAAATATTTTGGTAATCTGAATATTCACTAAATGGAAAACTATTCTAAGAGATGAATACTACTATTAGTAATTTTGCCTTGACCTCAACTAGAGAAAAATCTAGATTAGGAAGACTGTTTCTCCATAGGCTAAAAGAGAAAACAGAACTAAAAGAGAACACATCTGCTTAGACTCACTTATCGCAATCTTAAGATGTTAACTGGCAGTCTCTGTATTCAATAAAATGGGAAATACAGGAAATACTCAAGGTGTCTTAGCTCTTCAACCACAGCCTTTGTTGCTTTAGTAATATACATGCTTTCATCTGCTCAGTATTTTTTCTTATGGTCACTACACATGTTTATTTTTTCTTAAAATATAAAGCCCTAAAATGCAGGCACTCTCTTTCCAGCATGCACAGAAAGGAAACACTTGGTGTCCAATGGCCTCTAGAATCAGACCTGAAAAAGTTCTTAATTAGATTATGGGTTCAGGGGACTGGGGACAGAGTCACTAAAGAGGTTGAGACAGCAGATGAGGGTTGAAGCACTTTTAATCACAGAAGAGTAAACAATAGTATAAACCGTTAACAGCTCACCCAGTGGCTGCTGTCCTCCAGCCCTCAGCTCACCTGCTCCTCCCACCCCCCCACTCCCTGCGTACCACTGAATAAAGAGCAGGGTATCTATCAGCAGCTGTCCATCACTACCAGGTGGCAGGAAGGGGACCTAACTAGGGGCCACAGCAATCCTGGCCATCCATTCATGGTTGTCTGTTTCTATATAACGTCATGTGAAACATTCCAGCTCCAAAGGAGGAACAGTGCAGAAACCTGGAGCTGAACTTAGCTGCTCCATTCAGATGGCCAGAGCTTCAAGAGCCATGGGCAACAAGGGAGGGGACTCTCTGGAGCCAGCATAATTCAAGATGCAGCCAAATCTGGGATTGAGGTGGGTTCAAAGGGGACCAGGCTTGTGCCCCAACCTAGGCAACGAAACTCACGCATATGCACAAATACATATGCACATGTGCGCACATATGCACACACGCACGCACACACACAGAGCAAATAACATTACTGAAAGAACCTGGAGGCTATTAAATACAAAATGGCAGAGTTTTTTTAAAAAAAGTGAAAATATTTGCTTCTTTGATTCTCCTCAGTGCCCTGCACACCCCCTAGTCACAGGAGTGCAGATGCGGGGAGGCCCAGAGGAGTGGGTTGCCAGCAGCCCTACAAGTCCGTCTATGCTGAAGTCCCCATACCAACCACCTTACTCTTCAGCCAGTAGCTGCCTCCCATGTGACCATTCACCCGACCGGCACCATTGCTGGAGCTGCGGCCACAGGGGCCTTTTGTGCTACTGGTCATATCTTCTTCTTCTGAGCTGCTCTCCACATCACTGCGATCATCCTTAGATACCTGGGTGGGATGGGGCCAAAGGTAGAAAAGGTAAGGACAGAACTTTTCTAGAATCATAAGACAGACAAAGCCCACAGAGCCCATGTTTGGGCACTGCTCCCAATCTGGCCTACTTTCTGGTGGCACCTGACTCAAAATACTATCTGGACCACAGAGACTGTTGTGAATATCCTTTGCCTGCTTTCTGGGTTTCTCTCTCATCATCTCTAATTCCGTTCTCAATGGAATAAGTAGCCATCTTCGTAGAGGAGTTTATCTTTCAGGACCAGCCTAAAAGAGCTGAAATCATTCACCCAGTCATGGTTTAGGTTTGAAGGAAACTCCACAGACACCCTTTCTCCTCCTGTACCTCAAAAAAGAAAAGGCCAACACAAACAATACATATGGCTGTCATCACTGCTTCTGTCTTCTGGTGGTGTGGCCACTACAGTTTTGGTTATTCAGAGTTTTGCTTTATCCCCAAAGCTGATCCACAACTGGGCTCTTCCTGGGCTCAACTATCAACACCCTATGACTAGTGTCATAGGGTGTTGATAGTTACTCCTCTTGAGCAACCCCAAGATACAGAGTATGGTGAAAAGAAAAGCAGACTGGCAGTCAGCGAGTAAAAATTCCCAGTCCCAATCATGCTACTCTCTATGACTCTTTGCCTTTCAACCTGAGCTTTTTGTTCTATATTTTCAAACGAAGGATTTGGATTAGAGCAGTGTTTTTCAATCTGAACTATCCTGCATACCAAGCAAAGTATTTCAGATTCTCTACCGTGGACCATAAAAGTAAAGGAGAGAAACCCAGTGAAACCTATGTCAGACTTTTGCCCTCCCGAACTGAAGGATAATAAATGTGTGGGTTTTTTTTTTTTTAAAGTAACTAAGAGAAGGGGGTGAGAAGGAAACAAAACTACAATTGCTGTTGCCAAGAGGTGGGGTAATTGCTTTGGTTAGCTCTAAGATTCTATGGTTTATTATAGCTATCGACCTCTGAACCCAGATAACGAACTGATTATCTGATCTTTAGGAAATTTCCACCAGAGGGCAGTGTGTCTAGAGTTGAGGGAAAGGGAGGCTCAAAAAGGAGGGGGGCGGTGTGTGGGTGGGAAGGAAAGGAAAACAGAAAGGGAAAAAAAAATGAGTAGACTCTAATCTTGCCTCAATTTAGGAAAAAGAATCTGGCAACTTGAGCTCCATGCAACAATGGCCCAACCTGAGCTCAATATAAAATGGCAGAGTTTTTTAAAGAAGTGAAAATATTTGCTTCTTTGATTCTCCTCAGTGCCCTGCACACCCCCTAGTCACAGGAGTGCAGATGTGGGGAGGCCCAGAGGAGTAGGTTGCCAGCAGCCCTACAAGTCCGTCTATGCTGAAGTCCCCATACCAACCACCTCACTCTTCAGCCAGTAGCTGCCTCCCATGTGACCATTCATCCGACCTGCACCGTAGCTGGAGTCAGCAGAGATACATCCTCTGATACAACCCAGGGAAACAGAAAGGAAAGCAGGAAGGAAGAGAAACACATTCAGACAGACATGCTTCACTGAACACTAGAAGCACAGATACACTTACATGCAAGAGATGAAACTGTCCAGCTCCCACCAGGCATAGAAAAAAGGAAGGAGGTGAGAAAAGAGTGGAGAGTACAGAGTCTGGGTCTAATCCTTCCTGGATAGGTCACCTGGTCAGGAAAGAGCAGGGGAGAAGAGAGATGTCCAGTAGCTACAGCAAGATGCACAGGCACACTGAGCAAGTTCTGAAACCAATTGCAGCCATAAAGAATAGTGACACAAGGGATCATATATTCCTGGGAAACATTCCATCCCTTTGTCCTAGAGTCAGTGTATCCTCTACCAGAGCCCCTCCCCTTGGGATTGTGTATTACCGAAGCCTGAATCCCCAGCCTGCAGGCTAATCACAGTCTGATTGCTTCAGAATTTGCAAAATTCAGTTATGAGTTTTATCACTGAATGATCTTTCTTTGTGCTTTTGGGCTCTTGGCATAAGATGGGTATTTGAAACCCTGAAGACCTATCTCACTTAAGACCCCTGCCTCATCCAACAGTAAGGTGAGATTGGTACTTAGTCCCTTACATAAACCATATCTTGAACATCACAGTGTGGCCATCTTGGGGTGGCTTGCGACTTACCAAACTACTCCTAGGCAGTCTAACATCTCTGCTTTTATACAGTTTATATCTTGGAGCTCTGCATATGATTTCCTTTGAAAAAAGGCTCCCATGCTAAAAACAAAAATATGAAATCCACGAAGTAGGTAGGTAAGGGGTAGGAAATGGTTGAGGTCATCTCCAAACCTAATCCTGTTTATTATTTTACAATGGTCATTCCTAAGGGACAGGAAGAAGGCAGATCCTTCCTCTGACATCTAAGTCATGTCTTAGATGGCTAAACACTCATACTTAAAGAAAAGATGGAAACTTTGGAGCCCTAGGCTCTTTGCTGGGTAATACCTATTTTCCCACCCAGCCCCAAAGAAAGAAGCCATCTTTCATCCTCACCTTTCCTCGGATCAAGGCTTTGAAAGCAATTCGTGCAATTAGGTAGGACCAGATGACATGCAGAACCTGTAGGATCAGGAGAAGGCCATTGAAGAGCCACCAGGAGGGATAGGGCCCGATCATCTCCCAACTCTCAAAGAGGGTCGTGTTCAGAATCCTGTAAGAGGGAGGCCAATGGTCAGATTCCAGAGTCAAAGCCAGACAGATAGGGATGAAGCTGAATTCCCTGGAAAGCAGAACCTTGTGTTTTCTCCCCATACCTTCTATCAGTTGAAGTTCCAGAGATATTCATCCACAGTGAGAAAAGAATAAAGAAAGGGGCCCATGGAGTTTTCTATCTTTAGGGATAAGGAAAGATATAGAAATCTTAGCAACTGATAGAATAAGTCATATTATTAATCACTTCAAATATACAGAGTTTCACAAATTTGGGACACCGATTTTAATCATCATCCTAGGAATTACTCAGATCCTCAGGCACATATAGGACAGCTGGTAGCTGATTCCCTCAGACTAAGGAGAATCTCCAACCCACAGAGAAAATGACTTTGTATCATAAAGTAGTGAGTGTAGAAGTGAGAGTGGTGTATGTGTGTGTTGGTCAGAGTGGGAGACAGGGTATAGAGCAGGAAAACAAGCAAGAGCCTGAGAATTTTGTAATCAGTACAAAAGAAGGCAAAGGAATTACTAAGGCATAAAATGAAGACTGCTCCTCAGAGATGAGTCAGGAGAGCCACAGCTAAGTGAGCTGGATGCTCTCAGTCTAGATCACACCTCACTAGAAATATTGTGCAAGGGAAATGAGGTCCTTTGAGAGTCCATAAAGGGTCAGGTTAGGTCAAGGAAGAAGCAGAGCAATATTTAGGGTTAGGGAACCTTGGTGGTCTGTTCCCTAAACTGGTGAAAGGTATCACCAGTTTATGGCTACGTATCTACCATAGCTCCACAGCCCTAACACTTACCAGAATGGATAGATTCCTAGACGAGTCACCACAAAAATAGCACTGAAGATCACAAAAAGGGTGTCACAGAGACGCTGATACTTGGCATAATTGGCCAGCTTGGCTGCCTGGAGAAAGGAAGACAAGAATTGAGCTGGGGAGAAAGCCAGTTCTCAGGAAGAAAAGTAAAGAAAGAGGAATAGTGAGGAAAGGGGGATTGGGGTCTTACCTCCAGCAAGAAGTCTGAGGCATCATGTAGACACATGACCAGAGTTCCCACTCGAACCATGTTGTTGATGTAGGAGAAGGTAATGAGCCCAATGGTGGCCAAGTGATGCACAAACATGATCAGGAAGTCCTAGGAAGGAATGGAAATAAAACAGGCAGGTAAAGGCAAGGCCATAGAGCTGCCGGCCAACTCAATGTCCTGCACTGTTCTCAGAGGGTCTTATCCCACCCCTTAGAAGTTCCATTTTGTTTAAGTTCTCCCTCAAGGAGCTGCCTAACATTTGACCCAAAACTCTCTACGTCAATGACTGACCCATAACCTACGTTAATATAGCTCAAAACACAGAAAAGAATAATTTTCTTTGGTAGTTGCAGAACATGTAGAGCTTGGATGCTGAGCTGACACTTGGAAATAATTTCCCAGGTGGTAGTAAGGCATACAAGCCTTAGATATTTCAGATATCCTTGAAAGTCTAAGACTCTTCTGCTTCGATGAAGGAAATTTCAACCAAAGGGACCTAACGGAAAGGGGAGGTTTGTGAAGGGGGCAAAGCTAAACTATTCCAAAACATTTCAGAGACATGCTAAACAATCCATCTTACTACAAGCACTTCCTGCTTTCAGATTTAAAGCTCAAACTTCCTCTTGGGTTCAAATGCCAAGGTTAGTCCTGGAGAAATCTCTAAATACCTGAGTTATTGGACATATCTAATAAATACTTCCCAGCCCAGTGAGGGAGAGAGGGTGGGAGAGGGCAGGTAAATTTGCATCAGAGAAGCAAGGATATAAAGTCTGTGCTCTCCACAGAGACAGATACAATGGTGTATTTTAGCTCTTGAGTTGGGGATGACTTTACAAATACACATTCTAGAATGTTTTAAAACCAACATATGTATTACAAACCTTTTTATATGTGTCATGTATTAAAATAAAATTTTAGTAAGGAGACCTGTGTCTCCTAATCATAGGAGGGTGAAAGGCATCTGAATTGTGTATCAAGCTTCTAGGTTACACAACAACTAATAACCCAGATCAATTTCAATCCATTCCCACAAAGGCTAACCCTGATTTTCCTTACCAAAGATAACCATGAGTTAGTGACAGATTAGGGTTAGAGCTGCTGGAACTGCATTATGTCAGTTATGTCAGGACACCAATAAAAGGTGAAGATTCTGCCCTTTCTGTCTGCTTATAAAAAACTTAAGTCATTTCCAACTTTGCCACTCTGTGGGCAAGTCAACTCACTTCTCTGAATCTTCGTTTCCTAAACAGTAAGAAAAGGGTAAACTAAATCATCTAAAACCCCTTCCAATTGACATTCTTTAAGTAAGTGGGGTCACCAAGAAGGGAGAACAGAGAGGGAACAAGGGTCCCTAGTGCCAAACAAAAGCCAGATCTAGCTTTTCTGGAATCAAGGATTTTCCTGGATCAGGCCTTACTATCCCCATGTCCTGAGCTTAGGGACAAAGCTCAGACTAAGTTTCCTGAGCTTTGGATATGTTAGAACCTTGGAGAAAATGAGGAAAAGGGTATGCTTCTTAGATGGTTAACTGTTTTCATCCTGGGCTGCCCTGAATGCCTCAAATATACTTCATCATTAGTCAGGTCTCACTTCTGAGAACATTACAAAGAGCTAAAGTCCCATTAAACCTACTTTCTCCCTCTTTTGTGGTCCCAATCAGGGCAGAGAATCTATCACAATGACAATAATGATAGCTGCTGGAAAGGAGGATGCAATAAGTCAGGGAGTTGAGGGAGCCAATGTCCTTACCTTTCTTTTAATGTCTGTAAACTGAGAAAACATAAGAGACCAATAGAAAGCCAATTCCATGATATAATAGTAATAAAGCCCATTTGTGAGAGGCTGGAAGAGAGAAAGAAGTAGTTAGAATACCAGCTAGTCAAAGACTCATTCTATCTCCCCAAATTTCTCCGTCTCAGAGGACCCATACCCCAAATTATTAAATAACCTTCCTCTCCATCATCTTCCAAGATCTGCAATAGCTAACAGACCTTGGATTGGTGCAGAGACTTAAACCTCTTCCCTTCCACATACACATCTTCAGCTCTCATCTTTCAGAGATCAGATAAGGTTAACACATACTATAGCACAATCAAATCAGTGTGTCTAGAATTCTGGGCAATTAGTGCTTTTCAGGGGATTGAATACACTGAGGCCTTTCTTTCTTCTACTGTTAGCAGCCCCCTGACATTTTTCTACTATGGACTAGAACCATAGTAGAAAATCTTGAGGGATTCAAAAGGGACACATGAACCAGAAAGCACCTCATTAAGTGCCAGGAAGCTGTTTTTCTTTCCAGCCCAATTAGGGTGAATATAGGAACCTGGAACAAACAGATCACTGGATTTCACTGCTATGGGGACCCCAAAAATAGATACCCTGAATATATGACTCAAAGAGACTCAGTCCCTAATCCCTCAAGAATCCCAAGGAAATGTGCCATCTTTCCTTGGGACTGTCAATGTACTCTCCCCAACCCCATCTTACACACACACATAAAACCCCTGTCTTGAAAGGGCTCAGATCCTACCTGATAAGGGTAACTGTGCCAGCATTGTCGGGTGTCCCAGAACCAAGGCGACTAAGAGAAAACAGATAATCCAAGTCAGCCTTTAGAATTCTCCCCTGGCTCATCTATGTAATCCCTTTCTCTCTATGCTTGGGGCAAAAGAGTTGGGAAAGAAAAAGGAATCCCTCTTGACAGAATTTAGGGTAACTAAACGGCTAGACTTTTCTTCTAGAACAAGAAAGTGTTATTACAAAGAGAGAAACCATGCTTTGAGGTACGTAAGAGCAATGAGAGCTCTAAGATAGTTTCTGGAAACATCACAACCTGGAATATATAGGAAACTGGGAGGCAGGAAGACAATGATTTCATTTAATAACTGAAAGAGAGATCTCCATGCCAAAGATTCACAAGTCAAAAGTAATAATCTCGAATGGAGTTTCAATTAAGTCCATTTCATCTAAGTTGTTGAATTTATTACTATTAAATTGTTCACAATATTGTCTTATTATTCTTTCAATGTCTACAGGATATATAGTGATAGCTTCTTCTTTTTTTTTTTAATTTTTGGCCACACCCCGCAGCATGTGGGACCTTAGTTCCCCAACCAGGGATCGAACCTGCACCCCCTGCATTGGAAGGCGGAGTCTTAACATTGGACAACCAGGGAAATCCCCGTGATAGCCTCTTTTTCTCCCTGATACTGGTAATTTGTTTTCTTGTTTTTTTTCTAAGCGTTTATCAATTTTAATTAAACCTTTCAAAGAACCAACTTTTGGCTTTATTAATTTTCTCCATTATTTGTCTAATGCCTATTTCATCGATTTTTGCTTTTTTTTTCTTTTTCCTTTCCTTTAACTTACTTTGGGTTTACTTTGCTCTTCTTTTTCTGGATCTTAAAGTGAAAACTTAGGTCATTGATTTTAAAGCTTTCTTCTTTTCTAATATAAACATTTAAAGTTATAAATTTCCTCTTAAGTATGCTTTAGCTACATGCCACACATTTTGGTATGTTGTATTTTCAGTATCATCCAATTCAAAATATTTTCTAATTTCCCTATGATTTCTTATTTGATCTTTGGGTTATTTAGAAGAGTTGTTTAACTACCAAATATTTCTCTAGATATCTTATTATTAGTTTGATTTCTATTTTAATTCCATTATGGTCAGAGAACATATTTTGTAAGATTTCAATATTTTAAAATTTGCTGAGGGCTTCCCTGGTGGCGCAGTCGTTAAGAATCCGCCTGCCAATGCAGGGGACACGGGTTCGAGCCCTGGTCCGGGAGGATCCCACGTGCCGCAGAGCAACTAAGCCCGTGCTCCACAACTACTGAGCCCACGTGCCTAGAGCCCGCGAGCCACAACTACTGAGCCCACGCGCTGCATCTACTGAAGCCCACGTGCTCTAGAGCCTGTGCTTGGCAACAAGAGAAGCCTGCGCACCGCAACGAAGAGTAGCCCCCGCTCGCCTCAACTAGAGAAAACCCACGCGCAGCAATGAGGACCCAATGCAGCCAAAAATAATAAATAAATAAAAATAAATAAATTTATTAAAAAAATAAAAAATAAATAAAATTTGCTGAGACTAATTTTTTGGCCTAACATATGGTCTTAGTTGGTGTTCCATGTGCACTTGAAAATAATACGTATCCTTCAGCTGTTGGTGTAGTGTCCTATATATGTCAGTTAGGCCAAACTGGTTGATTGTGTTGTTTAAATCTTCTACATCTTCAGTGATTTTTGCCTAGTGATTTAGTCAATTACGAAGAGTATTAAAATCTCCAAATATGATTGTATATTTGTCTATTCTCTTCCTTTTCCCTTCTTTCTGCCTCTTTATGTTTCATGTATTTTGAAGCCTCAATTATTGCATTTAAAGGAAAACTGTGGTACAGTGAAAAAAAAAAAGAGGACTCATGAATCAAAAAGCCTGAAATTCTTCTTTGACTCTGACAATTAACTGAAAAGCAGGAATAATACCTGTTTTACCCACTTTAATGAGTTACTAACTTCATTTCTGTAATGTCTCCTCCTTGAAAGAACAGGACTTTGTCAAGTGCTTTGTAAACCATCACGTACTATGCTGATTTAATTAATTTTTTTATTACTAGCATTACTTATGGGAGAAACAGTAGTCACGAGGTTACTGATGTCAGGCCCCAGACAGAAGACAATCTATTTAGCTTATCACAAGAAAAAAAAAAAAAATCACAAGAAAAAAAAAAAAGGGAGTGAGGGACAAAATCTAAAGGTATTTAACTCTTATCTTCAGGGATGTAGGCATGATTAGAACCCAAAGGAGAACCAGAGAAACTTCAGACTCACCGACCAGAGAAATCTAACTCCATAGCAGAATATACATAAATAAAAAGTGAATCTCCACCTGGATGGGCAAGAAGTAGAAGTTAGATACATATTCACTCAAAAGAAAGTCTGTGAAGTAAAGAAGTCAAGATAGCAGATTTGGGGATAAGACAGTTACTGGTAAGAAATTAAGTTCCCATAATAGGGACAAATACTGTTACCGAAAAAGCCAAAGAGATAAAAATCTTCCAGCCTCTGTTTAAAATAGATTTCCACAAGTGTATACTGGCTTTAGTAAACTTTTCTTCCATATTAGACTCCCTGATGATAGTGCCTATTATTATAATTTTTTTTTGCATGACAATGAGAAATACAGTGCTCGGTGTCCAGAGGATAATCGGCAAAAACCCAGTGAAATGGATTATAGTATGTCCAGAAAAGGGATGCTTCCCACTAAAATGTCAATTTAGAGCAAGCTGGTATTATCTCTACCAAGGTGTACAAGGGTATGCATATCTACCTATGTAAGTGCCGGTATAGGAATTCATTCCCAACTTATTTGGGAAAGGGGCACAAAATGGAACTACATCTAGCTTGGGGGCAAGCATGTCCAAGAAACTAAGGGTGATCAGGCTTCCAGTTCTCTTCTTCCCAGCCTATAACAGAGTTAGCCCTCCACATCTATTGACTGTTATCCTAACAAGAGAAGTGATTTCCAAAAAGAAAACCTTAGTCCAGCCATACTCCACCCTTCTCCTCACTCCCCACCTCCTTCTGCACACCTACATGCTTTCACAGAATTTAGTGAGCGTTGGGGGCTTGTCCTGATTCCTCCGATGGCGAAACCAGCATTGGATTTTTCGGACATCCCAGTCCAGCTGCTTTGACAGGCCCTCCAGCCTTTTCTCATCAGGATACTGCAGATGTATGACCAGAGTCAGAACATCCCTTTTTCTTCAAACATCTCATTAAATCCCTTTGACTAGCTGAATGGCAAAGCGGCGATAACTATAGTGACTTAAGGAATGTTTTTCTTTCCAGCTTTCATCCCCAAAGTCATTTTTAGTACGAAGTACTATTTTACACATCAAGGACCTTTACCATTCATCTATACACATCCTT
This sequence comes from Balaenoptera ricei, assembly GCF_028023285.1. Lineage (NCBI taxonomy): Eukaryota > Metazoa > Chordata > Mammalia > Artiodactyla > Balaenopteridae > Balaenoptera > Balaenoptera ricei. The sequence goes on from NC_082648.1 coordinate 42,491,761, forward strand.
GTTTGGTCTTCTCCCTCCAGCCCAAGCTAAGTAAAAAGAGATATTAAAACCCAACCGCAAAGGCTATCAGTACCATCTCCATTTGATTATGCAACTAGGTAATGACAAGAGCTGGAGCAGGGAAAAACAAAATCAAAATATGATGTGTGTCTGGGGGAGAAGGAGGGGTGGTGGTGGCTGCTAGGCCCAGAACTCAAATGTATGTAAACGTGACTTATTTAAGGGATCCTGGCCCAAAGGTATTTCCCTGAGTGGATAAAGTTTTCCTAATAGCTCTATGGACTACCCAAATGTGAAAGATCATCCCATCCTATCCCTACCCTTGGAAATACTTGCTCTTTTATCCTCCCCTGCCCTATGGGATAAACCCCCACACGAATCTTCCTCTGTTTCTTTGCCCACTTACCTTGGTAACAGATATGAACACCTTTTCAAGGATGGCATTAGGTTGGGCCTGATAAGGACCACTGTCCTGGATGCCAACATGGAGTGCACAGGGTTTGGCAATATACCTGTAATGGAGAAAACCCAAAAGCCAATTCTAAAAATGGTTTGCCAAGCATGAAGCAAAGATCCTGATTAGGGGACTGATAAGAGGAAAAAGGGGAAACACTTGGCCGGGAGCCAGGACTTTTTGATTTAGTCCTGGATTCTGCCATTGACTCATTTGAGAAGTGACTTGTTGAAGAAATATTGGAACATAAGCTCTCTTTCCATTTTTCCCTGGCTTCCCTTATCACATCTTGAGCTTTAGAGTCAGAGAGAGCTAGATCAAATCACTAGTCTACCATTTACTGCCTGTATGAACTTGGGCAACTTATTTAATCTTGCTAAAGCTCAGTTCTTTCATCTATAAGATTAAGATTCTTGCTACTCAACATAAGGCCAACAGATAAACAGCATTACTGGTTTTTCCTAGAAGCTTTTTAGAAATACAGAATCTTGAACCCCATCTCAGACCAGCAAAATCAGAATCTGCACTAACAAGATTCCCAGGGGATTCATATTCCCATTAAAATGTTAGAAGCGGGTCTACTTTACATGAATCTTGCAGGTACTATGATATTACATATATGAAGACCGTGACACAAGGAAAGTGCTTAATAAATGGTAATTTTCCTTATATCAAATGATCAAGAAGATCTTAATTGGAGGGAAAAGTAGAACTGAGACTGAGCTCTTCCTAAACACAAATATCCCGGGTCATGGTCACCTTCCTGCCTAATCAAAAGACTATACGGAAATACTTAGAACTTTCAGGAGCTCTGAAGAAAGAAATTGGGAAACTATGAAGAGTGGTAAGAAAGAAATTACCTATTAGTACTCAATTCTAGTCCCAGATCTACCACTAATAAGTCACATAAACTTGGTCAAGTCACTCAATTCTTGGGTTTTGGTTTTGTCGTCTAAAAGAAGGGGTTATATGAGATGACGTATAAGACTTTTTTTTCTCGGGCTTCCCTGGTGCCGCAGTGGTTAAGAATCCACCTGCCAATGCAGGGGACATGGGTTCGATCCCTGGTCCGGGAAGATCCCACATGCCGCGGAGCAACTAAGCCCGTGTGCCACAACTACTGAGCCTGAGCTCTAGAGCCCGTGAGCCACAACTACTGAGCTCACGTGCCACAACTACTGAAGCCCACGCGCCTAGAGCCCATGCTCCGCAACAAGAGAAGCCACCACAATGAGAAGCCCACACACTGCAATGAAGAGTAGACCCCGCTCGCCACAACTAGAGAAAGCCCGCGTGCAGCAACGAAGACCCAACGCAGCCAAAAATAAATAAATTAAATAAATAAATAAATTTAAAAAATAAAAGATTTTTTTCTTTCTAAGATTCCATGGTTATATCATTGACTATAACTAACTTATAACTTTTAGATCTTTGAAAATTGAGGGATTATTCCTTGGTTCTTCAAGAAAGATCTCTCTGTTCTCCACAACCATAGATTTTTATGAGCCTCAGCTCTAGGAAAAGCTTTACGTAGTCACTTTCAGAATAAGTCAAAACCAGTTCTAGCTCTCTTAGCATCTTAGGGAGTCTCATGATGAAATTATAACTGGGAGGCGTAAGATGGAATGCTCTTGACCTATTTTCTTGATCTGCATTCGAATCCAGAATTTATCTCTAAGGGAGGGACTGAAAACAAGAAACTTTGTTTATTGTCTTCCTCTATGAAAACTTCTTTTACCTTTATCACCAAAGTTCCTGAGCCATGGGGAAGCGTTGATTCAGATAAAGTAAGCCACATCTGCAACCCATTCTTTTCTCTCTTTTGCACCAGTGGTATAAAAGTTTCATTCAAATGCCAGTGCTAACAGATACTTTAATTTATACTTCCTAGTATATAATTCTGTGTACAAATATTTTAAACCCCCATTCATGTTTAAACTCCTTGTGAACACAGAGAATTCTGTTTTTGTATTTAGCAAGGTTCTGTACTCAGTAGTTGCTGAGCAATTGACAAGGAACAGGTCTAGTGAATTCCACCCTTATTCTGTTGGAGCTCAGTTTGGACCCAGCATTGATCAGCATCCAGAAGAGTAATTAAGGCAGCCATTCTTGGGACTTCCCTAATAGTCCAGTGGTTAGGACTCCGCGTGTCCACTGCAGGGGGCGCAGGTTCGACCGCTGGTCCGGGAACTACAATCCCATGTGCCGTGCCGCAGCACGGCCAGAAAAAAATTTAAAAAAAAAAGGCAGCCATTCTTTGCTGTTGAGTTGGTGCCATATCAGAGATAAAAGCACTGAATCCTCTCTCCCTGTCTCCTCTCACCTATGTTAACTGAATGAAGAGGTAGATCCAAGAACAAAAAACTGCCTTTCCAATTCCTACTTTTACTCCCTGATCCAGGCCTCTTCCTCAATGCAGTCAGGTGATTAAAGGCCCTGGGGTTAGACAGATTTTACCAGCTAAGAGACTTTGTGAAAGCTACTCACCTACAGAATGAGGATAATAATATCTGTTTCACAGGTTTATTTTAAAGATGAGATGACTTGATGCATGCCTAACCCGGTACCTGACATTTTGTAAACATTCATTAAAAGGCAGCTATTATTATTTTTACTAGGAACAGATAGTTCAGTGTGGGTACTCCCTGACGGTACCTCCAGCAAAGTGAGAAGAGCAAGAAACCCTCTTTTACACAACAGGGATGGGTTTGTACCCTGATCACTTGGGTGAAGCCAAGATTGCTTTATTATCTAGACCTTGAAGCAGACTTAATATCCTAGAGTTGTCATAAGCTCACATCCTGCCCTCATTAGTTCAGAGTTCAATGAAAGACATAAAGCTACTGGCATCAAGTCAGTGGCAGCTGTAAGACTCTAAGAAAATTTGTTTATTTGACAAATATTTATTGGGCACTGATTTTGTGCTATAGCATGAAGCACAAAACCAAAAATAAGGACTTATGATTGGAAAAGAATTTTTTTAAAAAAATTTATTTATTTAATCATTCATTTGGCTGCACCAGGTCTTAGCTGCAGCACGAAGGCTCTTCACTGTGGCACGTTTAGTTGCAGCACACGGGTTTCTTAGTTGCGGCATGCGAACTCATAGTTGCCGCATGCCTGTGGGATCTAGTTCACCGACCGGGATCGAACCCAGGCCCCCTGCATTGGGAGCGCAGATTCCTACCCACTGGACCGCCAGGGAAGTCCCAAGAATTTTTTCTGTGATAAAAAAATTCAAATCAGGGGACTTCCCTGGCGGTCCAGTGGTTAAGACTCCATGCTTCCACTGCAGGGGGCACAGGTTGGATCCCTGGTTGGGGAACTAAGATCCCACATGCATTGTGGCGCAACCAAAAGAAAAAAAAAAATTCAAATCAGAACTTTGAGAAACTTCACACCTAGTCACGTGTTCATTCCACATCATTCACCTGGCATTTAGTATAACTTATAAAATAGGTTGGTCAAACTAAACTCCAAAGAGCCCAGCATTAGCATTCATCCTTTCTGTTAAATCAGCACTTCTCAAAGCGTGCCTGGAGACCTCTGAAACCCTCTTCAGGAGCTCTGCAAGGTCAAAATTATTCTCATAATTCTATAGTTTCATAATAATTCTTTTCTCTCTCATTCTCTCATGAGTGTACAGTGGAATTTTCCACAGCTTACATGACATATAGCAACAGATCGAATGCAGAACTGATATGAGACTACAGCTACCAGATATTAAAGAGATTCACAAAAATGTAAAATAATGCTATCCTCACATTTTTTTTTGTTTTGGAAAAGTAATTTTTCATAAAACATTAGTTATATTACCAATACAATCAATGTATTGTTACTTATAAGTGAACTAATAAATACAATTTAAAAAATTTTCTATTTTAATTTCTAAAACAGTACATATTGGTAGATATTATCCATATAAACAAAAACTCTCTGGGGTCCTTGATAATTTTTAATAGTGTAAAAGATTCCTGACATCATAGTTTGAAAACTGCTGTGCTGGACGACATTGTCAAACTCATCTTGTGATTTTCTGTCCTCTCCAGTATCAATGTTACCCAAGTTTTAAAATAATTTGTAAGACCAGACTACACTTTGCCTAAATATCTGAATAAGTAGGCATCTAGTGGTCTACAATGGTAAACTACTCCTTTCCACCTGCCACTCCAGGAACATAAGTCTAGTGACCCAACCTGATTGTATTGTATCTGTCCTGCTCTAGGGAGATCATTTCATTCTGCCCCTTTCCTGTCCTCCAGATACATGGCAGCAGCTGACCTAAGCCTGGGTTAATTGTGATGAAATTACTCACTGCTTTGCTTTTTCATACCAAAGACGGGAGCTATATCAACAATTCTATCTTTGTGACCCATTGTAACATCATTGACGGATATGAACTATACACAAATATATTCAAAAGTCTAGATCGAGCTTCTCAACTAGTGTGTCATGGAAAGTAACACAGATGGGCTATACTTATGTTGAGATACTGCTCTTAGCTCTCAGGGTGGTCCACGGGGTGGGTGGTAGCCAGACACCCTTGTCTGTAGCCTTTGGCCTCATATATCCCACTGTGTGTGCACATATTATTTTCTATGTGTGCAGCAACATGATTGGGTTGGGAAGCACTGGCTTAGATCAATTTCTGGAAAAATATAAAAATGTCAAAATTGATAAAGAAGAAAAATAACCATCAAAGAAACTGAAATACAGGGCTTCCCTGGTGGCGCAGTGGTTGAGAATCTGCCTGCTAATGCAGGGGACACGGGTTCGAGCCCTGGTCTGGGAAGATCCCACATGCCGCGGAGCAACTAGGCCCGTGAGCCACAGTTACTGAGCCTGCGCGCCTGGAGCCTGTGCTCCACAACAAGAGAGGCCGCGATAGTGAGAGGCCCACGCATGGCGATGAAGAGTGGTCCCCACTTGCCGCAACTAGAGAAAGCCCTCGCACAGAAACGAAGACCCAACACAGCCAAAAGTAAATAAATAAATAAATAAATAATAAAAATAAAGGAATTCCTTTAAAAAAAAAAAAAAAAAAGAAACTGAAATACAAAACAAGATGAAGAAGGGAAAAATACAATAAAAAGAGAAAGGTCTTATACAGACTGATGAAGATGGTGTATCATTAGGTGAAGAGTATTGAGTAACTAAATATTTTGAACCTGAATACTCCCTCCACCACCCTCCACATAGAGAGACAGACAGACACACACACACAAACATGGAGAGAAGATAGCTGAGATATTTAGAGGCAAATGCAGAATCTCATAGAAAACATTCAGAAAGTCCTTTCCCTTTACAATTGAATTTTTTTTTTTTGGCCGCGCCACTCGGCTTGCGGGATCTTAGTTCCCCAACCAGGGACTGAATCTGATCCCTTGGCAGTGAAAGTGCAGAGTCGTAACCACAGGACTGCCAGGGAATTCCCTACAACTGAATTCTTAATAAACCAATCACATTAAAAAATGTAAGTAGCTTCTAAAGAGTTGAAAGAGAAGGAAAAAGTAAAAAGGACACTCGGGGGCGGAGTCAAGATGGCGAACTAGGAGGATGCGAAATTCCCGTCTCCTCACAACTAGGGCACCTACCAGGCACCAGAGGGGGACCACAGACACCTAAAGGGACGGGAGGAAGCCCCAGCGATCCAGTAGTGCGTGGGGGAAGTGAAGGGGGAGGAGAAGTGGAGGCAGGATGGGACTGGCACCCCTGAAGGGTGGCTCGGGGAGGGGAAAAGGGGGAAATTGTGGGACCATTGGGAGGGCAGAGGATCAAAAGGGAGCATGGCCAGGTTTCCCCTGCCCACCTGCTGAGACCCCGGGCCTGATCCTCTGCCCACCTAGGCCCCCTCCAGCCCGGTGGGTCCTGAGGGAGTGGGAGGGAAGGGGGAGCAAAAGTAAAGGCCAGACCTCCAGGACCAGCACCCCGAGGGGTGGCTGGGGGAGGGGAGGAGTTCCTACACCCAGCGGGACCCACACATGGTTAGGGGTCCAGTGGCGATGGGGGAGACCCTGGGGGAGACGGTGGGGGAGGGGCACGAAGGAATGGAGCCAGTGCTTACCCTGTCCACTTAGGCACCGGGAAGCCTGTTGGGCTCTCCGGCCTAATCCTCTGCCCTCGGAGCCTCCCTCCTGCCGTGCAGAGCCCAAGCCCCACCCCTACACCCCCACCCAGGGCCCTGACTCTACACTTGGAGACCCCCTCCAACGAGCTGGGCCTAAACCCCACCCACACACCCTCACTCAGCGCCCTACCTCCAAACTCGGAACTCCACATTCCTGAGGCCCTCCTTTCCACATGCTGCCTCTCCTCTTCCCCACAGGTCCTAAGCAGAGGCCACGCCCCATGCTTAAACGACACCCACCTAGGCCCCACCCCATGCTCAAACGTCACCCCCCCACCTGCCTAAGCCCCGCCCCACCCTAAACACTGCCCCTGCCTAAGTGCCACCCCAGCCTAAACTCCACCCCCATGGCCAAGGCTTTTTTTTTTTCTTTTCTTTTTTCCTCTTTTAGATTGGGGTTCTGTTTTACACTGTTGATTCATTGTTGTTGATTCTTTCATATTTTTATTTTTTCCTAATAAACCTTTTATTTTTCTAATTTTATTTTATTCTTTATACTTTGTTATTGTTCTCTCCTTTTGGCTTGCCCCCCCCCTTTTCCTTCTTTTTTCTGTTGGGGTTTTATTTTACCTTGTTGCAGTTGTTTCAATTATAGTTTTATTTTTCCTAATATAATTTTTATCTTTCTAAATCTATTTTGTTTTTTCTCTTTCATGTTGTGCTGCTCCTTTATTTCTTCCTTTTTTTTTTTTTTTTAACCGTGCCACAAAGCTTGTGGGATCTTGGTTCCCAGGCCGGAGGTTGGGCCCAAGCTCCTGTGGTGGGAGCTCCAAGTCCAAATCGCTGGACTAACAGAGAACCTCAGACCCCAGGGAATATCAGTTGGAGTGAGGCCTCCCAGAGGTCTTCATCTCAGCACCAAGACCCAGCTCTATCCAACTGCCTGCAAATTCCAGTACTGGACGTCTCAGGCCAAACAACCAGTAAGACAGGAATACAGCACCACCAATCAAAAAAAAAAAAAAAAGAAACAACAACAAAAAAGTTACAGACGAAGGAGCAAGGTAAAAACCTACAAGACCAAATAAATGAAGATGAAATGGACAACCTACCTGAAAAAGAATTCAGAATAATGATAGTAAAGATGATCCAAAATCTTGGAAACAGAATGGAGAAAATACAAGAAACATTTAACAAGGATCTAGAAGAATTAAAGAGCTAACAAACAATGGTGAACAACACAATAAATGAAATTAAAAATACTCTAGAAGGAATCAATAACCAAATAACTGGGGCAGAAGAACAGATAAGTGAGCTGGAAGATAAAATGGTGGAAATAACTGCCAGGGAGCAGAATAAAGAAAAAAGAATAAAAAGAATTGAGGACAGTCTCAGAGACCTCTGGGACAACATTAAACACAACAACATTCGAATTATAGGGGTCCCAGAAGAAGAAGAGAAAAAGAAAGGATCTGAGAAAATATTTTAAGAGATTATAGTCGAAAACTTCCGTAACATGGAAAGGAAATAGTCAACCAAGTCCAGGAAGCACAGAGAGTACCATACAGGATAACCCCAAAGAGAAACATGCTGAGAAACGTATTAATCAAACTATCAAAAATTAAATACAAAGAAAAAATATTAAAAGCAGCAAGGGAAAAGCAACAAATAACATACAAGGGAATCCCCATAAGGTTAACAGCTGATCTTTCAGCAGAAACTCTGCAAGCCAGAAGGGAGTGGCAGGAAATATTTAAAGTGATGAAAGGGAAAAACCTACAACCAGGATTACTCTACCCAGCAAGGATCTCATTCAGATTCGATGGAGAAATTAAAACCTTTACAGATAAGCAAAAGTTAAGAGAATTCAGCACCACCAAACCAGCTTTACAACAAATACTAAAGAAACTTCTCTAGGCAGGAAATGCAAGAGGAGGAAAAGACCTACAAAAACAAACCCAAAACAATTAAGAAAATGTAATAGGAACATACATATTGATAATTACCTTAAATGTAAATGGATTAAATGCTCCAACCAAGACAGATGGGCTGAATGGATACAAAAACAAAACCCATACATATGCTGTCTACAAGAGACCCACTTCAGACCTAGGGACACATACAGACTGAAAGTGAGGGCATGGAAAAAGATATTCCATGCAAATGGAAATAAAAAGAAAGCTGGAGTAGCAATTCTCATATCATACAAAACAGACTTTAAAATAAAGACTATTACAAGAGACAAAGAAGGACACTACATAACGATCAAGGGATCAATCCAAGAAGAAGATACAACAATTGTAAATATTTATGCACCCAACCTAGGAGCACCTCAATGCATAAGGCAAATGCTAACAGCCATAAATGGGGAAATCGACAGTAACACAATCATAGTAGGGGACTTTAACACCCCACTTTCACCAATGGATAGATCATCCAAAATGAAAATAAATAAGGAAACACAAGCTTTAAATGACACATTAAATAAGATGGACTTAATTGACATTTATAGGACATTCCATCCAAAAACAACAGAATACACTTTCTTCTCAAGTGCTCATGGAACATTCTCCAGGATAGACCATACCCTGGGTCACAAATCAAGCCTTGGTAAATTTAAGAAAATTGAAATCGTATCAAGTATCTTTTCCGACCACAATGCTATGAGACTATATATCAATTACAGGAAAAAAACTGTAAAAAATACAAACACGTGGAGGCTAAACAATACGCTACTAAATAACCAAGAGATCACTGAAGAAATCAAATAGGACATCAAAAAATACCTAGAAACAAATGACAATGAAAACATGACAACCCAAAACCTATGGGATGCAGCAAAAGCAGTTCTAAGAGGGAAGTTTATAGCAATACAATCCTGCCTCAAGAAACAAGAAAGGGCTTCCCTGGTGGCGCAGTGGTTGAGAATCTGCCTGCCAATGCAGGGGACACGGGTTCGAGCCCTGGTCTGGGAAGATCCCACATGCCACGGAGCAACTGGGCCCGTGAGCCACAACTACTGAGCCTGCGCATCTGGAGCTTGTGCTCCGCAACAAGAGAGGCCGCGATAGTGAGAGGCCCGCGCACCGCGATGAAGAGCGGCCCCCGCTTGCCGCAACTAGAGAAAGCCCTTGCACAGAAACGAAGACCCAACACAGCCAAAAATAAATAAATAAATAAATAAATAAATAAATAATAAAAATAAAGGAATTCCTTTAAAAAAAAAAAAAAAAAAAAGAAACAAGAAAAACCTCAAATAAACAACCTAACCTTACACCTAAATCAATTAGAGAAAGAAGAAATAAAAAACACAAAATTAACAGAAGGAAAGAAATCATAAAGATCAGATCAGAAATAAATGAAAAAGAAATGAAGGAAACAATAGCAAAGATCAGTAAAACTAAAAGCTGGTTCTTCAAGAAGATAAACAAAATTGATAAACCATTAGCCAGACTCATCAAGTAAAAAATGGAGAACACTCAAATCAACAGAATTAGAAATGAAAAAGAAGTAACAACTGACAGTGCAGAAATACAAAGGATCATGAGAGATTACTACAAGCAACTATATGCCAATAAAATGGACAACCTGGAAGAAATGGACAAATTCTTAAAAAAGCACAGCCTTCCGAGACTGAACCAGGAAGAAATAGAAAATATAAACAGATGAATCACAAGGACTGAAATTGAGACTGTGATTAAAAATCTTCCAACAAATGAAAGCCCCGGACCAGATGGATTCACAGGTAAATTCTATCAAACATTTAGAGAAGAGCTAACACCTATCCTTCTCAAACTCTTCCAAAATATAGCAGAGAGAGGAACACTCCCTAAACTCATTCTACGAGGCCACCATCACCCTGACACCAAAAGTAGACAAAGATGTCACAAAAAAAACTACTACAGGCCAATATCATTGATGAACACAGATGCAAAAATCCTCAACAAAATACTCGCAAACAGAATCCAACAGCACATTAAAAGGATCATACACCATGATCAAGTGGGCTTTATCCCAGGAATGCCAAGGATTCTTCAATATATGCAAATCAATCAATGTGATACACCATATTAACAAATTGGAGGATAAAAACCATATGATAATCTCAACAGATGAAGAAAAAGCTTTTGACAAAACTCAACACCCATTTATGATAAAAACTCTCTAGAAAGTGGGCATAGAGGGAACCTACCTCAACATAATAAAGGCCATATATTGACAAACCCACAGCCAACATCGTTCTCAATGGTGAAAAACTGAAAGCATTTCCTCTAAGATCAGGAACAAGACAAGGTTGCCCACTCTCACCACTATTATTCAACAGTTTTGGAAGTTTTAGCCACAGCAATAAGAGAAGAAAAGGAAATAAAAGGAATCCAAATTGGAAAAGAAGAAGTAAAACTGTCACTGTTTGCATATGACATGATACTATTCATAGAGAATCCTAAAGATGCTACCAGAAAACTACTAGAGCTAATCAATGAATTTGGTAGAGTAGCAGGATACAAAATTAATGCACAGAAATCTCTTGCATTCCTATGCACTAATGATGAAAAATCTGAAAGAGAAATTAAAGAAACACTCCCATTTACCACTACAACAAAAAGAATAAAATACCGAGGAATAAACCTACCTAGCAGACAAAAGACCTGTATGCAGAAAACTATAAGACACTGATGAAAGAAATTAAAGATGATACAAACAGGTGGAGAGATATACCATGTTCTTGGATTGGAAGAATCAACATTGTGAAAATGACTATGCTATCCAAAGCAACCCACAGATTCAGTGCAATCCCTATCAAAATACCAATGGCATTTTTCACAGAACTAGAAGAAAAAATTTCACAATTTGTATGGAAACACAAAAGACCCCGAAAGAAAAACAGAGCTGGAGGAATCAGGCTCCCTGACTTCAGACTATACTACAAAGCTATAGTAATCAAGACAGTATGGTACTGGCACAAAAACACAAATATGGATCAATGGAACAGGATAGAAAGCCCAGAGATAAATCCACGTACATATGGTCACCTTATCTTTGATAAAGGAGGCAAGAGAATACAATGGAGAGAAGACAGCCTCTTCAATAAGTGGTGCTGGGAAAACTGGACAGCTACATGTAAAAGAATGAAATTAGAACACTCCCTAACACCGTATACAAAAATAAACTGAAAATGGATTAATGACCTAAATGTAAGTAAGGCCAGATACTATAAAACTCTTAGAGGAAAACATAGGCAGAACACTCTATGACATAAATCACAGCAAGATCATTTTTGACCCACCTCCTAGAGAAATGGAAATAAAAACAAAAATAAACAAATGGGACCTAATGAAACTTAAAAGCTTTTGCACAGCAAAGAAAACCATAAAAAAGACAAAAAGACAACCCTCAGGATGGGAGAAAATATTTGCAAATGAAGCAACTGACAAAGGATTAATCTCCAAAATATACAAGCGGCTCATGCAGCTCAATATCAAAAAAACAAACAACCCAATCCAAAAATGGGCAGAAGACCTAAATAGATATTTCTCTAAAGAACAAACAACCCAATCCAAAAATGGACAGAAGACCTAAATAGACATTTCTCCAAAGAAGATATACAGATTGGCAACAAACACATGAAAAGATGCTCAACATCACTAAACATTAGAGAAATGCAAATCAAAACTACAGTGAGGTATCACCTCACACCAGTCAGAATGGCCATCATCAAAAAATCTACAAACAATAAATGCTGGAGAGGGTGTGGAGAAAAGGGAACCCTCTTGCACTGTTGGTGGGAATGTAAATTGATACAGCCACTATGGAGAACAGTATGGAGGTTCCTTAAAAAACTAAAAATAGAACTACCATACGACCCAGCAATCCCACTACTGGGCATATACCCTGAGAAAACCATAATTCAAAAAGAGTCATGTACCACAATGTTCACTGCAGCACTATTTACAATAGCCAGGACATGGAAGCAACCTAAGTGTCCATCGACAGATGAATGGACAAAGAAGATGGGGCATATACATACAATGGAATATTACTCAGCCATAAAAAGAGATGAAATTGAGTTATTTGTAGTGAGGTGGATGGACCTAGAGTCTGTCACACAGAGTGAAGTAAGTCAGAAAGAGAAAAACAAACACTGTATGCTAACACATATATATGGAACCTAAAAAAAAAAAAAGGTTCTGATGAACCTAAGGGCAGGACAGGAATAAAGACACGGACATAGAGAACAGACTTGAGGACACGGGGAGGGGGAAGCGTAAGTTGGGACAAAGTGAGAGAGTAGCACTGACATATATACACTACCAAATGTAAAATAGATAGCTAGTGGGAAGTAGCTGCATAGCACAGGGAGATCAGCTCGGTGCTTTGCGACCACCTAGAGTGGTGGGATAAGGAGGTTGGGAGGGAGATGCAAGAGGGAGGGGATATAGGGATATATGTATGTATATAGCTGATTCACTTTGTTACACAGCAGAAACTAACACAACACTGTAAAGCAGTTATACTCCAATAAAGATGTTAAAAAATAAATAAATGTTTTTAAAAGTTAAAAAAAATTAAAAAAATAAAAAGGACACTCAGGCAGAGGGAACAGCATGTACTAAAGCAAAGAGATAAGAAAGGGCTTAGAGAAGTATGCAATGTACAAATCAGGAATGGAGGTGGTGACAATGACAGGGGAAAGAACTATACAAGTAGTTAGGGGCCAGGTCACAGGTACCTTGCATGTTATGCTAAGCTTGAACTTTATCCTGTAGTTAATGGAGAGTCACTGAAAGGCTTTCGGTTATTGTAAAAAATCCATGCTATAAGTAATAAAGCACTGAACTAAGTAAGGCTATAGAAATGGAAAGGCAAGGTTAGATTCAATTGATGGTGAGAAAGTGAAACCGATAGAACTTGGTGACCGGATAGATGTAGGAGGCAAAAGAAAAGGAAAAATCAAGGGTGTCTTCTATGTTTCCGGATTGGGAAACTAAGTTGATTATGGAGCCTCAACCAAGTAGAGAATAAGATAAGAAAAGCAATTTGGGAGTGAAAGATGAGTTGTGTGCATGCTGAATTTGAAGTACCCATGGAACATTGAAATGCACAGTCTAGAAGGCAAATAAGCTTGGGAAAAGGGCCTAAGATACATACACACAGACACAGACAAAAAGGTATGAGAAAGAAAAAAGAGAAAAAAAGAGAATGAGAGAATGAGAATATAGGTGGTAGCTAAAATTGTGAGGGTGGATGTGACTACATGAGAAAGGAATATAAACTAAAAAGAGAGCCAAGGTCAGAATACTGGGAAACACCAACATAAAACGTGAATTTAGGGGACAGGAATGTCAGAGGTGGAGTTGTATCAAATGAGGTAGAGATCAAGTAAGACAAGGATTTCAGTATCCCATGGATTTGGCAATTTGGAGACCGGTGGTAACCTTCACCAAAGAAATTCCAATAAAATGGAGACTCTAAAAGATAGTAATGAGTTATAGCAGTAAAAAGATATATAAAGGGGAGGAAGAAAGAAGTGGAAATAGCTAAGACTCTCAAGAATCTCCGCTAAGAAGAGAAGGGAACGCCTTCACTTCCTGCATCAGAACCACTTTATTTAAAACTAATATCCCTGTGCTTTATATCCATTCTCTTCCTGATTAGAAATTTCATTCTATTTATTCCTATTTTTTTCTATTACCTTTGGCTTCATTCTCTACTTGTTTCTTCTCATCAGACCTTGAACATGCTCAAGTTTTCCCATGTTAAAACAGTGCTTCCTGTCCCTCACACCCTCTGGCTCTCACCCACCTCACAACTAAAGTTCTTGAAAAAGTCCTCTTCTCATGACTTCTCTTCTAACTCCCACTCATTCCTCAACCTTCCTCTCTCTCTCATCTGGCTTCTGACCCTATACTTCACTGAAGCTGCTCTTGCCAAAGTCATCAATGATCTCCTTATTGTGAAATCAAATGGATGCCTTTCAGGCCTGCATCTTACCTGACCACTTAGTGCCATTTGACATTATTGAGCATGTTCTCCCCCTTGAAATGCTCTTTCCTCTTAGCTTCCTTTCTGTCACACTCTTCCTAGTTTTCTCCCTCTATCTTTCTGGCAGTAGAACTAGACTTCTTGGTGTGCACTGCTAGTTGGGTCACCTTGGACAAGTTACTTAACTTTCTCCTTGCTTCAGTTTTCTCATCTGTAAAATGAGGATAACCACAGTATCTACCTACTTCATAAAGTTACTATGAAGATTCAATGTTTAGTACTTAGAGCAGTGCCTGGGACAAAGTAAGTACTTATTAAATGCTAACTACTGATATTATCAAATACTCTATGGCTGTCATACCTCTTATCTTCTTTTGGGTTTCTTTTTCCTCTGCCTTTTCCTAAAACACAGTGTTTCCTCAGGGTTCTATGCAGATTCTTACCTTACTCTACACACTCAACCCTGGGTGATCTCATTCAATAACGGCAGAGGGTCTGTATGGTCCACAGACCCCAGAGCATCCCTGAGATACTCACTGGGGGCTCATAAAGTCAAAACTATTTTCGTAATAATATTAAGACATTTGCCTTTGTTATGGTGTTGATATTTACAATGATGATGCAAAAAAACCAATGGTGGATAAATTTATGGAAGCTGAGCACAAATCAGGGCAGTGGCACCAAACTGCAGTAGTAGTTATTGTATTCTTTCTTGCTATAGCCTCTTACTTAACAACAACAACAACAACAAAGCCAGTTTCACTAAAGAATGTCCTTGATGAAGCAATACAAATGATTAATTTTATTAAATGCCAACCCTTGAGTACATTCTTAAAAAGTATTCTGTGATAAAATGGGAAGTACACAGAAGGCACTTTTATTGCATACCAACGGATACGGTTGTCTCAAAGAAATGCACTTGTTTGACTGATTGAGTTGTATGCTGAACTAAAATCACTTTTTACAAAGAACACCATTTTTACCCAAAAGAATGACTGACAGACAAACTACGGTTATTCAGGAACTGGGTATTTCAGAGACATTTTCTTAAAAATGAATGAAATAAGCCTGTCATTTCAAAAAACAAACACTCTTGCCATTGATAAAATTCAAGCTTTCAAGTGAAAATTAGAAGTTTAGAGACCATATATCTGCCTTTGAGCTTGACAACGTCCCAATACTTCAAGGTTTTTCTGATGAGATTGTTAAAGTGAGATTAACTATATGATTTTTTAATACTGTGTAATGAAATGTATTAGCATTTAGGATATCTGTATAACTTAGTGAACTAGTATTTTTCAAGTGACCAATACATGATGTCCATTCAAAGTGTAAGACAGACCAGTGGATTTTAACATGAGTGGAAAGCTCATTGATATGGTTTCAGATTCTAACCAACCTCTAAGAAACTACTCCTTGTGTTCTGGTGTAGTATCAAAGATAAAATACTTCCCCCTTCCAATAACATATCTGTGTAAAGCCAGCTTTTATTTATACACTTCAACCAAAACAACATATCACAAGGGGTTGAATGTAGAAGCTGGCAAGGAGAATCCACCTATCTTCTACTAAGCCAGACATTAAAGAGATCTGCAAAAATATAAAATCAATGTTTTCCTCTGAATATTTTTTTGTTTAGAAAATTATCTTTCAAAAATGTTATTTATGTTAACACGTAATAGGCTTTTTTTTTTTTTAAATTTATTTTTGGCTGCTTGGGTCTTTGTTGCTGCGCGCGGGCTTTCTCTAGTAGCAGCGAGTGGCGGCTACTCTTCCTTGCGGTGCGCGGGCTTCTCATTGCAGTGGCTTTTCTTGTTGCGGAGCACGGACTCTAGGCACGTGGGCTTCAGTAATTGTGGCGCACGGGCTTAGTTGCTCCGCAGCATGTGGGATCTTCCTGGACCAGGGATCAAACCCCTGTCTCCTGCATTGGCAGGCAGATTCTTAACCACTGCGCCACCAGGGAAGTCCTATTTTTGTTATTTTTAATGAAATAATAAATATATTTCTTAAATGTCTCGATTTCAATTTCAAATATGAAAAAATTGAGAGGTATATGTAACCTACATCTACAAAAAATCCTTGGGATCCTCAATAATTTTTAAGAGTAAAAAAAAAAAAAATGCTGAGAACAAAAGATTCAAGAATTACTAAATTATACTATTTATTCACTTATGTGCTGTTGACTCCCAACCATATATTATTTTGTATATTCCCTATACATATGCATGCACATCAGTGTATTTTTCTGAGTAAATTCTTAAGAGGACAGGATTTGCTATGTACAAGCAAATGTGTCATATACATTTGTTGTACACATATATGCTTGCTGTGTACAAGGTACTGCACTTCTCAAGGACACCTATACCACCAAATCCAACATTTCTTGCATGGTCAGTGCGCAAGTAATCTTTGCAGGTTTTTTTAAGGACTATTTTTTTTTAATTGGCCAATTTGTTATCTTCACTTAGACCTATAAGAGGGCCTTAAAGAATTAAGATGACGAATAACTGTGCAATCTGATGAACCTACTTGGTACTGTGATGAGAAAGAAGGATCAGCATTCTGCTTACACCTTACCTTATTATGAGAGAAGTAAGTCGTGAGATAATAAGAATTACTTAGAGTATATAAGTATATTAAAATGCTTCACAGACACAAACTAATTTAAGACTAAGTGGTAGCTTTATTATACAGTAGCTAATGAATATTTTACTTGCTATAGAGCAGCAAGTAGCAGCAGTTCTCAAAGTATGGCTGGAGAACAGTTGGAGGTCCCTAAGACTCTCATTGTTTAAGAACTCCTCCAACTACCTACATACATTTCTTTCATTAAACATATTTATCTTTTTAATGGGTGAGTAATAATACTACTTAATGCATTTGCTTAAAGTAGGAACACAAATGCATGCATGTTGGATAAGAGGTGGATTAGAGAAAAAGGTTAACAAAAAGCTCTTTCTTAAGAAGTTTTTACCATCCTTCATAATTCAAGAAACAAGTGTTTGTCAGTGGGACATTAAGCCTGTATTTCAGTTAATAACTGTTAAAAGGAACCGAATCCACCTCTTCCAAATTCCCATGACTTAACCTTGTGCATACATTCATTACACTCTATTTTAACCACTGGTTTTCTTGCTCTCTTCCTGCAGGTAGACACCATGACTTACTTTTTTACCCTTGGCACTTAGTTTGATATCTGGCATATACTAAGCTCCCAATGAATAATTGTTGAAGAATGAACAGATGAACAAATGGGTAAAAACTTAATTCTCAACTAAAAGGTAAAGCGTTTCAAGGAAATGTGGCCACCTGTCCTCCTGGGTCATCAGATAACCTACCAGCTACATGTAGGAGGTCAATGATTTCCGGAGAATCAGTAGAAATTCAAGTTAACTAATTTCAGTCTATAACTGTAGATTTCCCCAAGAAGTATTAAACACAACCACAACAATCTGATTTAGTTTGAGACCCTTTGTGCCTATAATTGAGACTTCTTACAAATGCTGACACTACCCCAGAACTAAAGACTACAAGATATATACCCTTTTTAAGAAACTCCATAGTTTTGAGAAAAATACAATAGTTTGATTATTCTCATTGCCTTATCAGGGCTGTGTAGCACCTCATGTACAATGAACTACTTGACAAACTTATTTGTT
Organism: Balaenoptera ricei; assembly: GCF_028023285.1. Lineage (NCBI taxonomy): Eukaryota > Metazoa > Chordata > Mammalia > Artiodactyla > Balaenopteridae > Balaenoptera > Balaenoptera ricei. The sequence continues at coordinate 42,509,927 of NC_082648.1, forward strand.
TACACATCATTAACTACTGGACTTAGGAAATATATGCAGAAGAAAAAAACTCCAGAGCAATACTTGGCTAGAAGGCACTGTTAATCGACAGTTACTCAAAATAGACTATAACTAGTCATTTAAATCATTCAGAAAATGATTTACATTTTAAAAATCCCATTATTCTATAATTTTTTAGAAAGCCCCACTGTTTAAAACCTGGTCCAATATACTCAGGACTAATCACCTTCTGGTGCTTAAAAACAAAATCAGGGACTTCCCTGGTGGTCCAGTGGTAAAGAATCCGCCTTCCAATGCAGGGGACACGGGTTTGATCCTGGTCGGGGAACTAAGATCCCACATGCTACGGGGCAACTAAGCCAGCATGCCACAACTACTGAGCCTGCGTGCCTCAACTAGAGAGCTGGCATGCCACAAACCACAGAGCCCATGTGCTCTGGAGCCCCCGCGCCACAACTAGAGAGAGAAAACCCACACACTACAACTAGAGAGAAGTCCGTGCACCACAACGAAAGATCCTGCAGGCCGCAACTAAGACTGATGCAGACAAAAAAAAATTAAATAAATAAATATTTTTAAAAAACATACTTTAAAATAAATTTAAAAAAATAAAAAATAAATCAAATGTGAATCTACATTAAAATTCTCTTCTTGGTTATTAATACTTATTTGAATCACTATCATCAGCACCGCTCAATAGAAATAATGTGAGCCACATATGTAATTTTAAATTTTCTGATAGGCACTTTAAAAAAAGTAAAAAAGAAACAGGTGAAATTAATTTTGATAATATACTTTATTTAACCCGATATATCCAAAAAGTATCATGTCAATATGTAATCAATGTTAAAAATTGAGATAGTTTACATTTTTTTTCCTGCATTAAGTCTTCAAAATCCGGTGTGTATTCTACACTTAGAACACATCTCAATGCTGACCAGTCACAGTTGAAATCCCCAAAAGCTAGTAGCTACTGTACTAGCTAGTGGTTCCTATACTGGAAACCACAGTACTAGATAATTCAGAGAGAATTCACATCTAGGAAAACTGCCTTTGCATCTAGGAAAACTAGTTTCAGATTTTTTTTTTAGTTAGAAGTGACTATGGTTAACTCCTTTTGCAGCAACACCTCAATTAACTTCCCCAAAGATAAAGTAGGAGTGGATTCGACCACAAAGAGCCCATAACTCAGTGAATTCTTTAGAAAGCAGCTTTATCTGCCTAAAACTACCTCTGGTGAGGAAGCCAAAATAGGTACATCTCCCCCTCCCCACTCTATAAGGAGGGTACAGAGTTCACTTGATGCCTCCTTTTCTCCCCATTAATTTCCTCTTTACCCAGCTAGGAGACCCTAGTTTTCTGAATCAGGAAGTGGCTAAAGCAAAAATATCTGACATGTTTCTTTTCTGTGAGAAATATATTGTCTCCAGGGGTAAGCCAGGAACCTGACCTCAGTCATGACAGTATTCAGGGTTGTCTGCAGAGCATCAACACCCACTGCACAGAAAGGGCTGGGGAAATTTTTCCAGGAGAGAGGAGGGACACATGAGGCTTCTGATCATCTGGAGCTTAGTAAGAGGTGGGTTCTTAGATAAGGGCAGAGCCATGTGACCATCTTTTTCAATCTCACTCTGCTGGATCTGCAAACCTGACTTAATTCTGTGATTTACAATTCAATAAGGCCCAACAGAATACCTTCAAGGATGTAGTGGAATGGGCAATCTCCCTTACAACCTAGTCAGCAGCTATGTCCATTCCTCCCAATGCCCCTCTCCAGTCTGGAGGACCTACTAATAACTGGGTCACAATGTTGTGACATGACATGGACCTAGAAGGAAGGCAGCAGGTCTGTCAGGAAGAGGAAAAAGGTTCTTCTTCCTCCACTTGGCAGAAGTGGGGAAGAACAGGAAAAAAAAAAAAAAAGGCAGCATGCAGCAGAGGTAGCAAGGTTTACAAGAGGAAGATGAAATGAGTGGTTAAGAAATGTGCACAAAAAAATGAGTCACTGCTCTTGTTTCTAGTTACAAGATAGGCCAGTAAGTGAGTCTGTTAGTCCCCTGTGCCAGAGAATGGTATTGAGAAAGTTCCTTAGACATGCCAGTGAGGTTGCCTTGGAAGTAACAGGAGAGAAGAGGGGACTGGAATAATGAATGAGCAGCAAGGAGAGCACTAATCTATCTCCTGTATAATTCACAAAACAATTTTCTCCTGGCAACATAAAGCTCCTATTGCAATACCATATTCAAAATAAATGAGCCTATGTAGCTCTGATGATATCAATATTAAGTCTCAAGCTCATACTTGATCCCAAGGAATAAGTGCTCAGGGACTAGATATTAAATTTCAAACAATTTTATCTTTAAGATCCAATTTAAGTAAGACACGGCAGACCTAGCTTGGACTATTCATTCCCTCAGGTCTCAATCATCAGTGTAATATTAAAAGAAGTTTTTTTTTTATTTTTTAATTTTTTATAAATTTATTTATTTATTTATTTTTGGATGTGTTGGGTCTTAGTTTCTGTGCAAGGGCTTTCTCCAGTTGTGGTGAGCGGGGGCCACTCTTCATCGCGGTGCGCGGGCCTCTCACTGTCGCGGCCTCTCCCGTTGCAGAGCACAGGCTCCAGACGCACAGGCTCAGTAGTTGTGGCCCACGGGCCTAGCCGCTCCGCGGCATGTGGGATCTTCCCGGACCGGGGCACGAACCCGTGTCCCCTGCATTGGCAGGCGGATTCCTAACCACTGCGCCACCAGGGAAGCCCTAAAAGAAGTTTTCAAGAACAGGTGAAAGAGTTTCTTATCTCTCTTTTGATAGGGTATAGGGTAGCATGAGTGTGTGCATGGGGGGTGGGGAAAAAGAAAAAGAAACTGCAGAAAGGTGCACAGCATGCAAATATAGTATGGTGAAATTTAACAGAAACAAAGGAATTATAGTTTTGTCTCTCAGTCAAGCCAAACATCTATTTCATGTTGAAGATCTAGATTCCGGTTACTCCTCTGGGCATCTGAGTAGACGAGGGTGGACCCTTCTCAAACATTCAATCATAATTTACTGACCACATGCCACATCTAAGGTATTTTGCAAGGTGCAGGCCACCATAATGCAACCACTTAGCAGAGTCCCACAAAGGAAAAAGCCTCTATTCTTCAGTAAGTAATAATCTCCTATATGCAGTTCTTTAGCGAAATAGCTAGACACATTAATATATGGTCAGGTGGCTTTTCAAATCGTCCCTATCAGATGAGGCTACAGTTCTCCAGGGAATGTGGGAACTTAAAGAATAAAATGGGGACTTCCCTGGTGGCGCAGTGGTTAAGAATCCGCCTGCCAATGCAGGGGACACGGGTTTAAGCCCTGGCCCAGGAAGCTCCCACATGCCACGGAGCAACTAAGCCCGTGAGCCACAACTACTGAGCCTGCGCTCTAGAGCCCTCAAGCCACAACTACTGAGCCCACGTGCCACAACTACCGAAGCCCGCACGCCTAGAGCCCGTGCTCCGCAACGAGAAGCCACCGCATTGAGAAGTCAGCGCACCCCAACCAAGAGTAGCCCCCGCTCACCGCAACTAGAGGAAGCCTGCACGCATCAAGGAAGACCCAACGCAGCCATAAATAAATAAATAAATAAAATTATAAAATAATAATAATAAAATAAACAAATGCTTGGTGTGGTTGATGAGAAGAAAGAGAAAGTAAGGATAAACTGTAAACTCTCTATTTTTTCTTTAGGATATTCTTAAAACAACACAGAGATAATTTATCAAAGGGCATAGTGTAAGACATTAATATATGCAGAACAATTTGAAACAAAAAATGCAAATTTCAGGTCAAATACATTACATTAAATAACCAAGAATAAGATGTACATGGATTTGTTCTCCAAATCCTAGAATAGTAGGAATGGCAGGTTAAATCTTAACTCTTGAAAGGGGGTTTTAAGGAATATGAAAAGTGTCCACATCATACAGTGGAAAGAGAATGGGGCTGGGGAAAACACTCTGGATCTTGGTTCTACCTCCTCCCCCAGGTGAGTATGCAGCCTCTGAAAAGCTGCAAAATGTTTCTAAGCCTTAGTTTACTATTTATATAAATGGAGGTTGGAGTTCTAGCTCTTAACAGTTTATGATTATTATATGAATCACTTTTAGAAACTAAGTAGTTAGGATTTGAGAAAGGAGAAAATGTAGGAAAGAGAATAACTGAACCAATATTTCTGATATATCTTTTTCTATACTCTAAAAGTGGCTTCCATTACCTTTACGGAAGTCCAGCACAGTAAGAGAAGAACTCGTAATCCAGCTGTAATTTCTATTGCTAACTAAAGTGGTAGGTCTTAAAGAGAAATCAAAGTAGCAAGACTGCTTCTAGGCTTAAACTTTCCTAAGGTCAAACATGACATGAACAAGGTACCTGTCCTTACTAGCCAAGGAATATCATGCTAGAATGCTTTCACATCAGTATTCCCATCCACCCCTTCTCCCCTGACACTGGAGCACCACAGAAACATTCAGATAGAATTCCCACAGGTAAAAAGGATCCTTTCCAGTGGCTGTGCCAGGGGATATGTCTGTCTTCACAGTCACCTGGGGGCACTCCTGGGAAATCTGAAGATATATATATACATGCAAGCTTATATAAAATGAGTGTTTAGAAGCAACAAGCTAGTTCCTCTTACCACTAACTTGGGGAAATTTCCATATTAGTATATATTTATATGAAAAGCAGAGAATCTTTTCCTAGGACAATGAACTTTTTTTTTCTCTCCTGAATTGTGTATTTTCCTTTTCAGTCATTATACTGTCTTTCTCTTTTTTTTAGCTCTCATATACAGATGCGAAGGTGGAGAGTACCTGGACCTAGGTTACTCCTAAGAGGGACAAGCGGTTTGTGCCTCCACCCCAGGAATACTTAATACAATGACTATACTTAAACTTCTGGCACAGCACTTTGACGACAATACATAAACACTGTTAAATAATGGATGAATGGTGGGAAACATATAACATATATTTTGAAAGATTTCTGTGTCAGAAGTAGTAGGCAAATCAAAGAAGTAATCCAAAACAGATAATATTAGATTTTCAGACAGTAACAGAGTAGTCTATCTGCAATATAGTCCCGTCCTGGAAAGGGCATTCCTGCTCTATAGGCCAAAGGAACAAAAGACGTCAAAGTGCCATCCTCATTACCTGAGACCTATGCAGAAAGAAGTCACCTTTCCCAGGGTATGAGTAGACTCGATCAAAATCACTCACAGCTATAAGTCCACATTGTAAAATCACCACCACAAGTCCTCAATGAATATCTTTATCTTAGACAGCAGACAGGAGCCGCTCACTCAATGAAAAGTGAAAACACTTTTTGTCAAGAACACATGGTCACTTAGAAGCTGGCTCAATACAGCTGTTGTCTCAATACAGCTGTTGTCTCATACGCCTTAAGGCTCTCCATCCTTTCAACATGACCACTCCTCCTTCCATTTCAGGCCTCCAAGGCCTGTTCTGCAACTAATTTGACACCTTTCCATACTCTGGAAGCCTCAGGCTCCACCACACCCTATCCCTACCAGGTTTCTACTCTCTTTCGGGCTCTGGCAGAATTTTATTGAAACACACACACACACGCGCGCGCGCGCGCGCGCGTCCATGCGGTGTGACGAACCAAGGCTTAGGGCCTAACTAATCCTGTGCCCCTCAACTCTCTGGAACTAAAGTGCCCTCACAAATCTTATCTTCCCATGAACCCATTCCTTCGGCTTGGAACGTCTGGCTCTTGCGCCGACCCTTCAGCTTCCATGCCCCCAACTAGTTCTGGTTCTGGCAGCCCTTTCTTGATTCCCGCCTCGGGTTCTCGGTCGCAGCTCACACTCAACCTGTTTCTTGGTCTGCAGAATCCTTGGAGGTTGGGGAGAGGCCTATGAGACACCCACCCCGGGCTCTCAAATTGAATGGGTCCAGTGTCCCCTTCGACTCTCACTCTTTCAATGTCCGAGTCCCAAACTCCCTGTCTTTACCTAGGCTCCACGACCACCTCGGCCACCCTCGGAGCATCCCGCGCGCGGCCCAGGCTCTCCCAGCCCCCTGCTTCCGGGCTTCCCCTGCAGTTCGTCTTCCGGTCCTCGACCTCCGCCTCTCCCCCCGGGCCGGCTTCACCAGCCCGCGCCCACAGCCCTTCGCGCGGCTCGCCCGCGGGCTCTCACCGCTCGAAGAGCAGCCTCACGGAGAACACGCCCGCCGCCAGCGGGAACACCGAGAGGATGTGCCGGGCCCGCGGGTAGCCGTAGCCGTCGCCTGGCCCCTCGAGGTCGGCCCAGCTCACGTTCTGGGGCAGCCAGAAGCGCTCGCTCCACAGCCAGCCCCACAGCAGGCCCAGGGCTCCCGCCGCCGTTGTCGCCATCTTACGCCCACCCCGCGGCCACCGCCGCCACAGCTTCAGCTGCCGCCACGGCCAACGGAACCCGCGGGGAGGCGGCCCCGGGGCGGGGCCGGACCGGCGGCCACCCCCTTCCGGCCCCTTCTTGTCCCCGTCACGTCTCAGCCCGCCTCCTCTGCGGGGCCGGGCTTCTTCACCGCCCATCCCGCCTCCCCGCCCACCTCCCTCACCGCAGCCTCCCCGGTCGTCTCTCCTCGGGACTCCGCCCTCCGACCCCGGCCACGCCCCTCCTTTTCCCGCCCCGCCTCCACCCAGCCCTGGTCCCACCCCGCACAGCCAGTCAACGCTTGTGCCGCCCCTTTTTGCTACCGGTTTCGGCCAAGATTTTCCTCCTCCCTCACTCTCCCGTCCAGCTACGGCTACACCCCTTATTTCAGGCATAGCTCCCTTATGGGGACATTCTTCTCAGTCCAGCCAGCTTAAGCTGTTCCTGCTCCCTGGAAGGCCATACCTCTCTCTCGCTCTCTCTCTCCCCGCTCCCTCACAGCCCCCATCTCTCACTAGGGTTTATCGCCATCTCAAATGGTCCCGCCTACTAGCAGCGTTCTTTTTGCTCCCCACCCTTTTTCTCTCTTCGTGCCCCTCCACGATCTCAACCCCCTGTCCTTGTATATCCCTCAAAATGGACTTTTAAAAATCCTTTTATTCTTCTCATGGGGAAAAGGAAATGGAAGATATCCAAAGGAAAATATAAAGGAAAAAGAAAAGTAGATGATGGCCAATGTTTAATGAGGTTTACTATATGCCAGGTACTGCACTGAACATTTACACACATTATTTAACTTCCTCATTCTATGAAGTAGGTGTTTTATTTACTATTTTATGGATGAGTTAACTGAGGTCCAGAGAGCAGCTTGCCCGAGGCTATATAAACAAGTGGTAGAGCTGAGCTTCTGAACTAGAAAGTCTTTAGATTCCAGAACCCTGAGGCTTTATCCTATAAAGCTCCTTAATTTTAGATTTCCACATTGAACATTGAACTCTTTTGTGGATCTACATAAACAGGGAGGGGAGCCATAGACAAGAAACCTTCAAAACATTGAATTCTAAATTGTCCCTCAACTGCTGGAGAATGCTGAACCCTGGGTGCCAACCGTTCAAACCTGGCTACAAGGTTAATTACCACAGGCTACCTAGAATGATCTGAAAAAAGATTAAAGAACTAATCTTGTCCAAGGACAGAGTATCTTTATACTAGTAGGCATGCTTGCAGCAGAAGATAAAAATTTCAAAGGTAGAGAAAGAAGAGAAAAAGAAAGGAGCCACCTTAAGGAGTAGACTAGAAGGTCTGCTTTAGTTCAGTGGTTCTCAAACCTTAGTGTGCCACAGCTCAGACATTAGCTTCTCTCATCTCCCACATGGAGGGTTTGCTAAAAGTTTTCTGGGCTCCATCCAAAGAGATTCTGATTCAGGAGGTTCAGGGTAGGCCCATGAATGTGCATTTCTCATTTCTAACAAACTCAGAGGTCATGCCACTGCTGCTGGTCTGAGAACCACACTGCCTGAAGCCATTTTCGTCCAAACCCAGAAATAGCTTAATGGTAACTACCCTATGTTCAAGATACGTTTTAAAAGAAGTAAACTCACAGGACTTCCCTGGTGGTCCAGTGGTTAAGACTCCATGCCCCCACTGCAGGGGGCATGGATTCGATCCCTGGTTGGGGAACTAAGATCCCACATGCCGTGTGGTGTGGCCTAAATAAATAAATAAATAAAAGAAGTAATCTCTCTCTCTCTGATCCCATGGGAATTCAAAGCAGCGCCCCAAGGAACAAAGAACATGCTAACTTAGCATGCAGAGGCCAACACACAATGATCTTGGTCTCAAGATCTATTCCCAGAAAAACACATGTGTACCATTTCTCAACCTCTTGACTGTTAGAAAACATATTGCTGACAAAATATGTAATGAAAGCAAATTTAGTACAGGTTTCACTTTGGCCAGGAGTGATCTGACCAGCAAGCTGGTAAAAGAACTAAGTTGGCCCCTGTAGCAGTCATGGACAGAGTCTCCTTAACCATCTCAAGTCCCAAGCTGGCCCCTTTTCCTGCTTTACCAACAGAAAAATTCACATCATCTTATTGTCAACATTGACATAGTCCAACAAGTTGCGTTCATTTAGAGAGCTGAGAGAATAAATGATAAGCACTTTTTATTTGGCTGTAGGTTCTTTTGTTTTCTAAGAATGTTTAGTGTTATCTGGTCATTCTCTTGATAAGAATATCCTTTTATTATATTGACTATGGAGCTAATTCTTGTCTCTACTGTCTGTACCTATGTCTATCTTAGCCCTTGAAAGGCACAGAAAGGAGTTCTTCCAAGGGTAATCTCAGCCCCCAAGTACCTGATATATGGTGACATACTCAACTGATACCCATTAATGCCAGCCATAGGCACTCAGACTTTTTGTATAAGGTTAGTAGATACAGGGAGTACAATGTGGATGGGTTAGAGCAGCAAGCAGTGAGTCACAGAGTAAAGATAGCTAAACTCAAGCCAAGATTGGATAGTTTATAAATGTCAGCAGGAACTTCTGGATTAACTGTTCAGTGAACAGGGCTTTCTGAATGACTTCAGCCTGTGTTGGGGCCAAGAGCAGATAGTAGTACCCGGACATGCACTTAGAAGACCAGGCAAGATGTTGGAACACCCAGTGACCCTGGAAAATGTTAACAGATGACTCAAAAAGTATTTCTATCTCCAAGGAAATCTACACTCCCATTAAAAAAGGTACCTTAATTGGGGCAGTTGCCTCTGCAAGCAAGGAAATCAAACAACCAACTATGCCTCTGCCCAGGGTAGAAAACAAGTCCATTTTCAGCAGAGGCGTTTGGAAATTCCATTTAGCATTTAGGTATACTTGTAAGGTAAATTATTAAATGCGGAGTACAATTAACAATAAAAAACCACCACTGCATTTTGAATTGGTAAAACAAACAGCTCATTTTGAATGTACACAATAATTCTCTTGCCAAGTTGCTTTCAATTTTCAAGAAAAATTTGTTTTCTAGGAGGATGAAAGCCTAAGATCAGCCCAACACCACCACCTAGTGGTGAGAGGTATACATTGCATGTCTCTTCAATTGATACCCATCAGACCCATCTGCCTTTTCTACCCAAACTGCTAAGGTAAAAGCAGGTCCTGAGAGACTGTAACAATGTAAAATAATAATGGAAAAGGAACATTGAAAAGTTCAAGTGTAAATTAAAAGCTTTATTGAATAAAAATTTTTCAGAGTAAGCAAGACTGTAAGAAAGCAGAATATTTTACATCTCTAAAAAATATCAGAGCTAAATTTCTAAAAATGCAGTATAAAGAAAAGCCTATACCTTAAAACACCTCTCTCCCCCAACATACAATTTGGAATATCAATTATGTACAACAAATGTACTCAAGTTTATATTGTTCCAAAAACCTTAATACTAGAAAACCATCTCCCAAAAAAGGCCTAAAACTGGTTTAATTGCACCCTAGGAATACTGTCTGCCATAAAAATCAATACATTTCAGAGCTTATAAGTATTAAAAAACTAGTGTCCCAGAAAGGGGATATCAGAAGTAGAATATAGGGTTTGGGGATCTGAGCTCAAGTGGTTTAAGGCATTTTTTTTTTTTCTGTTATTCCTCCTTTAAACTCATCACTTTGCTCTAATATGCAACATGGCAAACAGCAATACAAAAGATCTTATAAAAATATTGCAGCTTACAGTAAATTATGAGAAGCACAGATACCACCAGAGAAGAAAGTAATCACTTGGGGGTGTAGTCAAACTCATTGGCAAATACCATAGCTTATTTGGGACACAATGAATCTCTCCAAGCACTAAGGGTGCTCAAAAGGTGCTCCAAAAAGATGGTTATGCTATATCTCAATAATCCAGTTCAGGATGTGGTTTAGAAAGCAGGATGCAATAAATTCCCCATATATATTGGAGCAAGCAATAAATTCCCCATATATATCAGAGTAAGAAAATTAACCTAAATTTTTTTTTAAAAGACTAAATATTTGATCTCTTAACAGAGGAATACTAAACAATAAATTGGTATTCATGTAAAAATATACAAACTGTGCCCTTTATACTAAAGTGCATTCGGTCACAATGTTTAGGCCCCTAAATCCCTTCTGCATGTTTCCTAATTCCACAATTGAATTTTTAGTGTAACAATGTACTACTAATCATCTCTCCATTACCATATTGTCTTTTGGGAGTACAATGGAAGCTGGACCATATCAGCTGGAATATCCGCCCCCCATACACACACACACACACACACACACACTCCCAACCCCCAAAAGACCTTAAAGCAGTTGTGTATATCATCATTGCTAAAAGAGAGGATTTAAGTAATGTTATCTAGCATTTAGAATTGGTTCACTTAAGCTGCACAGTATGGGATTTTTTTGAAGCAAGAACTCTTTTCCAAAGTTACTTCCACATAAATTACAGCTCATGCTAAGACAGCTGTTTTGTGCATCACTTTGATAAAGGGCAGTGGCTCACTAACACTAACATAAATTTAAGGCCCAGCATCATTGCAATTTGTTATTCCTCATCTTCATCCTCATCATAGTACCGATTTCTCTTTATCTGTTCCTCCACAGAGAGCTCTTTGACTACTTCTCCCTCCCAGAATCCCACATCCTGGGATTTCTGATTCTGAGTAGTGAATTCTTTAGTGGAGGTGTTGTCTGCAAAGCTAGACCAATTTTTAGACTTGGGTTCTAGTGAAGACTGCTGTGTGAGAAGGTTTCTATCACCTTCATCTAAGTTTGCACCATTTTCTATAAGATTTTCACTCCCCATCTCAAAACTGTGAACTTCCTTACTTCTCCTTCCTGCCTCTTCTCCTCTAGATCCCTTGTTTGGCCAGGTTGTTTTTTCCACACTCTCATTCTTCTCGGAGGCGTTGGCATTTTCCATTTGTTTCCTTTCTGCTACTACACCTCCTCCAAACTCCTCACTCTGCTCTGACATGCTCCAGCCTTTCCTGATAGGTGGGGACAAGGTTTTGGGGCTCTTGACTGAAGAGGTTCGAAATGAAGCTGCTACAGTGAATGGGCGGCTTCTCTCCTTCAGTGAAGAAGTTCGTCTTAGCTTCTTCAGATCCAGATCTACATCCTCAGGAGCTTCAGGCTTGCTGATTTCATCCTCAGGAGGCCATTTAGGCTTCGATACTTTGATCCCTTCCTCCAAGGCACTTCCTGAACTGCCAAGTTCAGTAGGGGGTGGCCAGGCAATCCTCAACTTCTTGGTTTCAGCTGGCTTGTCTTCTTTCTCCAGCGGGGACGAGGCCTTGGCTTCCATACTTGCAGTCAGCACACCAACCTTAGCAATGGGGGCATCTTCTACCCCTGGGCTCTGAGGGGTCTCCCCTGCATTTGGAAGCTGGGCTGGTCTCTCCAATGTCTCTTCGTTTTCATTTTTGCTTGCCCACAGATCCTTGTGTGGTCTGTGTCCAAAGCCTTCATCATAGTTGCCTTTAGATTTAAAGAGTTGATTGAAGTGAGGCTTGCAATAGATTCTCCCATGTAAAGAGGCATATGTTCCTAGACTGTTGTTTTTAAAAAAAAGAGCATAAAGTTAACAAATCTGTATACTCTTATTTACACCAGTAGGCTGAAACCTGGCAACTCCAGTATTTTCAGAAAATGCTAAGTGAAAAAAATACCTTTAAAAGCACATCAGTCACTGAGGATGTCCTTTTAAGTACATTTGTTTTATTATCCTTATAAAAAACATGCTCAATTCTAGGTCTGAACCTTCACAAGACATTCTTCCACCTGGTACATGCTCCCATTTTCAAGTGATTTCACTCCCCTCTGTCAAAACTGTTGAAAAAGTTACTTCTTCCAGGAAGTCTTCCCTAGGTAATCCCACCTAGCTCTGATCATTCATATATTTCCTAAGTATTTCTAACCTATAACTATGTTTAATGATATTCCTTTGTAAAAAGTTGCGTCTTCTCCCTCCTAGTTTCCCAATCGTGTTATAATTTAAAAGCATGTTTTTACCGGAATGGGTATAATGCTCTGCCAACGCTTGGCACTGAGTAGATGTCAATGACTAAATAAAGGAAAGCTATGGTTAATAGGAGAACGGTGAGCAGTAGCCGGAAGTCGGTCTACCCTAACAGGAGTGCTGGACAGGCCTTTAGGACATCTGGTGTCTCTCACAGGGTAACACATTTTAAAGGGGGGTATAAAAACAACAGCATTTCCACAGAAGAAATATAAAAATTCAAAAATTTAGAAAAATGTGCTCTGGAGAAAAAAATACAGTGGGCAGAAAAAGAACCACTGTGTGGAAGTTACAGAGGCACATTTTGGCTCAACAGAAGGGAAAGTTTTCAAGCTAGCGCTAACACTGGAACTAGCTGTAGTGGGGTATTAACCCCCGCAGAAGTGCCACGCGGGTGCCAGGACATCTTTCAACAGTATGCTGGAAAGGGTGCTTGCTCTGGAAGGAAGGCTGGAGGAAATGACATCCTAGTTACTTCCTCCTCCAAGGTTCTATGGTTAAAATGAGTTAATACGGAATGTTTCCCCAATTTGCCACATTTATATCCATACTTTGAGTAACTTGGAAGAAATGATACATAATTATTTTCTCAGAAAATAAAATGAAGCAATATACAGAAAAATATATGCCCTTCAGGATCTATTATTATTGCTCTTTTTACCATATACATAGTGTTTGGGATAATTTCAAGGGCTTCAACAAGTATCCTCTTGGGATTTCTTAACTGTATGATTCTATGATACCAAGGGAAGACATTCTACTAAATTAGGTCACAGGGGCAGTTACCTGCAACTTAGATGATTTAAGCTTCAGTCCTAACATGTAAATTAACATGTGAGAGTACCAAGAAGTTCTAAACACCATTATCATTTGATATAAAATGCCTGTCATTAAATGGTACTTTTTACTTTCTTCAGAGGCCCTCAACAGCACACACTATTAGCAACACAGATTTTAGTACCAGTGTTCTAAAAACCAAAGACTCCCTCTGGAGGTCCAACCACACAGAGAGATGGCTTGTTTTGGTCTGGCTTACCTAAGTTTGTTGTTGCAATAGGAACAACGGAAGCAGCTGATGTGAAACACCTGCTTGTTGGCCAAGAGACGCTCCATCGAGTAGACTGTTTTCTGACATTCCACGCAGGTCTCTCTTGCAGGTGCCTGAAACTTCTAGGAAAAGAAAAGGACAACTTTAGCTAGCAAAGGCAGCGATGAGTTAGTACTCTGCTGAAGTGGGCCCCGGGATTTACTTTGTTATCTAAGGGCTCCCTTACCTGGTCTGTCAATTCTCAGAGGAACACTAAGCCAACTGCAATTCTATCGGTTGACTCTCTTAAGCCAAGAGGCTCTCCTGAATTCCTTACCCAGATTGTCTGGCTGCCATAAGTGCAGCAGCCACTGAGGATGGGTGGAGCTAGGGCTGGACTGCAGAGAAAGGCTTAGACAAACCACCACACACACACACACACACACACACACACACGCACACACACAAAATGATTCCACGCACAGGAAATGAGGAGAAAATACACATACAGAAGAAAGAAGTTTGATGGTTTGATCCAAGTGCCAAATAAGAAGCAGAACAGACTTTTTAAAGACCAGATTCTGAAGGGGGTAACTTTCAAGGAGAGAAAGCATTTGGCTTTGGGAAGTAGGAAAAGACTTTAAACATCTTTATTTATTTATTTATTTTATTGAAGTCGAGTTGATTTACCATGTTGTGCCCATCTCTGCTGTACAGCAAAGTGACTCAGTTATACACATAGAGACATTTTCTTTAATATTCGGAAAAGACACTTTGATAAAGCATCTCTCAGTCCCCTCTGCATATAATCTTGACTGCTCAATCCACTAGACATAACATTTTTAAATAAAGCAAAATTGACACATAAATGGAACATTTTAAAAGAGACACAAACTATTTTATTAGGATTCCAGAAGAAAGCATAGCCCAATAAAGCTATAGGTTCTATAATCTTTTTAAAACACCAAATGGAGAATAAAACTAATGTATTGGGTAGGCGGGTGAGTCACAATGGGGATTCATGAACTGTTTGTAAAGTGTGGAATATGGGCGGGGTGAGCACAGCTGTTGCTGGTAAACTCAGTCCTAAACTACATAAAGTAGGTTGTATTAGCACTGATGAAACCTAGAATTCCAAAACCATAAGCTTTTACGTGATAAGAAATAGGGCTTCCCTGGTGGTGCAGTGGTTGAGAGTCTGCCTGCCAATGCAGGGGACACGGGTTCGAGCCCTGGTCTGGGAAGATCCCACATGCCGCGGAGCAACTAGGCCCGTGAGCCACAACTGCTGGGCCTGCGCATCTGGAGCCTGTGCTCCGCAACAAGAGAGGCCACGACAGTGAGAGGCCCGCGCACCACAATGAAGAGTGGCCCCCGCTCACCGCAACTGGAGAAAGCCCTTGCACAGAAACGAAGACCCAACACAGCCAAAAATAAATAAATAAATAAATTTATAAAAAAAAAAAAAGAAAAAAACATTTTTAAATAAAGCAAAATTGACACATAAATGGAACATTTTAAAAGAGACACAAACTATTTTATTAGGATTCCAGAAGAAAGCATAGCCCAATAAAGCTATAGGTTCTATAATCTTTTTAAAACACCAAATGGAGAATAAAACTAATGTATTGGGTAGGCGGGTGAGTCACAATGGGGATTCATGAACTGTTTGTAAAGTGTGGAATATGGGCGGGGGCGGGGTGAGCACAGCTGTTGCTGGTAAACTCAGTCCTAAACTACATAAAGTAGGTTGTATTAGCACTGATGAAACCTAGAATTCCAAAACCATAAGCTTTTACGTGATAAGAAATAGGGCTTCCCTGGTGGTGCAGTGGTTGAGAGTCTGCCTGCCAATGCAGGGGACATGGGTTCGAGCCCTGGTCTGGGAGGATCCCACATGCCACGGAGCAACTGGGCCTGTGAGCCACAATTGCTGAGCCTGTGCGGCTGGAGCCTGTGCTCCGCAACAAGAGAGGCCGCGATAGTGAGAGGCCCGCGCACCGCGATGAAGAGTGGCCCCCCGCTCACCGCAGCTAGAGAAAGCCCTCGCACAGAAACAAAGACCCAACACAGCCAAAAAAAAAAATAGTTACATGGCCACTAGAGGTGGGGGTGAGAAGTCCCTAGGTGTGTGTGACTCTTGACTTGTCCCAACAGAAACAGCTCAACCACTAAATGCAGAAGCAGCTTTAGTTAAGGTGGCCTGGAAGCTCTTTCAGGCACCTTGGTGGCCTCTGCCGCCAAGACCGGTATGGTGGTAAATAATACCATTTAGTCCCAAAGCCCAGGGCCTGAATGGTTAAGGTAAGCCTAAGATAAACCAGCTTATGGGTAAGACAGAATTTTGATTAAAAAATCCGAAAATAGACCCATAAAAAAAATTCAGACTGCTGGTTCACTTGCCACATGATTCACTAGGAAGTAAAGCAAAAATAGGAATGGTGTTCCAAGTAGATTTGGACAGAAAATGAGAGTAGAAAATGGGCATAAAATGGAAGTAAAGGTTAATATCTATAAAAGGGAGTTTAATAAAATTAGTGCTCCCAAATAGCACCAAAGAATTTAAAAATGAAGAAGGAGGGCTGAGTGTGAACAGCAGCCCCTCCATTCCTAGGGTTAGAGTCGAAAAGAAAAAAAGAATCAAAGACCACAGCTACAACTTAAGTTTACCAAGCATAAGGGAGGAATTTAAATATGATCAAATGTTATTATACTGAATGCTGCTGGCAGATATTAGGGCGTTATTTGGAGCTCAGAATTGTTTTTTCATTTTCTTTTCTTAAAATTTATTTTATTGAAGTATAGTTGATTTACCATGTTGTGTTGGTTTCTGGTGTACAGAAAAGTGATTCAGTTTTTCATATATATAGTCTTTTTCATATTCTTTTCCATTATGGTTTATTACAGGATATTGAGCATAGTTCCCTGTGCTATGCAGTAGGACCTCACTGTAGAATTGTTTTTTCTTTCTCTCTCTTGCTTTTTTTTTTTTCTTTGGCCACACCTCATGGCTTGTGAGATTGAACCCAGGCCCTCAGCAGTGAGAGTTTGGAGTCCTAACCACTGGACCGCCAAGGAATTCCGAAATTGTTTTTTCTTATATGGATCGACACATCTAACAAGATAGGAGCTAAGTGGAGATGTCCTTGCATAATTTAATTAGGTTTCTCTAAAAGGACTAGGTCCTTGTCTAGCAAGCAGGAAATACATTAAAAGGCAGAATAAAATTTGGGTATAATAGTACAATTGGAGCCATTGGAGAGCGGCTGTACAAATCACAATTCAGACAATGTAAAAGTTAATAGGACAAATGTATTTACTTATCAGATTGAAAATCTTTTTCAGTTGCAGGATGAATGTTGTATTTATAATACTTAGGAGAATAAGTGCTCATTCTGGTCGCTAAAGACAGAGCAGGAGACAGAAATTTCCCATGGTAGAGGAGGAAATGGGTATTATTCTGCTAAAGGGGACTGGAGGCCTACAGAGCATGCCTCTGTTACACACACACACACACACACACACACACACACAGAACACACGGTAGGAGAAGGGTGCAGCCCAGTGAATAGAAAGGAAAACCTGAGAGAAAGCTGCAAGTTGAGCTCACATTAGGAGGAAAGTGGAAGGCAGGAGCAGAAATTAGGTACCGGGAGCAGGAAGCAGAAGCTGGAAGAGACAAACAGGAACCTTCAATGAATACACAGCATTTGGTGTGCCCTGGAGGGCTTTTTTTTCTGCAGCTGAGCTGAAACTCAGTTACAGACTCATATCCAAGAATAAGACCACATTTTCTTTCTCTTTCAAGTAACTCTGCTAATCGTGGCAAAATCAGCCTCACTCACATCTACCTGAGGCTAGATCAGAGTACCAGCTCAGAAAAGAGAGCTTTTATAGCCTTCACCCAAGGAGTGTCTCATTAACAATTCTTTAGTGTCTTTCTACCTCCCACACCTGACCCCGCCCCCCCCCCCCACCCCGTGGCTCCCTCTTGAATGGAGCCTTCACCCACAACAAGTGAAAAGGCATTCCTCTCCTTAACATCAAATTAATGGACTGCTAGCGCCAATATCTGACTAACCACAAGCTTCTACCTCGCCAGACCTACCAGATTCCCATTATTCCTCTTCCTTTTTTATATACACCCTTTCAATATTATTTAATGAAGGTTGATGCGGCAGCTGCCCAAGGGCCCTTATAACATCATAAAGACAAGAGGAGCCCAACATGGTAATATGCCAAGTCAGAGTGACTGTGGCTGTGCATTCCCTTTATTTCCTCTGTCCTGGGCTCTCAGCCACTTTTCTGTAATCGCCCCCATGTCTATTCAGACAGCAGGAAGCACAGTCAGTGCCCAAACCTCTACCGTTATGGTAGGCCTGGCCCACACCCCGCCCAGGCCATCATGTAATGCCTGAACTTGCACAGCCACCTTTAAAACACTGCCAATACTAGAATGTCAGGCATTTTTTATCTTTCCAATATATTTTTTCAGTTAGTAAGATGTTTTTTCGTCTCCCCTCCCTCACCATTTTTCAAATGTAGAAACTAAGGTACCAGGATGTCAGATGCCTTATAGAAGTTTGCACAGTCAATAAAAGAATTAAGATTAAAACTCAGAATTCCCGACTCACAAACCAATAGAGTATTTTCTCAATTGTCCTGGAATAAATTTCCATAACTAAAGGAAACCCTTTGGGGAAGGGAGCAGATGCTACCTAACCCAAATGAACATAATTTCACCACAGCATTTTGAACAAACCACAGTCTTCACTTTGTTTCAAATTAAAATATGCAGATAATATCTTCAGGATATTCAGGAATGAGTGAGATAATATATAAATAACTGATGTCCCTAAACACTGTCATGTCTTTCCCATCTGAGGGATGTTACAGGCCTTCTGTAGATCAGCATTTACTTAAAGCTTTTTTACAATAAATTTTTACGACTTCATCTACATTCTTTCACTCTCTTGTCTCATATATATTTTTTAGTCTAATGAAGGCTCCAGTTGGGGTACATGTCTGTGTGTGGGAGGGGAGCAGGTAGCAGCTGGCCATAAATGGTGAAGCTAATTAGCCTTTAGACACAGTGAAATCAAAAGAAAAATCTGTATTGAAGTCAGGCCTCCATTCCTCAGATAGAACACTATAAAAAGCCTTTCATTTCCTCCTTCCAATTTGTACAAAATATCTGGGTAATTAAATTGAAATTCTTCACCATATAGTAAATGGTTGGGCTGGCTCTGAAGAGCCTTAACCCTTCCCCGAGCTTTCTGTGAAACTCTTTATGAAAGCATTTTGGAGATATTCACACCTTAAACAGATTGCTCTACATGTAGAGGAAAGGTTAGTGCTCTGAGAAAGCAGTAATGATGTAGGTAGTGAGAAAAGATTCTAGATGCCCTTCTAGCATAATTCTGGTAGATTTGCAAAATAGCATAAAACTGCCTACCCTGTCCATGCAGGAAGGGACAGGGCACAGAGGGTACAGCCTCTCATGCAGGCTGCCATGTTTTCTCTAAACATCCATCAGCAGGACCAGCCTAGGAACCTGGGATAGGGCTATCCTAGACCAGTAGGTGTTCCCAGGGCCAGTCACATCTCCTTCCTTATCCTCCCCCCAGAAACATTTAGGGAGTAACTTATTTAAATGGGAGGACATAAAGCTTAAGAGATCTCTGGGTCTCTTGAGTTGAAAGGTTCTGATCCTTCCGACAGGGCCCACTGAGCTCTAGATCCAGAACACCTATTTTGAGAAGGAACCTGCAACGTCAACTTCATTAGTGCCAAGTCTCATCAACTGAATTATCTGGCCAGTGTTCAAAATAGATAAAATCCTTACTTTTAAAGACCAGTATCATTTGAGGGGTGTTTTTTTGTTTTCTGTATTTTTACTTTATTAAGCTAAAATTTGAAATGAATTGAGTCTTTACCTTAGATGTCCTGTTTTCAATAACACACAGGCACCAAGGAGCAGTTTTACCAGGATGTGTGGGACCCACAAATCTATTCTGAGTGAACAAGTTTATTCTTAGCTGTATATAATTTCCCAGACTGGAGAAACAACTGCTGTTGCATGGTCTATAGCCACAAGACCAGTTATGCCAGTAGGTCTTCCTATAAACACTAAAGTATCTATATACTTGCCTGCAGAATGTAAAGAGTAACTTTGAGGAAGAGAAAATAAATGGCCTGTAAATAAAGTGGAGATGTGATTGGGTACCACCCCGAGCTCTGTACACCATAACCATTTGAGCTTTGGACCATGGGCAAACATAGGCAGTGAGGCCAGTTTACCCCAGTCTTTATACAATGTTCAAAACCTGAGGTGTATGTCTGGTGCAAGCAGGCTTGTCTGCATTCTACTGCTGAGTGACCAGAGCCAAAGAGGCAGGCATGAATCTGGGGCAGGTACAGAGGGAGCTTTTCCTCCATCTCCTCTCCCTGGTGTGCCAGGAAGACCTAAGTGAGGTGCATTCCTTCGCACACTGCTCCTCAGCTCAGACCCTGGAGTATGAGTCAGGAGGAGTCCCAAAGGTCCAACCCAGGACCAGGAGATCTGGCCCAGCAGTTGAGGGAGGGAAGCAAGACTGGACTGAGAATTCAAATATACTTGAGAACAGATTTTAGTTCTTAGGTCAGCCACAGAATTTCCCTAGTCCCTCAGTCACACAGAATCCATGGCCAAGTCAGCTTTGTTAGCTGTTCTTCATCCAGAACCACAACCCAAGGACTCACATCTGGGCAGGGTTGCTGCTGGAGAAGAAATTAACCCCGTGGCATTTGCTACTTTGTTGGACTTCAGATACTGGAAAAAAAAAAGTGCTGATGCCAGCATGAGCAGAACTTCGAGGCCAGAAGAGAGGGTCATGTTAAGTACATGTGCAGATTCCATCACGCAGCTCAGTTCTTTCTCCCTCATTTACTTGCTTTCTCTTGCTACTTTCTTCACTTTTTGTTCCTTTCAATAAACCTTACTCCCCTCTTACATCTCTGCTTCCTTTAAAATTTTCATGTTTACCTTCTTCCCCTGACCTCCCCTTTCCTGGATTCTCCCCTTTCCTCCCTTTGTTCCAAACCCTCACCTATGTCTTAACCTCCATCCTTTCTTTGTTTTTTTTAAATTAATTTTTATTGGAGTATAGTTGATTTACAATGTTGTGTTAGTTTCTGCTGTACAGCAAAGTGAATCAGTTATACATATACATATATCTACTCTTTTTCAGATTCTTTTCCCATCTAGGTCATTACAGAGTATCTCCATCCTTTCTGTGCATTAGAACTTTCATCAAGAGACCAATCATGCCTACAGTTGTGCGATAGAAACATGGCAGATGTGTGCATGAGGTTGAGGCAGTACAAACCACCTTAAAACTAATTCTACCTATTGAGTTTCTCTCAAATGTTAAAACCTTTGAAACAAAACCCAGCTACTTAAGAGAGCACCAGAGGAGGAAGACACTAAAGAAGTATAAGATATGTTTGTTATTAACCAAGTGGGTAAATCAGCACTGCATTAGCAAAGCATTCAATTAAAACAAGTTAGGTGAGCAGCCTAAAAGAGGTGTTGGATTTTTTTTTTATCTTTGTTTATTTTTATGGGAATATTTACTTGTTCATAGAAAGGGAAAATACTGCTTTTAAAAATTAGTGAATGAAAGGAGACCACAGATTGAGTAGCCTAGTAAAATTTTCCTAGGGTACAAACATCTTGGACATTCCTTAACATCTAATATTATAACCTAGTGTAAGTGTTATCTGAATGGCCATTTTTATAGCAAATGGACTGGCCAACCCCCACTGGAATGCACACATTCTTTCTTTAAATGCGCTGACCACCAATCATGTTATGGTCAAGTTCCTCAGACCAGGGAGCCACTAAATCTTTAACGCTGCACATTCCCATCCAATGGGCTGATTTTAACGGATTTTTCATATTGCTCTTTTTATAGGTTTTTACCCATTCATAGATTTATGAATTTGGACTTAACAAGAAAAAAAGTCAGGTTATTTTCTTTAACTTTGGGTTTTCTTTCATGAGCTTTCCAGATTTCAGACTGGAGCGGTATCAGTGAGGCTTCCCACTCCTGGCTCAAACACCTGAGCAAAAGCAGCAAGATTTCCAGGGAAAGTGACTGGCTCAAGTGTGCCCTTATTTGGCATTTTCATCCCCAGGAAAGCAAAAACAGGTTATAATGAACATAAAGATAAAAGATGCAATGAGCTCTACTAGTAAACCAATGTCTACAAGGCTCCAAGAGAAACTGCCATCATACCTTCACTGCTTTGGGAGGAGAACTTTCAGAAAGGCCGGAGGCTCTGGCATCTGGACTTAGTGGCTTGGGATGCACAGGCTGCTGGAACTCACTCTTAACCTGGGAGTTACCTGCTTGAGTTACAAAAGGAAGACATTTTACAGTATCTCAAGGGAAGGCTCAGAAAAGGTTCCTCCCCAAAGCAAATTTTAGGCACCTCCACTAAGGACAGGTCCTTTCAACACCAGGAAAAACATAGCTTTTCCGTTGAAGAAAAGCATTATTCTAATGCTAAAAACTATGCTCTTACGTTCTCTGTTCTCTCACAAGTCAGGGTGTCAACTCAGAGGCTTTCTCACCCTTTGCCACATGCAGCGGGAATCCAAACCACCCTACATAAGGAAACTTCTGCCCTGTAGCATCTGTCATTTTTTAAGGCTGTTTATAGACTTTGATGGCTTTTTGGTAGTTAGTAATCCCAACAACTCCTTCTGGGGCGTTTCAACTGAACTTGGGAAAATGGGGGAATGTGAGGGGAGAAATTTCATAAGATGTGCTCATGTATATGAGTGTGTATAATCTGACACCATCTTTTTGGTCAGTCCTATAGCGAACATCCATGGATGAAGATTATGGAAAAAGACTCCATAAAGTTTTTTTCATAGTCATTGACGTGTCACCTGCATAAGTTAATTTCCTGCCAATATATTTGTTTTATGGAAAACTCAGAAGAGGCACAGAGAAGTCATTCACATAGTTGCTAAGGAACCATAAAAGAATCCCTAAAATCTAGAGTTATGTCAACAAAGTACTGAAAGATTAAGGCTTATTTTTCAAAAAAATGTTTTGCAAACCTAGTCAAAACTCAGAAAAATTTCTAGTCCAAGCAAAATGACTGCAAAAGGAATGTTCTTGGATTCAAGCTGCAAGTTTCTAAAATTTTAAGGCAGGGTTTACTAGAGATCTGTTTGGCTGATACTTCAACTTCTTGCTGAGTTTTCAATGTCTAGTAAACTAATTAACCTAAGGAGAAGCTAGAAATCCATATATATTTTAAAAAATAATACACTGAACATCAGAATCAAAAGTGGACATAGTAAATTTAAAAACTAAGGTTTTTGTCTTTGGGAGAAGAGAGGCTCAAAATGATTCCAAAATAGGATGAAAAGGTGATCAAATTCAGCACCCACAGGAAAATGTCTAGAATCTAGCCAGAGGGAGGATTATAGCACATATTTAGATAAATAAGAAAAAGATATTTTTTAAAGGTTACTCAAATACCAATTCTTTATTCCTGTAAATGAATAAAGTCCTTCTTGGCCAACCTTCTATTAAAATGAAACTTCAAAATTATAGTTTTTATAGCATTAACCCTGAAAAGGTTTGGTACAAAAGACAGGATAAGTTCAATGAGAGAAGCATCAAAAGTATTCAGCTGGCCACAAGTTAATCATATTTCATTGAATTTAACTTCTCTCTTAGGCATGGGATGTGTGAAGGGTACTCAAGCATCAGTCCTTAAAACCAAGTGAAAGATCTGATCAGCTACATTACTGGGTTTAATATGTTACACATTCTCAGCACTGACAGAACTGGGGACCACCCCCGCCAACCAAACAGGGGCTAGAGAACAAGACCCTCTTCCACCAGACCTAAGAATGAAAGCTTACGGGAATCATCTTCAGCAGGGGCGGAACGGGCTGCCAGGCTATTCTCAGATGCAGAAACCTAGAAAAAGAAAGGCAGGGTTGGGGGGGTAGGGGGTGGATTAAGAATCACATTAAAAATAAAAGAGCAAACTGCTATTAATGCCATTAAAACCTGCTGACTCCAGTCAGTCACTGGCTGCCTGGGGGAAATAATGGCCCCCAGAACAGCTGAGCATTTAAACAAAAGGGAGCAAAATGTCTTTTACGAGGATATTAACATGCCTCTCAATTACAGAGTAACTCAAATAACAGACTGCAAGCAACTGCCAAAAGTGTGCATTATCTTCCTTTATAAAAGAAGTTCTAAACCATATCTTTGTACTCTCAAAAAAAAAAAGGGGGAGTGGGGAGGGTACAAAACAAAACCCTCTATCAGGGAGGGCAAAGCTCCTCACCACAAACCACAACTCGTATAACTATAACTCACTCCAAGGCAAGATAAAGTCTTTACATATAGGAACTATTCTTTTATTTTCCTAACTCCTTATTTCCCAACCAAATGCATTCTGCTGAAACAAGCTTGCTGGTACAGAAGACCTTCTGATAGCTATAAAACAAATTTATCTAAAACCAACCTTTGGTATTATCTTCAAGGTTAGTTTCCCTTTTTAGTTCCAGTCTCAAAATGGCAGTGTTTAACAAGATGGCAAATCTTATGTATAGGTGATTATTTTCCCCATTTGGCATCAAATTTAAATAAAAGTACTCTCTACCAGCTCTCTCTCCTTTCTACTGGCCCCTAGGCCATCCTGGTATCTTCCTCCACACTCAAAATCATGAAGGGTCGGGACTGCCCTGCTGGTCCAGTGATTAAGAATCCACCTTCCGATGCAGGGGATGCGGGTTCGATCCCTGGTCAGGGAACTAAGATCCCACATGCCGCGGGGCAACTAAGCCCGTGCGCCCCAACTACTGAGCGTGCGTGCTCTAGAGCCTGTGCGCCGCAACTAAAGAAGCCCACGCACTGCAACGGAAAGACTCCACATGCCGCAACAAAGATCCCACGTGCTGCAACTAAGACTCAGTGCAGCCAAATAAATAATAAATAAATAATATTAGAAAAAAAAAAAAAAGAAAGAAAGAAATGCAGAGAACTTCTAGTGAGGTTATGAGGAAGGAATTCCCCCCCCCCAAAAAAAAATCATTAAGGGTCAAGAGGTGACCCAATGTGCACTCCTCGTGAATATTCTTTCATTCAGATGTCAGGGATTTTATGGGTGATGCTGAGTGTTTATAGCAGGATGTCTAATGTACTGAATAAATTTACAATGGAGATTAAGTTGTTGGCTGACTGCAACGTGGTCATTTTTTCCCCTTTATTCTCTGTTCATTACAGGAGTTCTGACATGGTATAAAACAAACCAGTATAATAACAGTTAACAGTTATTAAATGCTTACTATGTTCCAGGTATTGGAATGACCACTTTACATGCATTATTTCATTTAATGATACGAAATAAATTTTCTGAAAGTTGTGCATGGCCATAAAAAGCTCTTCAATTCTTGCTAAATTAGGAGGTGCACCCATCCCAGGATGTCCTTCTTTCACCTCCAATTTAGTCACCTTGAACCTGCAGGGTAAACTTAATGCCAATCATGACATCATTGCACACGCCCAACCAGATGACTTCACTGCAGGAATAGCCAGGAGAGAGCATGTGAGATTTTGCTCAAACATTTCATTAAAGAAAAGCACAAATTCATTCACAAGAGGAGAAAGGGAAGAACAATACCTTGACAAAATATCCTATTTCAGGCAAGTTTACCCTGGCATTAATGTCCTTTTGTAACAACTGAAGTTCAGATAGTTCTTAGGTATTGGCTAACAAAAGCTAGGCAAACAGCCAAAAGGATAGCTGAAGCTTTGAAAAATTTTATGAATTTTATGGCAGCCAAGGGTTCATGAACCTACAGTATACACTTGAAGACTATGTACTATCTTTATCTCCTCTCTTCCCCACCCACTTCCCAATTTGTGATTCAGCTGCAATGATACCCTTTTAGGCTATAATTAAAATGTTCTGATCCTCCAATTCAGCTCAGAGTTCCAGGTTCAAATCAATATGAAGACAATCAAGAAGGAAACATGAAATTAGATATAGGGACAATCCAAGCATGATTTTCCGGATGATCATTTCTCAAATTATGCTCCAAGGACAGATGGGAGGATTTCAATGCTGGGAATAGTTTTTTCTCTTAAATGTCTTTTTTACAGTATATAAGAAAAATTCCAAACATATCACTTATACATAAGACATAATCTCCCACTTAAAAAATGGGAAAACCAGGCAGTTTAATTAGAGGACTCACTTGATATAGGACATGTGACATGGAAATAATGCCTGAGCCCACTGTTGCAAGGATGTATGTAATTTGATTATTTTATGATTATGAAACACATTACTGCCACGTAGTTTGTCTTATTATCTCAAAATACATTTGTGATATGGTTTTGTAAAATAAAGCGATTTAATGTTCCTAAATTTTTTCCTGTTCTGTTCTTTGAGTCAAATATTGTAGCCATTAATATGAGACTATTTTTCTGTGTGCCTACTTTGGTCCAAGTGTGTAGTACATCTCATGAGTTCCTGTTGGTATGCTGTCAATATATCTATTTTAAAGTCTGTTATAATCAAATAAGTTTGAGAACTATTGCTCTTGACCCATTTTAATTATCTCCTCACCTTTTGTAGAATGGCCTCAAGGGTGTTAATATGTGTAACAGAAACAATGACTATACTCCTATTAGTCACTGTAATAGACTTGAAAGCTCTTTCTCCTCATCTAACTTAACATTTGATTATCATATTGACTGAAAGACCAACGAGACTGGGTAATGGATTGGCAGAGAAAATGGTAAGTTCACCTGACATATATATTGTTACTTAATCCAACTAAGCCATCCATCTAACCATAAATGTATAAAACCTGATTTGTTTAAAACCTTCCCATGGCTTTCCTCCGACGCAGGACTACAATCATACTCTTAAGGGTTTTTCAAGACCCACCCTGGCCCTCTCCCTCCACCTGTCTCTTACCATTGCCTACAGGTACTTCATGCTCCAGCCAAGTCATCTTGGTTGGGTTCTCTGGTTTCCAAACCTCTGTTGTGTCTGCCTGGAATACCCTTCTCTTTCTTTACTCAACTTTCCCCTTATTCACTTGGCCTATTTCCACACATCCTTCAAGACTTGGCTCAGGTATTACCTTCTTTTTTTTTTTTAACATTTATTTATTTTATTTTTGGCTGCGTTGGGTCTTTGTTGTTGCATGCGGGCTTTCTCTAGTTGCAGTGTACAGGGGCTGCTCTTCGTTGCGGTGCGCCGGCTTCTCACAACGGTGGCTTGTCTTTGTTGCAGAGCACAGGCTCTAGGCACGCAGGCTTCAATAGTTGTGGCATGGGGGGGCTCAGTAGTTGTGGCTCGTGAGCTCTAGAGTACAGGCTCAGTAGTTGTGACGCACGGGCTTAGTTGCTCCACGGCATGTGGGATCTTCCCGGACCAGGGCTCGAACCCGCATCCTCTGCATTGGCAGGCAGATTCTTAACCACTGTGCCACCAGGGAAGTCCCAGATATCACCTTCTTGAGGAAGTCAGGTTAAGGGTCCTTAGTCCAAGCTTCCATGGCCCCTCATAGCCCTTTCACGGCACTTGTTACACTGTTTTACAATAGCCAACCTACACTCATCTCCCTCCTACTCTGTTAGCTTCCTTGCAGGTAAAGACCACGTGGAATGGTTTGTTCACATTTAGTTGCTAAGCTCAGCATTGCCTGTGCTTAGCATAGTGCCTAGCTTTCAAAATACTTTGAAGTGAAAG
The DNA here is from genome assembly GCF_028023285.1 of Balaenoptera ricei. Taxonomy (NCBI): domain Eukaryota; kingdom Metazoa; phylum Chordata; class Mammalia; order Artiodactyla; family Balaenopteridae; genus Balaenoptera; species Balaenoptera ricei. The sequence goes on from NC_082648.1 coordinate 42,537,192, forward strand.
AATGACATTTTCTTGCATAAAATGTGTTAAATTAATAATATACAAATAACTTTGAAGATGATATCTCTATTCAAAACAGATTTTTAAAACTTACTTAAGTTGGGCTTCCCTGGTGACACAGTGGTTGAGAATCTGCCTGCCCATGCAGGGGACACGGGTTCGAGCCCGGGTCTGGGAAGATCCCACATGCCGTGGAGCAACTAAGCCCGTGAGCCACAACTACTGAGCCCGTGTGCCACAACTACTGAAGCCCGCGCGCCTAGAGCCCGTGCTCCACAACAAGAGAAGCCACTGCAATGAGAAGCCCGCACACCGCAACCAAGAGTAGCCCCCGCTCACCACAACCAGGGAAAGCCCGTGCGCGAAGCAATGAAGACCCAACACAGCCAAAAATAAATAAATAAAATAAATAAATTAAAAAAAAAAATTACTTAAGCTCTATGTCCTCTGAGCATTTGCTGAGCAAAAGAATTTTCCAATGAAAATTGGTCAGCTATAAGTTGCAGAGCTCCCCAACCAAAATTATGTGACCTCCAAAAAAGACAATCTATCCTGGCAGCTGTTACCAAATTCCCAGACACTCTACAGCCTAGAGTTAGAGTTGTTTCTAATTTTAAGCATCTAATTTAGAACACATGCTTCCCTGGCAAATGGACATCAGACTTTCCAACCCACCTTTTCTCCATCCTGATGGGCGATGCAGACCTCAGGACCCGGGGGCACATTCTCCTTTTGCTCCAATTTATGAGTTTTGATTTCACCACCACTAGCTCTCAACTCATTCTACAAAATAAAAATAGTCTGTGAATTAAAAAAAAAAGTCTCATGATTCTCTTCATAGCACATCTATTAAATAAACTGGGAATGTTAAAAAAGAAATTATTTTAAGAGGCTTTAAGTCAAATCAACCCCCTAACTCTCACAAGCAAAACCCACTGACTTGTGAAATGACAAAAGCAGCTTTGTGGACACATACCTCAGAGTTAAATATTTATACAACTAGTCTAAAACTGGATGCTCATTAGAATACAGACACACACACAGACCACCCCCCCGCATACAATGTTCTCGTGATTCACTCTTCTAGCAGCAGAGCTTGTGGGAATGCAAAGCTGGTGAGTTTTACCAGAAAAGACCATTCTGGAGCAGGGGAAAGGAGATGCCAAGTGCCAATAATTAAGAAAATATACTGACCATATATATATAAATGCCCGGCCTGGAAAGAGAGACAGCAATGATGTATACATATAAAAATTGAAATTATACTTAATGATACCATAAAACAGCCTTTCTTTGTGAGACTTTCAAAGACATGTTTTTAGCATAAAATTCTTTCAGTATACTAAAGACATACCTTATTCTACTTCTCATAATAGAGCTTCAACATAAAAAAACAGGCATAAGGAGTCAGAAGGAGTAAGTGTAAACATATTTGTTTTCCTTGCAAAGAACACTTGGGGCAAAATATTAAAATTGACTTTATTACTAGATCCATAATCAGTACAGAGGTAGATGAATATGGACATTTCCTACCTTTAGTCTGCTAGTAATCTAGTACCTTTCTGTTCTCTGTGATTCTTTAGGCATGGGAGAAAAAGAGCGATTTATGGCCACAAGGCCAATGAAGGGAGTGTGAGTGCGACTGACTGATGCAGGTGTGGAATTCCAGGTTGAGGCCTACAGCTCTGGAGGTGCGTCTATGAGGAGGAGCTGGCAGCTAGCACTACAGAAATCAACAGTACAAGAGCCCGAAACTCATTCGTGACCCCACCTCAAAGCCCAGCCTCTGGAATCACTGCCAGAGAGAGTGAGCCTTGCTACAACCATGCTCTATAAGGGGCCTGAGAAATTCTTTGGGGATGAGACAAAACGTGCTTTTTACAAGAATTCCTTAAGACTTTTCAACTCTTAAAATTTACAGAGCAGGCGAACTACAATGCAGAAACTCTTATTTAGGAGTTAAAAAAACAAAGTCACTGAACAGGTTTTTCCACTTAGGGAGTCACCTGGTAAGAATGTTTATAGCAGGAGGGCACTGAGAAGCACCAAAATCCTATAACAGAGGGAATTAAGCTCCACAGATCATCTGTTTGCTGTATCTCCTGACCTGCCTTTTAAGAGAAGTCTCATTTTGCCTATTTTTCACACTCCCAGTGAATAACAAGCCTGTGATGTTCCACTTCACTACTGATTTACACACAGTATCTCTTCTTAAATCAATACTGAAAAATCAAGATAAGATTACTCACTGCCCAGAGACTTAGTCCACCAATAAATACTATTGGAAAATGCATACTTCATAATGTGGGGGAAAGAAGGCTCAGCTCCTGGAATACACATTGTGATTTCTAACAGGCACTAGTTCAGCCTGCCAAATAAAAGTCAATACTGTTCTTCCAATTTTATTAAAAAATAACAATCAAGAGATTAATAATTTGTCATTTGAAATCTTAGAAGGAACAACTGTTTGAAAGATATATATGTATGTGTACATGTGTATATACGTGTGTGTACTTATGAATAAATGGCATTTAAAAGGCAACTTCAAATAAACAGTTCGGTCGTGTCCTCCTGCCAGTTAAGCCTAGGAAAGTATAAAGGGGAAAGACCCTCCATTCTACTTAGAATACGACATTTTTGTGCTCACTGAGTGCGTCATCTTCCTGTCATTTCTCTCCCTTTTTCCTATCCACTATTCTATTTGTTTAGAAAATTATTACATCATAAGAAGTAAAGATTAAGTAGACCCTATGTTGTATGATTTAATTTACATGAAATGTCCAGAACAGGAAAATCCATAAAGACAGAAAGTAGATTAGGGGTTGCCAGGGGATGAGGGAAGTGGGGAATTGGGAATCACTGCACAGGTATGGGTTTCTTTTTGGGGTGATGGAAAATTTCTGGAATTAGACAGTGGTGATGATTGCACAACCTTGTGAATATATTAAAAATCACTGAATTGCATATTTAAAAATGGTGATTTTTATGTCAGGTGAATTATATACCAATAAAAATTGCAAAAAACACCCCATCCCACATTAACGTTGAATATATTCAATATTTCTCTCCAGTATTCTCCCTTTCTTCTCTCAAAAACAAAAATAAGTGTTTATGTTAAAACTAATAAAATACTATCAATACTTCTTTAACAACAACAAGATTAAGTAAAAGAGACAGGAAAATTCTCAATGACATTACAGGATGGTAACATCACACAAAAAAATGAGCGGGGTGGGAATGAGGCCTAGGAAAGCAAAGTCAGGATTAGAACATGGTAAGGATTACGAATGAAGCTAGGGTAGGATTTATGTGAAGAGAGAATGGCTGGGGACCAGTAAGGAGCCAAGGCTCACAGGTCAGGGTCTGGGAGACACTTCTAGTTCCCGTGCTCAGTGACCATTTGCTGGATGAATGAACGAATGAATGATGCTGAACACATACTGTATAGTTGGTGGAACTGCTTTGTTTGGACACAGCTGCCTGGTACTTGGCCATTCGATCCTTTATGGAGGTTTCTGACAGGCGTGGGAACTCCAGATTTCGCCTACTCTCGCTTTTCTCTGAGTTGAATCCTGAAGGTGACAACTGACCTGCAAGCATGCAAACAATGTGCTTTATTAGAAGATAAAATGCGATTTGAATGATTTCAAGATTCTAAATTTTGGGCTATTGTAATCTAATATAATCAACCTCTTCTATTAAGAATACAAAGAAGGGGAACTTCCCTGGTGGTGCAGTGGTTAAGAATCAGCCTGCCAATGCAGGGGACACGGGTTCAAGCCCTGGTCTGGGAAGATCCCACATGCCACGAAGAAACTAAGCCTGTGCGCCACAACTACTGAGCCTGCGCTCTAGAGCCCGTGAGCTGCAACTACTGAGCCCACGTGCCACAACTACTGAAGCCCATGCGCCTAGAGCCTGTGCTCCGCAACAAGAGAAGCCACTGCAATGAGAAGCCCGCACACCGCAACGAAGAGTAAGTAGCCCCTGCTCGCCCCAACTAGAGAAAGCCCATGCAGGGACGAAGACCCAACGCAGCCAGAAAATAAATAAAATAAATAAATTAATTAATTAAAAAAAAAGAATACAAAGAAGGAAATCAGGATTATAACTGTCACTTATAAGGTAACATTCACTCACTTTCCCAACATTAAAAGGAGAACCCTTACCATCACTGAGTGTTATATATTTTAAAATTTTCGTTCATTTAACATGTGAAAAAATTAGATGGCAATGCCATTTTAATTTGCATTTCTTGGATTCCTAGGAGGCTGATGGTTTTCCTATATTAATTGATTTTATTTTCTTTTGTGAAGTGCCTGTATATGCCCCCTTTAAAACATAATAATTCTGCTCTCAAGGTGTTATGTTAGCATCAGTAATACAGGATAACCAATCTTGACATGGGATAATGTCCATCCATGGGAGCCCTCAAGCCCCAGATGACCATGGAGCCAAAACTGTCGGTAACAGTACTTCCCTTATAATCCTGCAAAGTTACCCTTTGGTTAACACAGGTTACCGTTGATAAAGTTGGATTAAAAATACAGAGAAGCTATTTGGAAAAAGCAATGAGATTTGGGAATGGCTTGTATCTAGCAGCCTTTCTTTTAATTTGTACCACTCTTCCTTTAAAAGCATCAGCTTTGAGGTCAAAAGGTATTGTTACTAATGAGTACTTCCTAGAAAACTTCCCACACATGGAACTCTCTGCTTACCTGGGCCTATTTCCAAGTCATCCAGAGAATAGCTGTTTTCAGAGATCTTTCTTCCACCTGCACTTCGGCTTTGGGCCCGAAGAATCTGTTTGGAAAACAAAACCCAGCAATAAGCTTTGCAATGAGGATGGGAAATCTTGATGCAATGTTCAAAAAGGAGGCCTGCAAATCTCCTTTATAAATAAAATCCAGTAGAGATTAGATTTTATATTAGTTTTTATATACAACAGAGTGTGTTTTTAGTACTATAAATATCAAGCACTACATATTCACAGGTGCCCAGGGGAAAATAAGTAACTCTATATAGGTAATGCTTTCTGTGAAATATCACTGCCTAACCACCTTAACCAGAAAGCCTCAGAATTTAACAGTCATTGGAGCAGAATCCTCATGTCCCAGATGAAAATGATGTCTCTCCAAACTGCCAAGTCCCGATGGCAGTATCTGCTGTTGGCCTTCTCTGTCCCATTTTATCCCTGCTGTTGCTGCCTGGTTCTTCATCATCTTTTCCCTGGACTACTGCATTACCTTTCTTTTTTTTTTTTTTTAAAGGAACATTTATTTATTTATTTTTTGGCTGTGTTGGGTTTTCGTTGCTGCACACGGGCTTTCTCTAGTTGTGGTGAGCAGGGGCTACTCTTCATTGCAGTGCACGGGCTTCTCATTGCGGTGACTTCTCGTTGCGAAGCACAGGCTCTAGGTGTGCGGGCTTCAGTAGTTGTGGCTCACGGGCTGTAGAGCGCAGGCTCAGTAGTTGTGACACATGGGCTTAGTTGCTCCGCAGCATGTGGGATCTTCCCAGACCAGGGATCGAACCCATGTCCCCTATGTTGGCAGGTGGATTCTTAACCATTGCACCACCAGGGAAGTCCTTGAATTACCTTTATAATTGGTTCTTCTGCCTTCCAATCAAGGCTCTATGATGCTGCCATTATCCCAAGTAAAACAAAAAAATTATCCCCAAATATAAATCTATGTTACTTGAATTCCCAGGTGCGCAGTGGTTAAGAATCCGCCTGCCAATGCAGGGGACACGGGTTCAAGCCCTGGTCCGGAAAGATCCCACATGCCGTGGAACAACTAAGCCCATGCACCACAACTGCTGAGCCTGTGCTTTGGAGCCCACGTGCCACAACTACTGAAGCCCACGTGCCTAGAGCCCGTGCTCCGCAAGAAGAGAAGCCACTGCAATGAGAAACCTGTGCACTGCAATGAAGAGTAGCCCCCGCTCGCCACTAGAGAAAGCCCGCTCGTAGCAACAAAGACCCAATGCAGCCAAAAATAAATTAATTAATTTAAAAAAATCTATGTTACTCTCTTGTTCAAAATTCTTTAAGAATTCCTAATCACTCCTTGAATTAAATCTAAAGTGCTTAGTATGTCACAAAAGACCAGTTCTAGATCTGGTCCCTTCCTACCCTCTCTGGGTATTCTCTTCCTCACCGCTTACCCTCCAGGAAAAGCAAACCACTGGGAGGTCCATGATATTGTAAATGAGTTCCCTCCACCTGGGTTACTCTTTTATCCTTCTGTTGTCTAACAGTGCCTGTTCCTTCAAGACTCAGTGTAAGCTAAGCAACAGTCCCTCTGCATCTGCCCTACCTCTCTTCCATAAATCTAAATAGCCCTTTCTCTGTTCTCAAGGACCTGGTCACACTTCCATTACAATGCTTATCAAATTGTTGTGCATCCCTATACTGGACTGGAATCTTAGTTTACTGAGGGCAGAGACCATGCTTTTATTTTTTTAATTAATTAATTAATTAATTTTTGGCTGTGTTGGGTCTTCGTTGCTGCGTGCGGGCTTTCTCTAGTTGCAGCGAGCGGGGGCTACTCTTGGTTGTGGTGCGCGGGCTTCTCATTGCAGTGGCTTCTCTTGTTGCTGAGCACAGGCTCTAGGTACATGGGCTTCAGTAGTTGTGCCACATGGGCTCAGTAGTTATGGCTCACGGGCTCTAGAGCTCAGGCTCAGTAGTTGTGGCGCACGGACTTAGTTGCTCTGCGGCATGTGAGATCTTCCCAGACCAGGGCTCGAACCAGTGTCTTCTGCATTGGCAGGTGGATTCCTAACCACTGCGCTATCAGGGAAGTCCTATTTTTTATTTTTTAAATAGAAAAGTGGAAGGTACAGATTTATGTAATTAAAAAAATGATTCCTGTAAATTACTACATTTGTATCTCTCAAATTTAGGGTAGATCTCTAATGAAAGTTCCAAATTCTAATTTTAAGACTAGAAAAGTAACTCAAGAAAGCCACTTAGTAAGTATCAGAGGATGTTCCCAGACATAATACACAGACAGTATGTCATGTTTATTCAGCTTGCAATGAGAGCCTTCAAGCAGATCCTATCATTGAAATCTCAGTTTATTTCCAGATAACTTAACATGGAAAAGATGTCTGAAATCCAGTATGACAGGAGACAAGAGTAAAACATTTAGCTCCCTTTTGAATTCAACATTAATAAATAATTATTAAACCTTTAAGTTCAATGGACTAATCAACCAACAATAAAGTTTAAGACAGTGAACTATCCCTTTTTCAAGTCCTCCCCACCCCCCCGCCCCCCAGCCCTCTCTCTCTCCTTGGAGATAGAAAATACGCCACTTCAGAAATCAGAGCCAAGGATTTGGTTTGCTTGTACCCTACCAAAAAAGAATACAGTTTCTAGCAAATTCGATATATATTTAATGCATTGCATCTCCAGTCAGCTTTGCTATTTACATTATTGGTTGAATCTATTTACAAAAAAAAAAACTAAAAGAAGCTGTAGCAACTCTAACCTTGCCACATCATACTCAGGTCAGCTGCACCAACATCAGTCACATCCACATGACTCCTATGATGCAACACATTCTTGCTCTGGGAGCAGCCTACCATTTGGAAATGAAGATCATCAGCCAAAGTGAAAAGATAAGTTTGGCAGAATACCCTCCATCCACATTTTTCTGTTTTTAAAACATTTCTCATTTGCAGATAGTTAAAGGAAATTCCAAAGATTTATTCCAAACGCTGCTGCACTGTAAAATGATCATTATAAAAACTAAAATTTTCAGGGCTCAAAAAGGGAGAAAGCCTGGAAATTTTTTTTTTTTTTTTTTTAAAACCAAAAGGGAATGGGTTCTGCAGTCTTAACACTGGAGCAATATTTCAAATATTTACATTCTGTCAAAGGTAAAGTTTAAGCAGAATTCCAAGAGTATGTGTTACATGTTGCAACCTGCTAGGAGTTTAGTTTTCTGTTTGTGCTTGAAGTTCCTACACTGGTGTTATTGAGAGCAAGACCATTTAGAACCAGAACACATGCCCTGCAAGGTTCTTTGGTTTTAGAAGCATAAAATTTCCCATCTTCACTAGCTTTTTATTTAAATCTTTGGGTTAAATAAAGAGCCATTTCCCGCCCCCCCCAAAAAAAAATCCATGAGGGTTCAATACTCTGAATTATTTTCTTTCAACTATTAAAAAAGTGAATCTGCAAAGTCATTTGGTCTTAGAAAAAAACAGAAAAACGTCTCTGGAAATCAAAGCTATACTGACACTGGTTCTGAGGAGGAATACAGCTGGCTTTTAATGAGCTCCCGGGTGAAGCACTATGCATTTCTTTTAATACCTTTCCACCTCCAAACCACTCAAATATAAAGAATGACAAGATCCCTGCATACCTGAAATGAAATGAACACAATATTGTAAAGCAACTATACTTCAAAATAAAACAAAACAAAACAAAACCAAAACCCCAAGATCTCAAATTCATTTACTATTAATTTTTGATCCTCATTTTACAAGTGGTAATCTGAGGTTCAGGAAGAAGGTGGGGTTTCCTCCAATATTTCTCAGGGAAAATAGAGGAGCACAAAAAGAAAAGAAAAGAAAAAAAAAAAAAACCTAACACCAGGAATTCTGATATGGAAATACTCTTCTGTAACACATTTTTATTACATTTCAATCTTTTTTATTCAGATGGCTGAGGCAGCCTTAATCATCATACTTTGTTAAGAGAAGAGAGAAAAGATAAGACACTTTAAGACTTTCTGGAATTTCCTAAAGCTTGGCCTCACCCCACCCCACAAGTCCTCCTTCCTGTCAGCTGACTGCAGTAACTCTCATTAGTGTGACCACCCCTTAAATATTTTCATTAAATCCATAAACCAAATGCATCAACATTTACCAGTAAGAAAATAAGAGTCTGGGGCTTTTAGCCAGTAGTCTGTAGAATTTCTTTTCTCTGCAAAGTTTTCTTTAAGAAATAAAGTAAGTTAGGTCCCAAATGTCAAGTGAAAAGCAGGATTTCCTGTCCTGTGTACCCCTATTTTCAGGAAAAATTATCTTTAAAAGTTGATTCTCAACACTTTAATTTACTGAGAGCCACTTCCTTCAACCTTTCAACTTTGACCTTCCTTCAGACTCTCTCATCTCTCCAAAGTCAAGCGTGGAGGAAGGATGACTTTTAGGGAAAAATGGGACTTTGCTGAACTATGCATGGAGATCATATGGTGTAGATAAAATCTGGCCTTAATTTCTCAAAATACTGAGAGAGAAACATTTCCTTCTCCAGGGACCCTCGCAGAAAAAATACAGCTCATTTAAGTACAAAATACACACAGAAGGAGCACTTATCTCCAGGCAGGGGGATTTCTCTCTCTCTCTCTCCATATATATGTGTGTGTGTGTATATATATGTATATACACACACACACACACATATATGTATAAATATATATACATATAAATATATATAAATGTTTATATATATATGTGTGTGTGTATATATATATATATATATTTTTTTTTTTGCTTGCACTGCGTGGCTTGCGGGATCTCAGATCCCCAGCCAGACAGAACCTGTGCATGGCAGTGAAAACCCCAAATCCTAACCACTAGACCACCAGGGAACTCCCATATTTTGTATTTCTAAGTGTTCTATAAAAATTATGGAGTAGCGCCCACTGGCCGCACCTAGAGAAAGCCCACGCACAGCGACAAAGACCCAGCTCAGCCAAAAATAAATAAAATAAAAATAAATTTTTAAAATAAGTATGTATTACTCTTACAATTAGGAAGAAAAGAAAGGAAGGAGAGGTAATACTTCATATTTTTAAATTAATATAAATAGATAAGAATGATAAAACCAAATGCTGATGAGGAACTGCTGGGGAATTAAATATGTCCTTAGATTGTGCTAGCAGTGTTACAGAATTATGTCTTTTGACCACGATAACATCATTCAGTAATATAGCCCCCCCCATAATTAAAAATAAAATGTTTCTGCCAAGATGCTTAGAGCTTTTTTATTAGGCTGGAAGAGAATCTAATTACTGGGGAATGATTAAAAAGTATAATGAAGTAACATATTGCCATAAAAGGATAACTACATGAACTAGGAAGATACAAAGGAAGGGCTATATAAAAAAGACCAAACCAAAGATAAAGCACACAAAACAGTGAGCACACAGTACCTAAAACCATGTAAAATCTAGTTATGCAACGATAAGAATATCATTGAGCACAATTGGTAAAGGTTACTCTTTTTTCCAGGTTTACTTGGCTTTTTCTGGTTTACTGTGTTGTGTGTGTGTGTGATTGTTCAGATGACTAATTTATATAAGAAAAACAAACCTCCCAAACTCAACAAGCTTCTAACTCAAGAGTTTTAGTACAAATCTCTTGCAGTCCAGTGTACTTCTCTTCATTGCCCTGATGTTTTTTATTCAGTAAAAAGACTATAAAACGTAGGAAGAGGACAGATAGAAAGCTAAAGTCTTTGAGAAGCCGGCTGTTAATATGTTTTAATTCTTTCCTGGTTTCCTTAGATTTCAAAAATATGTAAGGCCAGGGCTTCCCTGGTGGCGCAGTGGTTGAGGGTCTGCCTGCCAGTGCAGGGGACACGGGTTTGAGCCCTGGTCTGGGAAGATCCCACATGTTGCGGAGCAACTGGGCCCGTGAGCCACAATTACTGAGCCTGCGCGTCTGGAGCCTGTGCTCCGCAACAAGAGAGGCCGCGATAGTGAGGGGCCCGCGCACCGTGATGAAGAGTGGCCCCCGCTTGCCGCAACTGGAGAAAGCCCTCGCACAGAAACTAAGACCCAACACAGACATAAATAAATAAATAAATAAATAGATATATTGGATTAAACAAATAGATCATTAAATTAAAAAAAAAATGTAAGGCCAGATGTTTTTATCTAATAAATAGCTATTATAATATCCATGAAGATAGTGTTTATGGTAGAAGAGGTACTACACAATTTCAGTTCTTGTTCTGATATTAATTAGCCACATGACATCGGGCATATCAGTTAATTTCTCTGACGTCATCTGTTTCCATCTGTAAAATAGGGATTTTAATATCCTGCGAACAATAAGCTGAATTAAAGAACCTTTTACAATCACTTATAGTTCTAGGATTTATGTCAACAATCTTGATAGGGATTTCTCACTCATTGTAACTCGTTAATGAATTAGAAGGCTAAAGGAAATGACTAATAAATTCATCTGGATACACACCTATGTTGTTTAATCCAGGAGTGAGTCCAATAGCAGAAAGAAAAGGTGATTTTGTGGGGCAAATGATGTCTTCCTGGCCCCTACAAACTCTAATGTAGCCAACCAATGCTTAGAGAATATTCCAGTCTCCTGATATTACTTTTCAACATATTTTATTTTAATGGAACCGGATAGAAACCAGGAAGTAGTTAACTGGCATGAAAATAAGCAGAAAAGAGATGACTGGTCTCTAACTGACACGTCAAAGACAGCCACTTAGGGCAACAAACAGAAAGATCAGGATTCCCTGACTGGCATCTTTATACCTGGATCCATTACTGTCTTACCACAAAAGACCAAAGGTTTACTCAGAGTTACTAACTACGGTAAATAAAACTTAATTTATACGAGTAGGAGGCCTTACGAGAAATGTACCGCTACAGAGAGGTCAAAATAACACTGAGAACTTAAGAGTTCATCGACAGATGAATGGTTAAAAAAGATGTGGTGTATATATATATATTGGTTTAATCCTGACCCAAGCAAAAGACAATACTTTAAGTAGGTTATGAAGGTAGAAATACACCTTCCAAATATTTGGTCTTTATTCTCCTATCCAAAGATTTGTGTGAACCAAATAAGTTAGGAACCAAACAGAAAGAATTGAGACTTAAGGAGCCTGTCCCTACATTGTTTGGTGATTTGAATAACCGCATCAAGGCCTTTGAAGATTATGGATTCAAATGTCAACATGATGATAACTGAATATTGGTTATAACTGCCTGATCAGCTTTCTCATAAAAGAACGCCCAGAATAGTTACTTTGGCTACCTAAAACCCAGATCAACATACACATGGAGCTAGGGATGCTAAGCCACATTCAATGTATGTCACTGGGGGGGGGGGAGGGGGGCTTCTTTTTCCTCATAACCTATAGGTTACATTAATCCATCCACTGCTCATTTGCTCATAGGAATTAGAACTATCATGTTCAACTAAAACATCTGACCAATATAACCTATCTATTCACCAAAGGTAGAGGATAAGTGAGGAACAGCCTTTAATCAGTTCTCATTATTTATAAGTTATTTGAGTTCTAAGCTTCTTTTCTCCTTTTTATTAAATAAACACTAAGAGCCAAGTCATTGTGCTGACCACTGGGAGATAAAAACGTCATTACTTTGAAAGAATTATAGACTGGGGAGTGTACAAATTCATACATGACTATTAAAGAAAGCATGATATAAGTGGCCAAAGAGAAGTAAAAAGAAAATTCTACAGGAGGGTCAGGAGGGTGAAGGTAATTTCATCTGGGAAAAAACTGAGGTAAGGTCTCACAGTCTTCATAGACCTTGAGGAGTAAGATTTCAAGAGGTAGAAATTAGGGGAAAGATATGACTAATTTAAAATGAGGAGTAATCCAGGGTTTGAGTATAAGATTAGTTATGAGACTGGAAAGGTAGGTTGAGCTCAGACTGTAGAAGACCCAAATATTAAATATGGATTAATTCTGAGACATCCAAAGTTTCTGATCAAGGGAATAACATAATTTACAACTATGTTTAGAAAAATAAATAGCAACAGTGTGGAGGATGGAAGGGAAGAAAAAAATGAGAGGCTAATAGGAAAGGTTGCAGCAATACCACAAGGCAAGATGTAATAAGGCTAAACCATAGAAGTAGATGTGGGACCTCTTGGAGAGAATGGCCCATACTTGAGAGATGTGTAGACTTATGTAGATGGCTTAGTAAGTGACTGACTGAGAAGAGGTAGGCACAAAGAAGAACTGATCCCAAGCTTTACAGACCAGGAGATGTGGTGAATGGTGATGCACTAAGAGACACCAGGGGTAGAGCAGGTTTTGGTTGGAAAGATAATGGATTCTTTTTTAGCCTTCTTGAATTTGAGTGCTTAAGGGATATTCACAAAGAGATGTGTGATCTGGCAGGCAACCACAAAATTGGGGCTGAAGCTTGGGCTAAGAATTCAAGATTAGAATCTAGTTTTAGGATCCATCTCTTGGAGTCCTGGAAAGAGATGAGACTACACAGGGAGGGAGAAAAAAACACGACTGCAGAGAAGAGATCAGGAAGAAAAGTGGACAAGAACAGAAACCATCTCAGACAAAAAGGGAGTAAGAGAGACTAAGAAAAGTAGAACTCAAGCCAATTAACTTGGCCTCCTGTAAATAACTCTGATAAAAAGATTTAGGAGATAAAAAGATTTAGATCATGCATTTCCATTATCTATGTGCTCCCTGACCCTGCTCAGCTAGTTAGTTGAGATTTAGCCCAGTTCTTTAAAATTCTATTATGGAGACAAAGATTCACACGATTTGTACCTAATATATGCATTTGTCTCACAGAAGTACTAATTTTTTAGCTCTGAAGTAATCATTCTTACCTGTATACTCTTGCTCCTAAAAGGACTGCTAGTGTCTCTACCATATTTCTCAGAGCTTCCTTCCAAAGATCCAATTATATAACTTCCTGATTAAAGCCTTATCCATATTAAAGCTGAAATTATGATAACAATAACCATAACCTAGTTTCAAACTGATTAGTTATTCATTAAACTAAAGTAGACAAAACTTTTTTTTTAAACAGTTTTACTGAAATACTAGACAAACATTTTTAAAGTAATCTAGACTGTTTCCAACATGGGTAATGATGCTTATTTAGAAGCAGCTATAAAACCAAGGGCAGTTGTGTTTTACATTCCCTAAGCAGTCCATTAAATGACAAATGACTATTTAATCAGGAAGTTTAAAAAGCGCCTCCACCCAAAAAAAAAGCCCAGGTCAATCTTAGAACCCCTCCATCTTCCTAGACCGTTAGCAATCAGGCTGAGTGCCAGTGTGATTTGGTAGGATCTTTCTTTATATGAGAATTTTTTTCTCTGCTTTGAGCAGCCACAAACAGACAGGCTTGTTCTGACCCATCTTTCACTAGACATTTACGAGAAAAAAGTCTCTCACCAGATCCTTACACATAATCAGCATTTTGTTTGCTGCAGTCCCAATCATTTCCTACCTTGGGCCAGTTTTGACATGTACCAGCCTTTTGCACTGAATCTACATTGTGTGTGCTGCCATGACATCAGCCGTCCTGCCCCTAACAGGGTCTGAGAGGAGGAGACTTACAATGGTGCTTTGACTCACAACAAAGCCCCTTCCTCTCTATTTAGGATTTCTGACATTTTTTCCTTCCATTTAAAATTCTTCTTCCCATTTAAATTTTTTTAAGATTTTTTTTTTTTATTAAGACCATAAAGGGGAAAGAGGGAGTTGGCAGGCCTAGAGGACTCAAAACTGAGAGGGATGAGAGTTTAAGAAAAGTCATAAAATGCTTTGTGGTTACATCTCTTGCCAACTGGTTTCAGTGTTAAAACAGAGTAAAAACTCATGCAGAGAAAAGGGTTCTAGCTTTGCAAATCTTTAAAAATTCTTTCTATTGATACACCCTCAAACAGATGATCGCTGAACACTAAAGAACTTTTCCAGGTAGAAAAGCAACAGGCACCGCAAGATACAAGAAGAGATGGCTAAATCACACCAAACATAACTGAGGATTCTAGGATAAGTTATCTAATTTTTACCTCGGAAGAAATGCTTCATACCATTACTTCACAAATGTAGAAATTTGGGCCAATACTTAGCTGAAAAAAATCTGCTTTCCCATCTAAAGGGAATCTAGAGTAAATGATGGCTTTGCTCCCCATCAGATCTGTTTATTTCATTATAATGACTGTTGTAACAAACCAACCCCATGTACAAAGCCAGATATGCAGGAAAGTATGAGAAAACTGGAAAAATTTACCAGCTCTGCGGCCCCTGGATTGTTATAAGTCACCAGCATATGTAACTCATTTTCTAGTTAAGTAATTCCCTCTGGGGACCTGGTCTGCACTCCACATGAAGGATCAAGTTTCATTAGCAGTTGTAGGAAAATGCAACCCTCTGCATTTGCAAGTCAAAACTCCTGAAGGCTATGGCTAGTCTGGCTATCTTCATTGATTTTTCCTGGGATAGGATTTTAGCTGATAGAAAACATTTGTTGGAAGGCACAGATGAGGAAGTTGAGAAGAGAAAGGATTCAGCTAGCAAGGAGACAACTAAGCCTCAGTCTTAATGTTAAACTCTGCCCTTAACACTCAGCCTGCAGCTGTGTCCAGGCAGAGAGCGATTCAGCAGTAATTCCACCCCCTAAAGCTACAAATGACAAAAGGCACAGGAAGACAAATTAAAAGGGCAAGCGTACAAAAACACATAACCCAATCAGCATCAAACTCTTCATTTCTCGATATCGCCCTGAATCCCAGTGTGCACTTGATTTCATGTGAAATTGGGTCACACTCACAAATCTTAGCATCTCTGTAAATAATTCATTTGAGACTTTTTATTAACTACTCATCTAACTTGAATCAAAAGACATACTGACCACATACTCGCCATTACACAAACCGTCTAGACTAGAAAAACAGCTTTGTTTAGTTACGTGAATTGGCTTTTTCAAGTTTTAAACCCACCCAATCCTTACCTTGGTTTGAGTTGGTTCACCTTTCTCAAACATCATCTTAAGCCTGTTCAGCGGAACATTGTATTTCTCTATTTTGTTTGCAGCTTCTGCATTTTCACTTATTTCGGGTTTTCCTACTTCATGCCTGGATTCTCCCAGACAATTTTCCATTTTTTTACTTTCTGCTGAGTGGTCTTTAAGATGCTCACTGTCCTCGATGCGGGGGTACGGATACTGAATAAGAGCTTCAGGAGGCGATTTGATTCTAGGTCTGGGGTGGACTCGTTCCTCTTGGTCAGCCTCGACTCCAGAGGCAGAGCTGTTTGCCACTTCAGCGGGAGGAGGGTCGCCTCTATGCCTGACCTCGGTGCTGCTGTTTCGCACGGAGTCTGGGAGAGAGTCTGCTCCCAGCACTGGGTTCTCCCACTTCTTCTTTAACACGGTCAGGTTCCCCCTTCTAAAGTGCTGGGGGAGATTTTCAGTGTTCTAGAAGAACAAAAAGTGAATGCCAGTTATAACTTGCCTGCTGAAACATTCAAACATGCTGTTCTTTGTAAAATGAAAGTTAAAACTCCAAGCTGCTCCTGGTCCACTGGCGTTTCAGACAGCTGTGAACAGTTACAGCCCTGCCACATGGAGAAAGCATCCACCGCAAGAGAGGGAGAGGGGAAGAGAGAAAAAGTCAGGAGCTAAAGCAGGAAGTGATAAAACAGGATAGCCTTATAAGGACAAAATGAGAAGAAAGGAGAGCCCAGATCTAATGATAGTTACATTGGAGCCAAGGGATTTTTATCCAGAGATTAATAGGGAAAACAGAAAGAAAAAGCAAAATACCAGTTACTTTAAACCCTGTAAATATTCACTAATAAAAGTTCATCATTACATGCCACAAAATTACATCCTGGCTGGGTTTTTTTTCTTCTAAATGAGACAAAGACGCAGTATAGCTTAAACTACGCAATACCAATAATTGTGGACAGTAGCATCAAGAATTGAAACTCTCTGTGGGAATTTAAAGCAGCCACCAGACTTTTACATGTATATATCATCATATCCGACATAATTTACATGAACAGTCAAATTTTATTTTTACATAAGAACCTAATCCTTTTTTCCCCCTGTACTTCTCTACATGTTTGTCCATGTATAAATCCTCAGTTTTCAGAAAATTCACTATTTTCCAGATCCTTTGGTTGAAAAATACCCAGGCTTCATATGAAACACTACTACCACCCCCTCTCTTGATGGAAGGACACACATTTACACATCCAAGAGAGTTCTCTTTCACATGGGTCAAACTGGAATTAATTTGTACATATAAGACAGATTGAAAACAACCTGGAAAGTGTCAACGTTGTTCCGCAATAAAAGAGGAGACATGCTGGGTGAAGTAAAATTCAATGTCCTAGACTCTGAAAGCACTCCTAAATAAATTAAGCAGCAGCACCTTCCCAACAAAGCACAAACTCCAGTACCTTCTTGCCCTCCATTCCTGTAGTCTGTGGCTCACCGGTCTTTCAACGAAGAAAGGACAAACCACCTAGGACTGAAAGACTCTGGGGAATTAAACAAGATTAGCAGCTATATTGGGAATTAAGTCTCTCACCCTATTACTCTTCTGAATACTCTCTGAGAGCCACTTCATCAAGTAGCACCAAGGCATGGAAAAAAGAAAGTTACAGAAGAACAACTGCTTGATATTTGTGTTTAAATCTTAGCTGACAAGATGCTTCATTGGGGGAAGCATGTATGGACCAGAAATATAAGCAGCAAGAAAAGTTTTCTTGTTGGAAAAGAGAGAATTTAAAAGCTGGTGCTACCATAACTGCCAGAAGCACTCTTGGCTCTGTGCACCCTCCTGAGACACAGTGGATGAGTCATCTGGGTCTCCAACTTCACCTGCTCTGCTCTGCCCTGCCTAAACAGGAGCCCTGAGAATCAAAGTGGCATTTTGCCTTGGTAACTGGACACTACTTTTCTCAGAGACATATCATGTGATCAAAGAATATTTACTGACGTGCAAAGATGCTCATAAGATACTTTTGAGTGAATAAAGCTAATTATAAGACAGCGTGGGGGACTTCCCTGGTGGCGCAGTGGTTAAGAATCCACCTGCCAATGCAGGGGACACGGGTTCGATCCCTGGTCCTGGAAGATCCCACACGCGGCAGAGCAACTAAGCCCATGCACCGCAACTACTGAGCCTGTGTGCTGCAACTACTGAGCCTGTGTGCTGTAACTACTGAAGCCAGAGCTCCTAGAGCCCGTGATCCGCAACAAGAGAAGCCACCACAATGAGAAGTCTGCGCACCGCAAAGAAGAGTAGCCCCCGCTCGCCGCAACCAGAAAAAGCCCGCACGCAGCAACGAAGACCCAACGCAGCCAAAAATTAAAACAAATAATAATAAAATTAAAAATAAAATTAAAAGAAAAGAAAAAAAAAACACAGCATGGGGAATTCCCTGGCAGTCCAGTGTTAGGAGTTGGAGCTTTCACTGCTGTGGGCCTGGGCCTGGGCCTGGGCCTGGATCCAATCCCTGGTCGGGGAACTAAGATCCCACAAGCCACAGCCAAATATTAAAAAAAAAAAAAAAAAGACAGCATGATCCCATTTTATAATACACATATATGTTTCTAAATATAAACATAGAAAAGTAGTCTGGAAGAAAAGACATCAGGATGTTAACAGGTTGCCGCAGGCATTTGTATTTTCTTCTTCTTTTTCTCTTTAGGATAAATGTGCTTTCATTGTGTAATAAAAATGAATACAAAAATAAAATTATGCATCGTCTTCATATCACAAGAAAAAGGTTCTATGGAATATCAAATAATTTTGATGTTACTTGTAAACAGCTTGAAAGTTGTCATCTCTACTTTACTTGTGATGACCTGGAAGAGAGGGATTTGTGTGACGGAGTACCAGCAATGTCCCAAACAAGGACCTGGGTGGAGGACATCCCTTAGGGGGGCATTTTAACAGAGGAGTGAATGTGCTCTTTTATTAAAAGGAGTTCTTAAGGATACAAGTTCAAAAGTGCTGGGGTGGGGACAAGTAGGGGAGGGATAGCGCTGTAAGGTCTGACAGCATTAAAGGCCCCAGAACTTGCCATCACTCCTGGCAGCACCACCCAGGTCATGCCAGCTTTCCAGGCCTTTCCTAGAGCTTTCCAGCTTTCCTAGAGCTTGAGGCAAGCAAAGATGGGGCAGAAGCAGTGCCTACAGTCTTTCCGGGGAAGAAAGAGAAGGAAGAAGGCACAGAACAAAAGCTAGAGCTGAAAGCAGACCGGGCAACACAATGAAAAGAGTACTGGACTGAGATAGCCTGGGTTATCATTGGATAGTGGATTATGGGCCACTTACATTTTCTTCTCTTTCTTTATCTGTATTTTCTTTTTAATTAATTTTTAATTGAAGTATAGTTAATTCACAATATTGTGTTAGTTTCAGGTGTACAGCAAAGTGATTCAGTGATTTTTTCTTCAGATTATATTCCATTATAGGTTATTACAAGACACTGAATGTAATTCCCTGTGTTATACAGGAAATCCCTGTTGCTTATCTATTTTATGTATAGTATCTGTATTTCCTACAGTGAACATGCATTACGTATATAATCCAGCTCCATCCAGCCAAATGACCCTGGGCAAGTTTCTTAATTTCTGGAAACTTCCATACAGGGCTACTGTGGAGAATAAATGAGACTATATTAAAGCACATAATGTAGTATTTGACCAGTAGCGGTGACTATTATTAAATGAGTGGCCCTCCCCACTCTCCAGCCATACCTCACAACGGTGATCAACCACAGTAGCCAGTCATCTCTCAAATCCTGAACTTGGGTTATAGTCACTTACTGTTCTTTCTACTCTCTCTACAGTGTCTACTGTTTCAGAGTAGGGCTGGGGCAGCGGGGGTGGGGGTGGGGCTACAAAATAAGGTGACATTTTAGTCGATGTCATTTGTGTCAGGGTTTTAACTTTTTCCCAAGTATTTTCCTAGAATAAGGCAGTGGGAGGTCAAGGAGGGTACAAGTTTTCAAGGGCCCCATTGGTTGCTGGACTACCACATCCTCCTTTCTCAAGGTGACATCCAGCACACTGCTCATCCTATCCAGCAAGGCTGAGAATCTCTGCAGACGTCGCCTCTGGACCATAACCGGCTGCCTAAATCCGATCAGGCACACTCAGGAGATGCAATGCAGTGTCCTTTCTGCAGGAGCATTCAACTTGGAAAGGGCCTTAGATAAGTCCCTTCCTCTCTTTGGGTCTGTTATTCCACCCACAAAATGAAGAGGCTGAGTCAAATGAGCTTTAACGTTGAAATCTTGGCAGGGGAATCTTCATCTTAAAAGCAGGAGGAGATTTGGTAGGATACAGCAGTGGGGCTAGAAACCTGGACTACCTGGATGTACAGCCTCCAAGGAAGGGAATAAATTCCTAGGCTAAGAGCTTCTCAGAAAAGTGGTAGCCAGTCATTATGGAGATGAATGCCCAAACAGCACAGATTTCAAGAAGTGACATATCCCATGCTTAAAAGGAACCTGAAAATATAACTGATGGTCGTATTAATGGTCTGTGCTTCTGTGTCCTAGATGCAAGTGGAAGAGGAAGAGAAAAGGAGGGCTGAATTTCTGGGAGTCCAAGCTATCATGTAACCTGATCCTAGTATTTGCTAAAGGAACAAATTTACCCACTTGCTCCTGAATGTTTCTCTACCTTGCTTTCCATGAGTATTCTTTCACCTGGAGTATTCAGGTGAGTATTCTTTCACCTGTAGAGTCACCTCTATAAATTTATATGTACATTTCTCCCTATTCTTCAGGAGACAAATTAGGTCTCTTACAAGTCTGGTGGATCTTAAAAGCAACTGTCTGTCATTAATGGAAAAACTGGTAAGATTTGAATAAAGCCTGTGGTTTAGCTGATAGCATTGCACCGATGTTAATTTCTCAGGTTTAATAAATGTACCACAGCTATAGAAGACGTTAACATTAGGGAAGGCTAGGTGGACGTGTATGGGAGCTCTCTATACTATCTTAATAACTCTACTGTAAATCCAAAATTATTTTAAAATAAAAAATTTGTTAAAAAAAAGAACCATCCTTCAACTTTGTCTTCTTCCAGCTATTGCTGTCTCCCACATTTCACAGTTAAGGGACTTGAAAGCAGTCTTGTGTAGTTGCTATTTCCACTTGACTACTTTCCATTCCCTCTAATTCTACTACCAAAACACTTCTGAAGTAGCACCAATCAGGATCACCAATTACTTCTTTACATTTTTCATTTCATTATCTTATTTTTAACTTATTACTTTTCTCAATTACAAAAGTAATTTAAAAAACTTATTGGAGGGCTTCCCTGGTGGCGCAGTGGTTGAGAGTCTGCCTGCCAATGCAGGGGACGCGGGTTTGAGCCCTGGTCTGGGAAGATCTCACATGCTGCGGAGTAACTGGGCCCGTGAGCCACAACTACTGAGCCTGCGCGTCTGAAGCCCGTGCTCCGCAACAAGAGAGGCCGCGATAGTGAGAGGCCCGCGCACCGCGATGAAGAGTGGCCCCCACTTGCCGCAACTAGAGAAAGCCCTTGCACAGAAACGAAGACCCAACACAACTGAAAATAAATAAATAAATAAATAATAAAAATAAAGGAATTCCTTAAAAAAAAAAAAAAGTATTGTGGGGGAGGGCTTCCCCAGTGGCGCAGTGGTTAAGAATCCGCCTGCCAATGCAGGGGACACGGGTTCAAGCCCTGGTCCGGGAAGATCCCACACGCCGCAGAGCAACTAAGCCTGTGCGCCACAACTACTGAGCCTGCGCTCTAGAGCCTGCAAGCCACAGCTACTGAGCCAGCATGCTGCAACTACTGAAGCCTGTGTGCCTAGAGCCCGTGCTCCGCAACAAGAGGAGCCACCAACCACAATGAGAAGCCCGCGCACCACAACGAAGAGGGGCCCCCACTTGCCGCAACTAGAGAAAGCCTGCACGCAGCAACGAAGACCCGACGCAGCCAAAAATAAAATAAATAAATTTATTAAAAAACCCCAAAACTTACTGGGGGGGAAGTCATAGTCAAGATAGGAATGTATATTTGCCTTGAATATATGCTTTAATTTTCCTATTTGACTCCCCCACTCCTCTCAACCAAGATATCCACTGCCAAGAGTTTGGTGCACATGCTCTCAATTTTTTCCTCATTTTTATACACTATCTGTAATGTTTTTCTACAAAATCATACTATAGTTACTATTCTGCACCTTGCTTTAATCATTAATGTGCTTTTGAGACCTTTCCATGTTACACAAAATCTTAACCACATAGTATAATATCATATATAACATATATGAGGACTTCCCTGGTGGCACAGTGGTTAAGAACCCACCTGCCAATGCAGGGGACAAGGGTTCGAGTCCTGGTCCGGGAAGATCCCACATGCCATTGGAGCAACTGAGCCCGTGTGCCACAAGTACTGAACCTGTGCTCTACAGCTCGCTAGCCACAACTACTGAGCCCGCATGCTGCAACTACTGAGCCCACACGGCTAGAGCCCACGCTCCGCCACAAGAGAAGCCACCGCAATGAGAAGCCTGCGTGCCTCAACAAAGAGTAGCCCCCGCTCACCGCAACTAGAGAAAGCCCGTGCACAGCAACGAAGATCCAACACAGCCAAAAATAAAATAAATTAATCAATTTAAAAAAATTATATATGATATATTACTATGATGGATGTAGGTACCATAATTTACTACTACCCCACCGATGGATATTTGCATTATTTCAAATGTTTAAGTACTACAAAGAATCCTGCAATAAATATCCTTTTACTTTTATTTTATTTCACTAGTGAGTTTTTCTCAATGATCAGTCCTAGAAGTAGAATTGCAGGATCAATGCGTACTAAACATATTTAATATTTTAATAGGCATTGCCTAATTGACTTTTCATTAACAGTGGATAAGAATATTCCTCACATGCCAAATATTATTGATCAAAAAAATCTGCCAACTGTTTAGGTTACAATTTATATCTCACAGTTGCTTTATATTTGATTATTAGCGAGGCTAAGCATTTTTTGTATATTTATTGTTTCTTCTTTATTTACCTGTTCATACCCTTTTACCTTTTAACTGCCAATTGCAAGGGGCACTTCTGTTTGTTTGTTTTTTTTTTTTTAATTTATTTATTTATGGCTGTGTTGGGTCTTCGTTTCTGTGCG
Source organism: Balaenoptera ricei (assembly GCF_028023285.1). Lineage (NCBI taxonomy): Eukaryota > Metazoa > Chordata > Mammalia > Artiodactyla > Balaenopteridae > Balaenoptera > Balaenoptera ricei. Next base: position 42,560,119 of record NC_082648.1, read on the forward strand.
AGGGCTTTCTCTAGTTGCGGCAAGCGGGGGCCACTCTTCATCGCGGTGCGTGGGCCTCTCACCATCGCGGCCTCTCTTGTTGCGGAGCACAGGCTCCAGACGCGCAGGCTCAGTAGTTGTGGCTCACGGGCCCAGTTGCTCCATGGCATGTGGGATCCTCCCAGACCAGGGCTCGAACCCGTGTCCCCTGCATTGGCAGGCAGACTCCCAACCACTGCGCCACCAGGGAAGCCCCGGCACTTCCGTTTTATTTTATTTGATCTCTCTATAGCATCTGGTGTTACTGACCACTCCCCCCTTTAACAGAATTCCTTCCTTCCATGGTTTCTGTGACATCCCTTTTTCCTAGATTTCTTCCCATTTCTCTGGCCACTCTTCAGTTTTTTTTGTTTTTTTTTTTATAGGTTTCTCTTCCTCAGTCCCTCCCTGAGGATTGGTGGGGTCTCTCAAGGTTCTGCCTTAGGTTACCTTCTTTACTCACTTTATGTATTTTTCTATAGATGATGTCCTCCTTCTGGTTTCACCCACCAGCTGTCTGTTGATGATTCATGCCCTATTAACTCTAGCCAGATATCTCTCCTTACGTCTCAGTTCTACCTGGAAATCCTATAGACATCTTAAATTCATCCTTGTCTAAAGCTGAAGTCTCGCCTCTCCTCCGTTCACTCCTCACTCTTTAATCTGTTTCTTTTCCTGAATTCTCCATCTTGGTGAATGGGACAATTATCTTTTCAACTGTCCAATGTGCCTGTTCTCTTATGCCTCCATGCTGTGCACGTGCTGCTTCCTCTGCCACTCCTTTGCCCGCTTTGCTTAGCTAATTCCTAGTCATCCTTCAGGCTCAGTCAGGCACTACTTCTTCTGGGAAGTCTTCCTTGACGTGTCATAGCCCAGGTTATGAGTCCCTCCTAAATTCTCCCCCAGCACCTTGAATATTTCTTTAATATGGTACTTATACCACTGGGATTATAAATTCTACTTTCCAAACTCTAAGCAGTTCCTTGAAGGCAGGGACCACATCTTATTCCTCTTTGTGCCTTCAGCACCTGGCACATAAAAGATGCTCCATAAATGTTCATCCATACCTGTGGTATCAACTTTTGTCATCCTACTGTCTTGAACCTAGTCCAATCAGGCCTTTATCCCATCACTCCCAAATAGCACAAAGTGACCAATGACCTTCATATTGCCAAATCTGATGGTCGGTTCTCAGCCTATCTGTGTGTTTGACTCTGTTGATAACATGTCTTTTAGAAACACTTTCTTCACTGGACATCTGGCACTCCATTCTCTTATTTCCACTGCTATCTCACCAGCTGCTCCCTCTCAGTCTCCTTGGCTGGTTCCTCCTTCAATCTCCAACCTTTAAGCAACAAGGTGCCCCTGAGCTCAGTACTCAGACCTCTTTTCTAGCTGTACTCACTCCCCAGGTGATCTCACGCATCTCTTGTCTTTACAAACCACAGATACTTTGATACACACACATCTCACCTCCAGCCTGGATCTCTTCCAATTCCAGATTTGTACATCCAGGTTCCTACTTGACCTCTCCACTTGGATATCTTAATAAAGAATTTTACATTTAACATGTCCAAAACTGAGCTTCTAATAAATATTTCCCCTTCTCTAAACCTGTTTTTACTGCCATCTTCCCCATCTCAATGGCATTTTTCCTGGTGTTTGGGCCAAAAGCATTGTTGCCATTCTTTTTCTCTACCTTCACTATAAATCCTGCCACTTCTCATCACCTATACAGCTACTATTCCAGTCTGATCCATAATCATCTTTTGCCTAAATCACTGCAATTGTCTCGTAATTTGTCTTCATGCTTCTGCCATTGTTCCTCTAGTCTCTTCCTCCTCTTTAAAAAATTTTAGTCAGATCACATTACTCCTTTGCACACAAACCCTCCAAAGGCCCCCATTCGATCACAGTTAAGGTTCAGGTCCTCACAATGGCCCTACATGACATTTCTCTTCCTATTCCTCAAACACACTTAGAATGTTCTTGCCTCGAGGCATTTGCATGTGTTCTTATCTTCTGCCTGAATTATTTTTCTCCCTAGCTCATGTCCTCAGATCTCTGCTCAAATCTCTCCTTGACCTCTATACTCATCCTTCTTACCTGCTTCATGTTGTTTCATACCTGATACATCTTTATTGTCTGCCTCTCCCACCAGAATATAAACTCCATGGTGGTAGAGATGTAGCCTGTATTAGTGCCTAAAGCAGTGCTTGGCATATAGTGGGTGCTCTATGAATACTTGCTAATTGAATAAATGAAAGGAAAAAAAGAAGGAAGAAAAGAGAAAGGGGAAAAATAACACGCAAGAGAGAGAAGGAGGAAAGAAAAGAAAACAGCAGTTGAGTGAAATGATGGTAAGTTTTCTTACAGTGCACCAGAGGGGATCCATTCTCGAATTACAGGAAAATTAAGTCAAAGACCTGTCAGCATTGCCTCCTTAGAGAAAACAAAGTGACAGGGGCATGTTATGTTCTAATTTAAATAGGTTAGGTACTGAAAGCTGCCAGGAGGATGTTTTCGTAATGCCAGCCAAATTAAAGAATTCTTGCCCAAATATGTGAGGTTTTTTTTCCTCATACCATTAAATCAAGTAAGATCTCAAAAGAAAAACACTATCCAGCCCAGCTGGAAGTTAGCCAGCGGGAGAGTACAAATGGGTATGAGCTCAGAGCTGGTTCTGAGGTTTTCACCTTTGGTGGATCCTGCAGCTAAGACACTTGCTAACTAGACTGGGTCAAGAAGTTTGATTTAAACAAAGAACCCAGGGGGATGACAACAGCTGCACAGCTGCTACCATTTAAATGCAGAGAAACATTCTGGTTGTTTGATTTGGAAAAAAGGAAACAGCCTGGGAAGCCCTGTAGCCTAATTTGAGCAGAAGCAGTAAGCCATTTTATAACCACAAGCAAAGTACTTGGCTTTCTATCCTTAACTCAGGAAAGAAAAAGTGGCTCAAAAGGAGAACCTCAGGGAAAAAAATAAGATTCTCTGCACCTGAGCCAAATTCTCCTGAGCAAATGATTCACCAGTCAGACCAGCTGGCACAAATGCCCGGCTCAGCTGACTCGGAGCCCACGCCCCATAGAGGCTGCAGGTGGCTGAGCCACGTGGGCTCTGCCTGCGAAGTTCCACATGTCCCGGGGCTTCCAAATACTTACACTTCTCCTCTTTTCCATGTTTGCTTCTTCAGCTGCTTTCTGGTACCTTCAGAGAAGAGGGGGGAAAAAAGAGAATGTCCTCAAATTAAACTTATATTTTTACTCTTTCAGACTTTAAGAAAACCACTTCTGCACACCTATCTCTGCCAGGGATTATCTTTAATCAACTCTATCAGAAGAAGCAGAGAATCAGAGCAGCCCTCACTTCCTGCACTGTTGCAGTCATCTGCTCTAAGAGAAAGACCCAAGACAATGAGGTCAAATGCTAGTAAACAACTGGATAGAACAGAAAGCCTGGGGCTTTTTTCTGTTTTTTAATACTTATTTATTTATTTGGCTGCTCCGGGTCTTAGTTGGGGCCTGCAAGATCTTTAGTTGCGGCATGAGGGATCTAGTTCCCTGACCAGGGATCGAACCCGGTCCCCCTGCATTGGCAGCGCAGAGTCTTAACCATTGGACCACCAGGGAAGTCCCAAGCCTGGGGTTTTAAAGTCCCAGTTTCATCACTTATTCACTGTGATCTCAGGCAAGTCAACCTCTCTAAGCCTCAGTTTCTTTATCTAGAAAATGATGTACTATAAAGCTGGGAAGATTAAACAAGATCACATGCATAAAAATGCTTTGGAATTAGTCAAAGGATATAGCATTGCGTTAATCCTAGGTTGCACATTTCCCCCTCATTCAAGCCTCTGAAATCTTACAATTCCTGTCGGCCAAATGATCAAGAGGTAGCCACACTGCCTGTATGTGTGTGAACTTAGTCTATGCTGTTGGTAGTGTTGCTTTTGCTCAGTTAAATGTATTTGATGATACTATACATGTTTTAAATACCACTTAAATGTCTTTAGAGAGATTACACTACGATTTGCCATTTAAAGAAAAATTGTTTTACTTTTTATAACTTATGCGTAAGAGTGATACGTGAGAAAAGTTTCTGTGCTAAGCAAGCATTGGTCCTTTTAATTAGCAGTGTTTTTTTCCTTAGTGATGCATAAAATAATGGCCCAGCCTACAGTCAGTGGCATCTTAGAGTTGATAAACAGGCTTATATAATTTTATTATTTTAATTTTATTATTACTTTCATCATTTTATTTTATAATTTTTATTACTTGCTCAGAAGATCCCTGAGAAACAACTGAAGTCCCAGGGCTTTTCAGGGGGGGGATCAGGTTTTCTGCATTTGAAGACAAAGAAGGCTTGGCAGGTCCAGGTTACAGCAAATCTCCAAACCACTAAGAACCATCTTAACCTGGCTTCCTCAGAGCCTCTGAGTCAAGCACTGAAGGCAGCACCATCACATGGAGAATCCCCACAGCGTGCCTGCATGTCTAGAACTCACCAACCCAACCCTAGAAAAGGGCACATTCAACAGGCCATTTGTTCCTGCCTTAAGGTAGAATTTCAGAATTCACAAGGCATTTGGGCAAGGAAAAGGAGATGAGACAAAAAGGTAAAGAGCAGTACGGGAAAGGGCCCATTCCTCTACCAAAACCAACGTTCAACTCATAAAAACCTTCACAAGCTCAGAACTTCCTTATTGTGTGTGTTAAATAGAACAACCTCATCCAAAATGGAAGCCAGAGGAAAGTCCTAGGTCTGGCACCATTGCTTACCTGCTATGTAACCTGGGTTATATCACTTCATTTACTTGGGCCTCATTGACGAAATTAAGTGCATTTGAGAGGATTTCTAACGTCTCTTCCAGTCTTATTATTGTTTAAATTTTAACAGTAATCAGATATCAGTGTCTCATTCACCAGACTGGGTAATACCCTGAAACTGAGCAGAACTTTCTTATAGGGTAGGGTGAAAGGACTTCCAAATTTTTCTGGGATTTCATTGACCACAGGTTATGGAAGAAAATGGGATTAGAACTGCTATAAATCAAATGACAAGCTAGAAAGATATTTGAAACTCACATTACAGACAAAAGGCTGATTTCCCTAAAATACAAAGAACTCTTACAAATCAATAAGAAACTGGTAAACAACTTAATAGAAAAATGGGCATGACCATAAACATACAGTTCACAGAAAATATCAAATGACTCTTAAATAAAAAATAAGAATGTTCAGCCTCAAAATAAAAATTCAAACAACACTAAGAACATTTTTTATCCATCAAGTAGAAAAAGCTTTAAAAAAAAAAAGCTAACATACTGAGGGTAAATTAATAAAACCTCTATGGAAGGCATTTTGTCAATTTACAAGAATTACAAAATTACAAAAGCACAGATGTTACGATTCGCCAATTTTATCTTATAGGTATACTCACACAAGCAAAAATGACTTTTACATTAGATTATTTGTCATAGCATTAAATGTGATAGCAAATGACTGAAAACAACCTGAATGTCCATTAACAGAGGACTGGTAAATAAATTATAATGTATTCATGCAGTGGAATACTATGCAACTATATAAAGAACAAAAGCACAGTGGTAATGGTTGCACAACAATGTGAATGTACTTAATGTCACTGAAATGTATACTTAAAAAGGTTAAAATGGTATATTATATGTTATGTACATATTACCAAAATTAAAAAAAAAAAAAAACCCAGTGTGATACTGGCATAAAGACAGACATGTAGATCAACGGAATAGAATAGAGAGCCCAGAAATAAACCCTCACATATATGGCCAAAGGATTTCAACAAGGATGCCAAGACCATCTAATGGGGAAAAGATAGTCTTTTCAATAAATGATGTTGGAAAAACTAGATAACCCCATGCAAAAAAAAGACCTAAGTATAAAAGTTAAAACTATAAAACTCTTAGAAGAAAACAAGGGCAAAGCCTTATGATATTGAATTTGGCAATGATTTCTTGAAATGACACCCAAAGCACAGGCAACAAAAGAAAAAATAGATAAATTGGACTTCAGCAAAATCTGTGAACCAAAGGACACCATCAACAGAGTGAAAAGGCAACCCATGCAATGGCAGAAAATATTTGCAAATCATATATCTGATAAGGGATTAACATCCAAAATATACAAAATTTAAAAAAAATAACAAATATTGCTCAAGAAGTATGTTCTAGGGGCTTCCCTGGTGGCGCAGTGGTTGGGAATCTGCCTGCTAATGCAGGGGACATGGGTTCGAGCCCTGGTCTGGGAGGATCCCACATGCCGCGGAGCAACTAGGCCCGTGAGCCACAACTACTGAGCCTGCGCATCTGTAGTCTGTGTCCCGAAACAAGAGAGGCTGCGACAGTGAGAGGCCTGCGCACTGCGATGAAGAGTGGCCCCCGCTTGCCACAAGTAGAGAAAGCCCTCGCACAGAAACAAAGACCCAACACAGCCAAAAATAAATAAATTAATTAATTAATTTTTTAAAAAAAGTATCAGTGTTAATTTAAAAAAAAAAAAGAAAAAGAAGTATGTTCTAGGGAACTCTCGGGTGGTCCAGTGGTTAGGACTTGGCCCTTTCATTGCCAGTGGGCCCAGGTTCGATCCCTGGTTGGGGAACTAAGATCTCACAAGCCGTGCCGCGAGGCCAAAAAAAAAAAAAAGAAATATGTTCTAAGCACTAGAGAAAAAGTAGTGAAAGAAATACCAAAAGAGACATAGTTCCTGCTCTCAGGCAGCCTATAGCTTAAATATTAAACATGTACATGCACACAGACGCACACACACAAATATATACATATACACATACATACACACATATATAGTGTAAATTCTTCAAAGAAAAAGGACAGAGTATTATTCAACAACCTAACAAAGGAACCAAATTGAGAAGGTGGTGGGTGGGGTGTGTGTATGTGCGTGTGTGCGCGGGCATGCACGTGTGCGTGCGTGTGTGTGTGAAGGAAAGCCTTGCTGAGGAAGTGACCTTTAGGCTGAGATCTGAAGTTTGATCAGAAGGAGTCAGCCAAGCAAAACGAAGCAAGAAAAGCATTCCAGGCACAGAAGAAGAGCACACACAAAGTCCCCAAGGCAAGACAGTGTCTCATGTGTATAAGATATACAAAGAACTCCAATGTTGCTGAAGCACTCTGTGATAAAGGCAGAGGTCAGGAGATGATGCTGGGAGGCAAGGGCTTTGCAGGCTATGCTAAGGATTTTTTTTTTTTTTTTATAATATGTTTATTATTCCAAGAGACATTCCCCTTTTCTTTCTTTTCAATGAAACTCTGAGATTTTTTATGGTGGCAAGGTGTGTATAGCTGGGTCTATGCCTAAATTTTTTTTTTTTAATTTATTTATTTATGGCTGTGTTGGGTCTCCATTTCTGTGCGCGGGCCCTCTCCAGTTGTGGCAAGCGGGGGCCACTCTTCATCGTGGTGCGCGGGCCTCTCACTATCGCGGCCTCTCCTGTTTCGGAGCACAGGCTCCAGACGCGCAGGTTCAGCAATTGTGGCTCACGGGCCCAGTTGCTCCGCGGCATGTGGGATCTTCCCAGACCAGGGCTCGAACCCGTGTCCTCTGCACCGGTAGGCAGACTCTCAACCACTGCGCCACCAGGGAAGCCCCTATGCTAAGGATTTTGAATGTAATCTTAGGTACAATGAATGGTCACTGACCCAAGCCATGTTTTTAAAAGAGCAGTGGATGCTGTGTGGAGAATGGACTGGAGGGGGCTGAGAATGGAGGCAGCAATAGTGAGAGAAGATGCTGGCTTGGTCCAGGGTGGTGGCACTAGAGATAAAATGAATAGATTTGAGGTATATTTCAGAATCAACAGGATTGGTAATGAGGAAGACAAGGTCAAGAATGACTCCCAGGTTTCCAGCAGATGAGTCAATGGAAGGAGGAGCAAAGTTGGGGATGGGGAAGACGAAGAGTTCAGCGTTAGCCGTGTTAACTAAAGCATCCACTTGGTGGTGGCAGTGATTAGATACACTGCCTAATCAGAGCTCGAAAGAGAGATCTGAGCTAACAATATAAATTTAGGACTTGTCTGTCCACAGATGATACTAAAGCCATGAAAGTATATGATATCATCTATGAAGAGTGCGTAGTGCAAGAAAAAGCCCAGAACTCAGTCCTGGAGACTCTAACATTTAGCAGTCAGAACATGAAGAAGAGGTGATAACAGAGAATGAGAAGGAACAGATGGAGGTAACAGGAAAACCAAGAGACTCCCAGAGAAGCCAAGAGAAGAAAAAATGTGGGAAGAAGTGGCAAGGGGTCATCTAAGACAAAGGCTAACAAACATCTCCTTGATTCAGCAACATAGAAGTCTTTGGTAACCCTGGCAATCCTCTTCCGTTATAAATACAATTTATTAACCCATAGTCCTTTTAATGGGCATTTGGATTATTTCCAGTTATCCATCATTACAAATAGTGCTTTGGTGAATGGCCCTGTACATATATTTTTTTTTCCCCACTTGTACTACTGTATCTAAGAGTCCCTAAAAATGGAAATGCAGAAACACAGTGGATTATGGCTAGAAAGAAACTTAGGACTGGCCTTGAACTTATGTTTCCACACCCGTTGGGTAATCATCTACAGTATATTACAGCAATAATACAATATATGAAAGCTGGAGCCAATCAGCAGACAGGTTTATTCTTAGCCAATTGTTCTCCAAGGCAAGGAGAACAATTTACACTGTGATTAGTTGGATAAATAAGCTCAGAGGTTCCCTTCCCTTTACTGTCTTAACAGAAACGTATATTTAAAGAAAGATCAAAATAGTTTCCATCTTCAGTCCTATCCTTTTAGCACTGAGGCATCTATCTGTAAGATACAGGTGTATACACTGATGGTTGTCTTGAATTGTTTTGAAACTCCCACTCAAATATCACCACCCTTTATTTGTAATGAAGTACTTGCTAAATAGTAGATACACACCACTACTAGTGGTGTGGAAAGGTTCCACACCACTGCTTTCTTCCAAGTTAGGTCCTTGGTACTTTTACATTTTGACTCTCAGAATGCTAAGAGACGCTGAGGTACAATACTTCCGAATTAAGTGTTAGATCAGGATTCAGGCCTTAGACTTTCCTCAAAGACGCTCGGAGCAACTAGCATTATTCTGACAAAAAATGTGAAGGTCACTGGATAGGGGGAGAAGTGAAGACATTTTAAAGATCCAAATCTGAGGGAAAAAATATTTGCCATGAGATTTCTATAGTTAAAATCTTATCCCTCTTCCCTTCCCAGATTTTCTTGTCCTCCAGTCTCCTCTTCACACAAAGAATTTAATCTTGCAACTGCTCCTTAATGCTCAGCTGTGAGGCAGGCAGCTGATGGAAGATGCTAAAATTATCTGGGGAGTAATAACAGTGTCTCAACCTTTTCTAAGACCAGAAAACAGAGTTCCTGAGCCATGACTCTTGCTTGTATGCCTTCAAATAGAGCAAAGGTCTCACTGAGCCAAAAAAGGAAAAAAGAAACTCCCAAGTTTTAGGAAATGTATTTTCTTCTGGAATAATTTCACCACCAAAATGTTACAGAGAAGCAAAGAAGTTAACCAGGGAGATCTGAGGGTCAAATTTTTTCTTAATGAAGGGAAACTGGTCACAGAAAACTAAATATAAACCCTGTTCTTTCTTGGGACTGTGGAATGGGTAAAGTTATAACAAGAGTGGGAGGAGCAGTGACAGGAGGGCAGGCACGGGTGGTGGAGGAATTAAGTGTCCTGGATTAAGCTCTGCCACTATCTTGGGATGTGATCTTTAGTCATAACTGCTGGACCACAAGTTCCTTATTTGTCAGAGGAATGGGACAAAGGTTAGCCAGATCAGTAGTTCTTTTTTGTTGGAGAATCCTCTTTTCAAATGATAACTTAGAACCTCACATATAAAAGGGATCAAAGCAGAACCGCTGGGGTGGAAGGTCACAGGCTCAGCCCTTTAGATCTTCCCGTCTTCCCAGAACTGGCCCCTGAGGTTCCTCTGAAGAACTCAATTAAGATAGTTTGAAAAGCACTGGGCTAGATTCCCTTCAACTCTAAAAATACATGAGTCAAAGAGGAACCTTCTGCAAAGAAACCGAATTCTACCAAAAGAGTCAAATTTTAATCAAGCAAAGGATTATACTATGCTGCAGTCATTTGTGAGGGAAACCAAAGCTAGCTGTTCAAACTGACCATTCAAGAGCATCCTCCCTACTCAAATTTAATGCTTTATATAGTATAGAGGTTTAGTAAAAGAAATAAGTCTGGAGTTATAAAGCACTCATAAGACACAAGCTGTGATGCTAGAAAAACCACTCTTATGGATATATCCATGTAAAACATTATCAACAGTTAGAAAGTAAAGACCAGCTAATCTTACAAACAGCAGCCAGATTAAGCTTCCTCCAGATACCATTTTTATATTAGTCTCCGGTCACAAACCTCCCAAGGTTTCCTACAGTCTCTTAACTAGGCTTATATAGGATTTATTAATTGAAAACCCCATAATAGAGATCGTTTCAAAATAAGAGAAAATCAGGTCAGTTGTGTTAGAAGTCAAAATTAATGTACGTTTTGTGGAAAACAGTCCTGCAATCTGCTTTGGGAACCTACTGTGTGTGAATCCTCAAAGCCTTAAGCCGTGTCGGCAATACGTCTCCACCAAGTATGAAACCTGGAGAAGGAATCCAGGCTGATTCTCTGGTTTTCACTGTCTTAAGTGCACATCATGTCCTGTCCCATTTCTGTGTCTTACCTCCTATCACTCCCCTTCCTCTGCAATGTCACCACCATGGTCCCGGCCTACCAAATAAAATTCTATTCATCCTTCAAAACCAGTTCAATAGTAGGACCTATGCATCAGAAGAAAAATACTAGACAGAAAAAAATCAAAATATTAACTTGGGCAGGTTACTCTCTACTCCTCAGTGTTCTCAACTATAAGACAGGGGTAATGTCCCTTCCTCACACAGCTTTTTTGGTTTGTTTTGTTGGCCATACCATGCAGCATGCGGGATCTTAGTTCCCCAACCAGGGATTGAACCCGAGGCTCCTGCAGTGGAAGTGCGGAGTCTTAACCACTGGACCGCCAGGGAAGTCCCTCCCTCATATAGTTTTTATTAGGATTAGAAATAGTATCGATTTCCATCAAGAGTCTAGCGTACCTGGCATATTGATTCGGATTAATGGCTTCAGGATTTACAGTTTTGCATAACTGCCATTTGCCTTTATAACCTTTGTGGAGAAAAGACAGTCACCCTACTGTTCTATGAGAAGGTGGCCTCTTAAGGTCCCTTTGCACCTTCTCCCTGCAAGATTAAGAAGCCCCTAAAATAAGCAGCTTTTTCCAACTTCCTCTCATCAGTGCTACTATAGGACCCAAATCCTCTATCTTGAGAATTGGCTGGAATGGACAATGACAGAATAAAACAGTGGGATGGGAACTGAGGAAGGGGTGAGAGTTTCACTGAAGTGACTGAACGAGCTAGGCAGGGAAGGAAGTGAAGCCAGGAAGGGGACTGACATCCATGGCCTGGGTGTCCCGGTTTGGCCAAAGAGCAGGGTCAGTGGGAATAAGAAAGAGGAACAAGTAGAAAAGGAGGCTTTAATCAGAGAGTAGGTTTTCCAGATGCACATTTCAGAGTGGATTCTGGGTGATGAAAAGGTTGGGACTAGATGCAGGGGCATGGGAGACAATGTGCAGGTTGAAGAAGTAGGGAAGATCAAGAAATGATGAGTCCATGGGAATTCCCTGGGGGTCCAGTGATTAGGACTCAGTGCTTTTACTGCCAGGGCCTGAGTTCAGTCCCTGATCGGGAAACTAAGATCCCGCAAGCCGTGTGGCGTGGCCAATAAATAAATAAATAAATAAGAAATGATGAGTCCAAAGTATCAGGTCATTTATGTGGGCCAGTGATTCTACACTGGGGGCACTACTGGCCGGGGCATTTGGAAATGTGTGAGAATCTTATTGGGGTCTCTCCCCCACTTTTTTTTGGTTGCCACAATATCATGGGGTACTACTAGCATTTGGAGGAAGGCAAGAAGATGAACATCCTGCACAAGGAAGATCTGCCTAATCCAAAATGCTAATAGCACCCCCATTGAGAAACACTGAGGAGAAAATGAAGCTGGAAGCTAGCGTCCCCAGTGAAGGCAAGGAGCTTGGCACACCACTGTCCTGAAGGGGAGCATAAGAATACTATGATTAGATGTGAGCTCAAAGCACAGGTTTACAACCTCAGAACAAGGCAAAAAAAAAACAATGGATGGGAAACAGCAGCGGAGATGTAGCACCCCTGACTCCTGGCCCCAGAATATTTCAGGGAAGCATGTGCAGAAAGAGCAGGCACTACTCAGAAACAGAATGCCTGGCGAGGGAAAGCCAAGTTCAGTGAAAGAGAGGTGGGGCTAGGGAGGGTGAAAAGGGTAAGAATGTGGAGAAGTTTCTCTGCAGAACAGGGAGTTTCCAAGTCCCATTAATCACAACTCAGAACTGTCTCAAATCCTTCCCTTCATTTCCACTCCTCCTGCCCCCCACCCTCAATAGCTTTCACTTGGGTTCTCAAGAGAGCCTCAGAATTTGTTTCCATGCTATCAATCTGTCACCTTTCCAATATACCTTTTACATTGTTTCCAGAAGCATCTTTCTAAATACAAGCCTGATAGAGACTTCCCTAGCGGTTCAGTGGTTAAGACTCCACACTTCCATTGCAGGGGACACTGGTTTGATCCCTGGTCAGGGAACTAAGATCCTGCATGCTGCAGCCAAAAAAAAAAAAAAAAAAGGGCACTAAATACAAGCCTGATCATAAAAACTTTCCATTGTTTCTGTTGTTTATCTAACTAAATCCTAAACTTAGCATGGCACTCAAGGCCTTCCAGCATCTGGCCCTAACTGAACTGTTCCAGTCCTTTCTCCCGTCTGTATTTCTCCATGCTCGACTGACTCCTTGCTTTCCTATTCCTTTTATTCATGTTCAGCTTCCACAAGCCTTTACTTGAACCTTTACTTGAACAAATAAACCTTATTTGTTCTGCTTTACGTTCAAGTTCACGGCTTTGAGTTCATAAGTCCCTCTCTTCCATTACCAGTGCTTCTTAAACTTCCCTGAAGGTAAAAATCACTAGGATACTTGTTAAAAACACAAACTCCTGGGTCCCATCCCAGATACATCGAATCAGAATCTTTAAGGGAGGAGCCTAAGAAGCCATTTAGGATGGTTTTAAAACATGTCCCCCCAAATCTCTGACATTTCTCTCACCAAAAGGTAGAGTCAAATTCCCCTCCCTCCGAATATGAGCCAGCTTTAGTGACTTGGTCCTAATGAAGAGAATGCGGAAAAAGTGATACTGTATAACTTCTGAGGCTAGGTCATAAAAGGCTACACACCCCCTGGCCCTGACTCCCTTCCTTCTTTGTTCCCTCCTTCCCTCCCTCTCTGGATGCTTGCCCTTGGAACCCAGCCAAGCATCCACATGGAAAAGCCATATGTAGGTGTTCTGATCGTGGCCGCAGCTGAGACCCCAGATGACTGCCAGCATCAACTGCCTGACTTGTGAGTAAGCCTTTAGATGACTACGGCCCCCAGTTCTGAGATACCAGGGATGGTGAGGGGAACAGAGGCAAGCCCTGCCCAAATTGGAGATTCACAGTAAAATAAGTATTGTCATCATTGCAAGCCACTAAATTTTGAAGATTTTTTTTCCTGTATAGCAATAACTGGAACACCATATTATTCCCCCCACCCTTTTTTTTTTTTTTTTGGCCATGCCACTTGGCTGGTGGGATCTCAGTTCCCCAACCAGGGATTGAACCCGGGCCATGGCAGTGAAAGCCCGGAATCCTAACCACTAGGCTACCAGGGAACTCCCTGGAACACCATATTATTAACAGGTACCTCATGTGATTCTTTTTTTTTTTATTAATTTATTTATTCATTTTTGGCTGTGTTGGATCTTCGTTTCTGAGCGAGGGCTTTCTCTAGATGTGGCAAGCGGGGGCCACCCTTCATTGCGGTGCGTGGGCCTCTCACTATCGCGGCCTCTCTTGTTGTGGAGCACAGGCTCCAGACGCGCAGGCTCAGTAGTTGTGGCTCACGGGCCCAGTTGCTCCGCGGCATGTGGGATCCTCCCAGACCAGGGCTTGAACCCGTGTCGCCTGCATTAGCAGGCAAATTCTCAACCACTGTGCCACCAGGGAAGCCCCTTATGTGATTCTTAAGATGAAGGAAGTTTGGGGACTTCCTCTACTATACAAACTATACTAAACTATGGTATTACATTCCTTGAGGTCAGGAATTAAGTCTTAATAGCTTTCCAGAGCTTGACCCCTTTTTTCTGAAATAGCTTTATTGATTTTCTTTTTTTGATAAGAATAATACATTTGACATAAAAATTACAGCAATGTAAAAAGCATAACATAGAAGGTAAAAGAGCTATGCGGTCTCACCCCACCTCCACGCCACCTTAAGTGATAACCATGGTCAACAGGATGGAAGGGCAGTGTTTTCCACAGAGCAGGTGGTTGATGGATTTGTCACTGAAGAAAAGGTGACAGTGCAGATTACAGAAACTTCCTACTGGTATTTAGCTGTATTCTAGATATAGCTACAGAATCACTTTCTTCAAATCTTTACCATCTTTCTTCTCTTAAATGTATCATAGCTTCCTATTAATTAACAAACTCTACTAGTGAGGTAAACTCTGCCCTAAGCTCTATGGCATCTCTATTTGAGTGAAGTTAATGGGCTTACCATCTCTGGTATATTATTAACTTATACCATTCCCTCAAGATTTGTTGAGTGCCTACTATGTTCTAATCACCATGCTACACACTAGGGATATAAAATACACAGGAAAGGGGCCCTCATACCAAAAAACTCATGGTCCCGAGCAGGGGTCAGCAAACTTTTTCTTAAAGAGCCAGATAGTGAATATTTTAGACTTTGAGAGCCATATGGTCTCTATTGCAACTCTGCTGCTGCAACTCTGCTGCACGAAAGCAGCCATGGACAATACACAAAAGGACATGGCTATATTCTAATAAACCTTTATTTACTAAAATAGGCAGCCAGTAGGCTGTAGTCTGCCTACATAGTTTGCACTGTTCAACAGAACCTTATGCAATGGTGAAATGTCTCTGTGATGTCCAGTATGGTAGCCACCAGCTACATGTAGCTATTGGCACTTGAAATGTGGCTAGTGCAGCTGATGAACTGAATTCTAAATATTTTTAATTTTAATTAATTTAAGTTTAAGCAGCCACATATGTAGTGGCTACCTTATTGGACAATGCAGGTATAGAGTGCACCTAATACTCCCTTCAACTAAAAACTTACCTCAAGGGCTTCCCTGGTGACGCAGTGGTTGAGAATCTGCCTGCCAATGCAGGGGACACGGGTTCGAGCCCTGGTCTGGGAGGATCCCACATGCTGCGGAGCAACTAGGCCCGTGAGCCACAACTACTGAGCCTGCGCGTCTGGAGCTTGTGCTCCACGACGAGAGAGGCTGCGACAGTGAGAGGCCCCCGCACCACGATGAAGAGTGGCCCCTGGCTCGCCGCAACTAGAGAAAGCCCTCGCACAGAAACAAAGACCCAACACAGCCAAAAATAAATAAATAAATAAATAATAATTTAAAAGAATCATTTTAAAAAAAAAACAACTTACCTCAAAATTCATCTCAACCAGAAAGCCTTCCTGACTAGCTTCTGCCCATGGTGGTCACTCTCGCTCTCTTATTTTATATCTAGTCCTTACTCCTGTTCATTCTGGACTTGCTGACATTTTGCTTAATAACTAATGTGTTTTATAATTATCTTTTGTGTTTATAACTCTTTCTTTCCCCAACTGAACAAAAATTCAAATATAGAGAATGTGTCTCCTGATTATTATCATCTTCCTTCTCCACAGAGCCTTGCATGGTACTTAAAATCCAGAAGGTGCTCAGAAAAGCCATTTTACACCATGTACTTCCTTTACCAATCTCCCTGACAGGTGGTAATGTTTGCTCAAGACAGATGGTCCTTTTGGACCAGGATCAGCACTTACTTGGAGAATATTTCTACAATAGCCGATGACTTGTTCTTGTTGACAAGAGAAAGTTCTTTGGCCGTAACCCTCAATGATAGTGAAGTCCATTGCCGTCTAGTAAATGGAGTTGATTCCATCTTGTCTACAGATACTGAAATACCTATGGGATAAAGAAAGTCAGAATATCAGACACAGAAGAGGATTCTCCAGCATCCAAGGACTGGCAGCGGTGTGGTGTTAAGTGAGAGAGCAGAGAGCCCTGGAGCAGCAGACTGTAGTCCTCTACCGGTTCTCTCAAAAACTGTAACCTTGGTCAGATGATTGAATTTGGGTTGTAGTTTCCTGTAAAACGAGAAGGTTAGATCAGGTAATCTCTAAGGTCCCTTTCAGTTTCCATCATTTTATGACTGACCCCACTGTGCAAACAGTGATTGGCCTTTCCCTGAACTTAAGCCTGTTCCAAAGTCACATTTGGAGTGAAATGTCCCACTCTTCTGAGTTACATCCCAGGGGAAGTACAATTGGCATCTCTGTAGAGTCAGGTCCAAATTAGGTTCTACCTACATCCAAGTTTTTTTGGCTGCCCTCTCTCCCCAAGTTCTGTAGCAATGACCACTTGGTGCTGGGGAGAGAGCTGTGGATACAGCATAGAATAATACAAAGAGCATGGGCTTTAAGGCAAGGTAGACTTCAAATGAAATCAAAATTTTGTAACCTTGAACAAATTATATAACCTTTTCAGTTTTAGTTGCCTCACTGTAAAATGAGAATACCTACCCTTACAGGGTTTTTGATGTGGGTTTTAAGGAGCTAATATACTTAAAATACTAGGCGGGCTTCCCTGGTGGCGCAGTGGTTGAGAATCTGCCTGCCAATGCAAGGGACACGGGTTCGAGCCCTGGTCTGGGGGGATCCCATATGCCGCGGAGCAACTGGGCCCGTGAGCCACAATTACTGAGCCTGCGCGTCTGGAGCCTGTGCTCCACAAGACAGGCTGCGATAGTGAGAGGCCCGCGCACCGCGATGAAGAGTGGCCCCTGCTCGCCGCAACTAGAGAAAGTCCTCGCACAGAAACGAAGACCCAACGCAACCAAAAAAATAAATAAATAATAAATAAATAATAATAAATAAATTAAAAAAAAATACTAGGCATATTATAGTAGTATGAAGAACATTTTAAGTATAATATAGTAGTATTGGCTTCAAGTCAAAGAACACATAAAGCCATGCCCTTGACATCACCTAGACCCTATCCATTAACTGGATTATTTGTTTTTGCCCCAGTAATTATCAAAGGAGTTCCAACCTTTGTTGGAGGTGAGATTAGAAATGAGTCAGTAGTTTCCTTATTTGAAGACTGAACAATATAAATGAAAGTGCTACTTGCAGCTCTTCTGACAACCACAGAGCGTAACTTATCTGGTAGAATATATGGTTCATCAGGCACTGCTTCCAACAGCCTTGACAACAGCAGAACACACAATGTGCTTAACCAAGCAACGTGGGCTACCATTTCACACTAAAAGTCCTGTGATGCAAAGTAAGTGATAAGTGACCCAAAAAGACCACACTACTTTCCCATTTGTACTACCTGTTCTCCCCACTAAAGCCTTGTCTGAAAACATTAGTTTTGTTGTTTTTGTTTGTTTGTTTAAATCCCCATGTTGTAAGACAACATTGAACCCTCTTATGGTAAGGAGCTCTGGTGTCAAGAGACACATGCACTAAATGGGAGGGTTGGCCCCATTACTTAAAGCTGTGTGTCCTTCCCTAAAACTTAGATTTCTCATCCATAACAACAGTACTTACTTCATGGTATCTTTATGAGGAATAAATAAGATGAAGAAAAAAAAGACCCTGACATAGAATAAGTAAGCAATAAGTGTTAGTTTTTTGTATTATCTCTTCTCCCTGGATAAAATAACCTTAATTCTACACATGTTCTTTGAAATAAACCTGCGTGTATCAAATAATATGTGACATTTGTCTATCTGCTTTCCAGTTTGTAACTGACAGACCTACCAGACCTTGCCAGGCCTTTCTCTAACAAGAAAATGACACAGCTGTTTATTCAGCTAAACGTAATTATGTATAACCACAATAATGACCCTTTAAGCCAAGTCCACGAAATACCGAACAACACCTTTAGACATTATTTGGTACAATTATGCTTCCAATGTAAGTACAGGTATAAATGTTGTCAGTTCTAAAGGGATCAATTCTGGATCAAAAAAAAAAAAATACAGAATGTATGTTCTCATACTTGTTCATTAAAAAAGGAAAAGCATTAATTATTTGAGGGACTGAATGTGATAAAGAAAAAGGATTTTAATTCCCAAGTCCAATTTTGTGATTTTGATTACTCTCCGCCAGAAAGCCAAGGTAAGTCAGAACAACTATCTTGGTATAAGGCTAGGATAAGCACACTTTATACTCAAGGAATGATGTGGCTCACACCCTGACCACATCTTCACAGAAGCATACTGTTATGTCTTAGCAATGTGATCAGCCACCCTGTGAAACATACAAAGGTGAGAATCAGTACACGATTTTTGATAGACTCTGGTACCAGGTTACTGAGTAACTACTTCCAAATTGTGTATATAATCTGTCGGGCTTGCTAACGCACACAAATACTTATAGCACAAGACAGAATGTGGTTAGAGGCAATGAATGTTCTCAGAGTACAGGACTTGATTTCCTGGCATGGTGGGAGAGAAGGGAAGACTAGGGACTTACAAAACTGGCAGAATTTCATCAAGTGAGGGCAGGAGGCGGAAAGTGCATCTCAGATAGGGGGAACAGCATTACACTGCTAGGGAGCTGAAACAACAAAAGATACTTTAATGGAGTTAGACTCTAGATGCAAGAGAAGTTAAAGTAGGGAAAGACAGAATGAGGACATACTGGGAACAGCCTTGAAAACCATGCTAATAGGATTCCCCGGTGGTCCAGTGGTTAGGACTCAGTGCTCTCACTGCCATGGGCCCGGGTTCAATCCCTGGTTGGGGAACTAAGATTCCACAAGCCGAGCGGCACGGCCAAAACAACAACAACAGCAACAAAGAAAACAACACTAAGGAATCTGGACCATATTCCAACAGCAGAAAGAACTAGTCTGTGGGTGAGCAGAGATGAGGTCTAGTTGTCATGTGTCATTCCCTAGCACATGCGTGACCTTTATGGCAAATGAAAAAAAAGATTTCCCTGAGCCTCAATATCCACATCTGTAAGAAAAGAGCTCTGTAGTGGATTACCCAGTCTCAATGGGAGTTTCTGAAAAAGCAAGTAACATAATAAAAGCCATGTTCTAAAAGCTGATCCTGGGACTTCCCTGGTGATGCAGTGGTTAAGACTCCGTGCTCCCAACGTAGGGGGCCTCGGTTCGATCCCTGGTGAGGGAACTAGATCCCATATGCATGCCGCAACTAAGGAGCCAGCGAGCTGCAACTAAGGAGCACACCTGCCACAACTGAGGAGCCCTCTGGCCACAACTAAGTAGCACACGTGCCGCAACTAAAGAGCCAGCGAGCCGCAACTAAGGAGCACACCTGCCCCAACCAAGGAGCACACCTGCCCCAACCAAGACCCAGCACAACCAAATAAATAAAATAAATAAATAAACTATTTAAAAAATGAAAGCTGATTCTGCAGCAGTGTGTAACTTGATAAGACAGGAAAAGATTGGAGTCTTATTTAGTAGTCAAGAAGATCCTAAAACTGCCTAAGTGAAAGGTAATCAAGGTTTAAATTAGCATAGGTGGGAATGGAAAAGTGGGAAGAAAGAATTGAGAGTTCTTAGAATAAAACGGACTTAGGGTGAAAGAAGGAATCAAAGGTGGCATCATCGAACTTGAACCATTAGAAGGTTGTTGATGCCACTAACAGAGAGTAAACAGAGGAAGACGAGGGGGAATGAGGAGTTGTGCTTTACACATGTTGAGATCTACATGTCAGCAAGAAAAATCCTAGTGATACACAGCAGGGAGCTGAAAGGTTAAAAATCAGACTCTTAGAAGGAAAGGAACACTTTAAAACATCTAAAAACATCTAGTTACGCAAAGCACACGTCTCAATCCTCACAACCACTTTAAAGGATTGGTTTTATTAGCTTACATTTGTGATGAAGAAACCGAGGTTCAGAGATATTAAATAACTTTACAATGATTACTTAGCTATAAAGTAGCAGAGCTGGAATTCAAATCCATATTCTGTCTGATCCCAAAGTCAATTTTCTTTCCACTACGAGTATGAGTAATGATTAAGACCATCACCTTTAGCCAAGGTCGAAAACCAGGCAGCAAAATCTCTGAACTCACCTAGCTGCAACCCATACAAATGACCTTTTGGTAAGGGTGTGGTGGCAAGTATCTTCCCAGAATGGTTAGCATCAGAGATAACTTTAAATTTAGCATCAGAGGTAACTTTAAGTTTCTCTGAAAAGAATTTCAGAGAAACTTAAAGTTACCTTGGGCCTGCTTGAAATACTCTCCCATCATGAATATCTCGGCTTTCTGGGCTTGCATTAAATGTGTGATATCTCCCCCAACTCACCCACTCTGTCTCAGATGACAGTCCCATTCTCAGACTTTAGGACAACTTCCTTAATCCTAGAAATCCTGTTAAGAGTGAAAAGGGCATGTACAACACCTAAAAAAACTCTTCCAGAAGGATGTACTCGGTTTGGGCTACAATATCCTTGAATATTTTTTCCAGAGGCCCAGTGGACTTTAAGATCCAATCCATTGCATTGTCATATACAAATAATGACGGCAGCTGTCACTTATCGGGCACTTACTAACTCTAATTCTTACAACACTCCTGGAGACAGACTATTTCCATTAAAAAACAAACACAAACAAACAAACAAAAAAGCCAACTGTGGTTTATAGAGGTTGAATAATTTGCCTAAGGTCATCTAGCTAACATATGGCCCAGGCAGAATTCAGTGTTCAGACTCCAATACCCAATCTTCAACTGTGAAGGAAGAACTGCTAGATTGGTGGAACTTTGTGCAAGAGTTAAAGGAAACAGATATAACAAAAATAACTCTAAGATCAACCTAGCCTCAGAGACTGGGACAGTGGTACAGCAAGTAATAATGGCATACATAGAAAGGGGAACTATTTGCTAAGAGGAAGATGCCTTCAGTTTCAGATACATATGGCAGATTTTTACATCAAGAGAGAAGCTTAGAAATCAAGTAATCAAATCCCCGTTTTTACAGTAAGGGAATTAAGCCACATAAACACCCAATAACTTTCCCAAACTCACCAGCTAGTCAGGATGAGAGCCAGAGCTATTCCCAGTTCAAAGTTCTTTTATCACACCAGGTAGCTTGAGGTGGAACAGCTAAACCCCTTTGGGTGAGCTATAGCCTAGATATAAAGATCTCTGAACAAAGGTCCTTGAAAATAAAGGGTTGGGCGGTTGGGCAATGACACACTGGGAAGTTTGGCCCCAGGTATCTGCTTCCTCAAGAGATTGCTTAGGGTGAGGCCTGGAGCTGCTTGGGAAACAGCTCTAATAAATTCATCTATAGCTTTACCTAACCAAGCAAATTGTCTCCCAGAAACAAGGCTGGGACAAAAGCAAATGAGCTGCCACTAATAAAATCCTGTTCTTAAAAATCCAATCTCATGGGATTGACATATATACACTACCATGTGTAAAATAGACAGCTAGTGGCAACCTGCTGTACAGTAGCACAGGGAGCTCAGCTCGGTGCTCTGTGGTGACTTAGATGGGTGGGATCAGGAGTAGGGTGGGAGGAAGGCCCAAGAGGGAGGGGATATATGTATACATATAGCTGATTAACTTCGTTGTACAGCAGAAACTAACACAACATTGTAAAGCAACTTATACCCCAATTAAAAAACAAAATCCAATCTCAGTCATATCTTTCTTGCTCTCTTTTTTTTTTTTTTTTGCTCCTGAGATGGTTGCTTGTGCAAGAGGCATAGTTGCTTGAATATAACCTCAAAACAGAGAACAAAGTACAAACTCACTTGTTAAGAAAAAACTCACTTGTTAGAAATAGATTGTAGACTTAATTAAAAGAAAAAAAACAATCTAAAAAACTTCAAGGTGCAAAGGGAAATTGTAAGCAAAAGCAACATGAAATGTGTTCCCACATAATGTTTTTTTAGAATATAAACTACATTTATTTCTAAGGTATATTTTTGTACAAAAAATAGTGACTAAATTCCCCCAGGCCGTGCGGCATGTGGGATCTTAGTTCCCCGACCAGGGATTGAACCCTAGTCCCCTGCAGTGGAAGCGCAGAGTCTTAACCACTGGACTGCCAGGGAAGTCCTGATGTTGAAATAATTTTAGATTTACATAGGAGTTGCAAAGATAGTAAAAAGTTTCCATATACTTTTCACCTAGCTTTATCTTACATTACCACAGTACAATTATCAAAATTAAGAAATTAACATTGGTACAGTACTACCAAATAAACTATAAACTGTATTCAAATTTTACCAGGTTTTTCATTAATGTCCTTTTTCTATTCTAGGACCCTATACTGCACTTAGTTGTTGTGCCTCCCTAAGGCTCCTCCAATCTCTGACAGTTCTTCTGTTTTTCCTTGCCTCGAATGGCCTTGACACTTTGAAGAGTACTGGCAGATATTATGTAGACTGTACCTAATTTGGGTTTCCTGGTTTCTCCAATAAAAAGAACCAGGGTTCCTTGGAGAAGTGCTTGATACAGAGCTGGGGAAGGGCAAATACAAGATAAGCCTGGACAGGGAACTATCCTCAGTATCTAACAATAATCTATAAGGGAAAAGAATCTGAAGAAGAATCGATATTATATGTAAATGTATAACTGAATCACTTTGCTGCACACCTGAAACTAACACAACATTATAAATCACCTATACTTCAATTAAAAAAAAGAGATGGGGACTTCCCTGGTGGTCCAGTGGTTAAGAATCTGCCTTCCAGCTGAACTCGGGTTCGATCCCTGTTTGGGGAACTAAGATCCCACATGCCAGGGAGCAACTAAGCCCGCACACCACAACAAAAGATCCTGCATGCCGCAACCAAGACCCAACACAGCCAAATAAATTAATTAATTTTTAAAAAAGAGATGAAACAAAACAAGATAAGCCTGGAACATCTCTCAATGCTCCAAAAAAAGTTTGTTTTTTAAAAAAATATGATGTTTTCTCAGATTAGATTGAGGTTATAGAATCTGGGGAAGAATACTACAGAGCTGATATGCCTCCTCAGTGCATCATATCAGAAGATACATGATTTTGATATCTTATTACTGATGATGTTAACCTTGATCACTTGGTGAAGGTGGTACCTGCCATGCTTCTCCACTGTACA